>NC_058407.1:136496873-136587521 GCF_002201575.2 Neomonachus schauinslandi
CCGGGCGGGGGCAGGGCCGGGGTCTGGGGCCGGGCCGCGCCGCCGTCCGGCCCGCACTGCGGAGGCCTCGCCCTGCCCTCCGCCCCGGGCCCGGGCCCGCCGGCCGGCGGAGCGGGGAGGGGACGGGGTCATTGGGACCAGGAAGTGGGGATCCGGTTGCTACGGGTGTGTCTGGGGAGCTCCCGTTCTCCTCTCGGTAGGCTGGAGCAGAGGCGGGTTCTGAAGGAATTAGAAAAAAAATCAAATCTAAGGATGCCTGGTGTTCGAAATAGGACCAGGATCCACGGTGGTGAAAAGGACAGGTCAGCAGTCTCCTACCACCTGCGTCTCAGTCGTGTCCAATCAGAACGTAAACTTAGATTTCAGCGCAGTTTTGTACTGCATCTTGATTTCTCCTTGTTTTTTATGTGAGATGGCCTTTAATTTTGGATGAGATGCAACGAGAAAATGATCTGTAGGGTGGTTCTTAAGCGTTCGAGACCCTCTTCCTGGCTGCAGTGTAATTTGTCCTAATCTTAAGTGGAAGTTTGAAGTTTTGGATGACTGAGGAAACAGAAGGATTTTCTTGCAGGGAAGTTAGTTGGTAAGTGTGAAGGTTTTTTAAAAGGATAATGCCAGCTTGAGGACGAATATTGTAAGTATACAAGTTATTTTTCCTTTTGAAAGTTTTTTTTCCTCTTGTAATATTTAGCTGGTCTCTTGAGTGTGTTAAGAATTTGAAACGCACTTGAAATAGGTGCTAAGTTGTCGTTTGCCAAAGGGGGGAGGGGTAGAGTGATGTTCCCTTCTCTGTGGTGCATTGCCTGTGCAATGTGCAATTTCCATACTTCCCCCACCTGCGTGGCTCCCTCTAATTTACAGTCGGGGTAATTTACAGAAGTTGAAATGGTTGCGGCTTTTCAACTTTCCTCTGTATTTAGTGTACGGAGAGGCAGTTTTATTTATACTCAAGCTGTGAGTGATCTCTTGACTCAAGTTTGCTTGTGTTGCTAAAGGCATCAGATTATAGCAAGTTTATTATTCAACCATAAAGTTGATTTGTGTACTTCCCTTTGAAACTTGCCTTTGGTTAGAAATAAATTTCATTCTGTATTTTGACCCGTTAATGTGAGTTGATTTGTTTACATGAAAGAATGGTGTGGCTTCTTACTGATTAGAAAGGACTTACCCTCCTGGTGCTTCACTTTCTTGATCTCTAAGAGGGGTTAGTCCTCTTAGGGACTGTCCTAACCAAGTCGATGCTGGCTGTTTTTACTGTTTATTTTTATTACTGAATTTCTTATTAAAACTTGAAAATGGTGTTTACCTCATTACTGTTTTCAGTATTCTTTCTGTGATTGTCAATTTTAATTTGATAGACAGTTTTTATTTTGGGGGGTTTTGTTTTTGCTTGATGGCATGTATTTGGGCAGAGGAAGCAGGTTCTGAGGAAAAAATGTGTATTTTGAGAGAGGAATTATACTATATTTGAGTGGGAGCCAGAGAGAAAATGGATGATAATGTGAGTATTAGCATTCATTTAACAGGTTTTGTAGAAGAGTAGCTGAAATTAAATGGCAGCACATTGAGGGAGGTATTTGATTTTATTTAGGGTTCCTAGAGATTGTGTTTAAAAAAAAAAGTTGGGAGTTGGAGACTTTATCGAACTTAATATGATTTCCACAAGGAGGCACAAATTTTGACAAATACGTATTTAAACTGTAGAAACATTCTAGTCACTTGTTTTTATGAAGCAGTCTTCACATATCATAAAACATAATTCTAAAATGTGAAGTGCAAGTTGGGAGCACCAGGTCGTTAACAGTAATACAATAAGCAGTGCCTTCAAGGAGCCCCACAACTGTAAAGTGGATTTGCAACAGTATTTACAAGTTTTTGTAGTGGGAGACCTGAGGTCCATGTTACCAAGTGGGAAGTGGCTGACAGACTTCTTCCACTGTTATTTCCATGTCATGCTGGAGTTCATACTTTCCATAGTGATGAGTAGGATTATTATTTAGGTCTTCTAATTTTAGTAACATGTGCTATCTTTATGATGGTCCCTAGAGATTGTTAAACTGTATAGATATATGTTCCTTTAAATTCCATTTGTTGGGACACCTGGGTGGCTCAGTCGTTAAGCGTCTGCCTTCGGCTCGGGTCATGATCCCAGGGTCCTGGGATCGAGCCCTGCATCGGGCTCCCTGCTCGGCCAGAAGCCTGCTTCTCCCTCTCCAACTCCCCCTGCTTGTGTTCCCTCTCTCGCTGTGTCTCTGTCTGTCAAATAAATAAATAAAATCTTAAAAAAAAAAATTCCGTTTGTTAGTGTCCTCATGTTAAAGGTACAAGTTTTAAATATGCTTTCATAACCCATGGTTGTACTCTCGCAGAGTTCTCTCATACTTAAGGATTTTTTCAGATAGGTAAAGGCAAGAAAATCAGTATATTGTAATTCCTCCTATAAAGTCATTGACTCAACCTTTTTCTAATGGACAGAAGAAAACAAACACTGAAGTTGTTTTTATGGAAAATACATTGTTAAAAACAGACACTGTTCCTGGGCATTGTTGCTTATGCTGTGTTGTAAAACTTTATTCCTGTAAAGAGTTCTCTTTTCTGTAAGAGCTAATTTTAGAGCAGTAAATGAGGCACTGCCTTTTGAGAGCGCTCAACTCACCAGATCTGATTTTAGTTTAGTTTAGTTCAGCTCAGACTTTTGCTGCTAATTGTTGCACTTGTTGATCTCCCTGGAGCGACTCGACTCCTGGAGTTCTCTGGATTCGAAAATGAATTTCTTTATAGGAATATGGAATTGTAGGGGTGACTGGGTGGCTCAGTCATTAAGCATCTGCCTTCGGCTCAGGTCATGATCCTGGGGTCCTGGGATGGAGCCCTGGCTCCCTGCTCAGCCGGGAACCTGCTTCTCCCTCTCCCTGCCCCCCTCCCCCTCCTTGTGCTCTCACTCTCAAATAAAATCTTAAAAAAAAAAAGGAATATGGAATTGTAAAGTGGAAAGCCATTAGGTTCTCTTATTAGAAGGAAGATAACTCCAATGTGGAAATGTTTTTTTCCCTAACATTCCAGCACTTTATTTTCCCTGCATTTAAAGGTTTCATCTCAGGAACAGTGAAGACGAGTATGAAGTCGGCTCATGTTTCCTTTCCTTCTTATCTTCTCCCACCCTAAAGCCCCTTTTGTCCCTTTAATACTTTCATAAACTGTCTTTTCACCATTTTTCTGTTAAGCTCTCATGGCTCAGTTAATAAGGGCTGCAGGTGAGTGATGCCACCACTTTTGCGTCTGTCACGGTTCGTTTTTTTCTTCAGTGTGCTCCCTACTTGCCTGATAGTGAGACCTAGGTCACGGAGTGCATTGTGTTAACATTAAGGACATTTCATATTTAACTAAAATTTGAAGTCATCCTACTTGATTTTTAGAGAGAGTTTAATAATCATTGAGCTGAGACTTCACTGAAAGTGTTCTTTATGAAATCTGATATGCAAACGTATGGGCTTGAAAACTTACAAATTAGGATAGTATTTATTTGTGTGATAAAAATAAAATGTCTCTTATTTACAACACACCATTTTAGTCACACTACACCAGAGGTTGCTTTACAGGCATATCCTGATTGTTAGGCCCTTTTAAAAAAACTCCTCCGTGACTGTCCCCTGTCTAAATGAGAAACGCCTAGGGGCCTGGCTCCAGGGGCCTTGGCATTTCTGCTGCCTCCTTGCTGGCTGGGCCGCCTTCCCTTGGCCTAAACTGACCACTGCCTCTCTCCCTCAGAACCATGGAGTTGCAAATGGTGTTGCCTTTGCTCCCTGTAGTTCTTTGCCTGAAATTGAATGTCTTTGCTCTTTAATCC
The DNA here is from genome assembly GCF_002201575.2 of Neomonachus schauinslandi. NCBI lineage: Eukaryota > Metazoa > Chordata > Mammalia > Carnivora > Phocidae > Neomonachus > Neomonachus schauinslandi. The sequence goes on from NC_058407.1 coordinate 136,500,721, forward strand.
ATCTTTGTAAAGATATTTCTAGGAGTTCTTCAGGAATCCTTGCCTTAATTTCTAAGGTTGTACTTAGTGCTTCTCTGTTTCTGTAGCACCTCAGGCACAACACCTAATGAATTACTGTAAGCTCCTTGTGGATGCGATCCGTTTTTGTTCGTAACCTCCTTGCCCAGCTCAGTTCCAGGTGCCCTGTACAGATCTTCCTCGACTTGTGGTGGGGTTATGCCCCGGTATACCTGCTGTAGGTTGAAAATATTGTTAAGTTGAAAGTGGGTTTCGTACACCTAACCTTGAACATCACAGCTTAGCCTTGTTTACTTTAAACATGCTCAGAACACTTACATTAGCCTGCAGTTAGGGCAAAATCATCTAACGCAAAGCCTATTTGTTTATGAAGTGTTGAGTATCCCATGTAATTCATTGAATACTGTACTGAAAGTGACAGACAAAATGGCTGAATGGGTGCAGGACAGTTGTCAGTGTATCAGTTGTTACTCCAGTGATTGCGGGGCTGACTGGGAGGGAGCTTGCTAGCTGGGGCAAGATCGAAATTCAAAATTTGAGGTATGGTTTCCACTGAATGTGTATCACTTTTGCACCACTGTGAAGTTGAAAAATTGTAAGTCGAACCATCGTAAATTGGGGTAGATGTTTAGTAAACTTTGTTCAACTAGATGGAAAAAGGCATGTCTAAAGACACCTCATTTTGGTTGTAGGGAAATGATTTGCAGATTGTACAGTTGCAGGCCTTCGTAAACAAACATAAAAATCTTCACTTGAAATGAGTGCAATAGAAAATGCACGGTTATACTTACAAAATGTTAGTGATTTGATAGCAATAACCTAGTGTGTGTTGTGTTTTGGATGGCATCATTTGATCATGTGACCTGGATTGTACTCTTTCTCAGTCTTTAAAAACTTGCTCCCTTTTAATAACAAACGTTTCTTTGGCTTTAAAATTAAAACATTATATTAACCTAAAACAAATCAATTACAATAGTGAAAATGTATTTTTAAACTTCAGTGGATTTTTCCATTTTTCATTCCCTGTGAGAGTCTTTGCTACAGGGTCTGGTAGGGACGAAAGCCACTGAAAGGAAAGACAAGGGTTCATGCCTTCCTTGAGCAGGTGTTTTTGATCAGTAAGACACTAGCAATGCAAAGACGAATGATGCCAGAACTTTTCTCTAAGGCTTGTGGTCTAGAAGGGATTAGGAAAGTGCATTGTTTTATTTAAAGTAAAGCAGACAGGCATTTGGATTCTTGAAGCTTCCATCCACAAAACTTGTTGATGGCTCTCAGCACCACACTCCCTCGAGTGGTTTCGCTCTTAGAGTTGTATTACTATAGCACATCCTGTGGCAGGCCCTCTCATCTCCCTTCCCTGCCTTATTTTTCTTTGTGGCTCTTAATACATTATAACATACCATGTAATTTTCATATCTTATGTACGGTCTGTCTTCTGGGGCTTGAATTAACTCTGTGAGGTTGAGGGTTTCTATTTTGTTCATTGACAGGAACCCAGACCTTTCAGTGGTACAGAGTATTCACTAAATAATTCATGAATAAATCCTAGGGCTATAATGGTGAACAAAAGGGATGGATTGCCCTCCTTTTTGGAGCTCATGGTCCACAGAGGCAGGAGGATGACCAAATAACCACATATGAGAGCCATACATTGTGCTGGCCTTGTAGGCCTTAAGGGGCCAGGAGGCTCCCTAAGGAAGAGTGTGGTGGGGTAGAGTCAGCCTGGTAGGCAAACAGGATGAGTGTCAACGATTCTGAGCACAGGGATTTGCAGGAATAATCTGAATGAGGCTCAGTAAAGAAGGGCCAGTCAAGGTAGCAGCTGGATCATACAGGGTGTGAAACATCTCAGTATAGGTGAGAATTTTGCTCTGTATCCTAAGAACAGTTGAAAGCACTTGGAGGGTTTTCAGCAGGAGAATTAGATGACCTTTTTAAGTGATTATTCTGCTTTATGGAGAGTGGCATGGAGAGGAAGGAAAGGGCACACATGGACAGGTGTTACTCGACCTGAGATGGAGGGCCCTGGTGTTTATGCTTGTGTTCATCACAGGGGAAAAGGCCAAGCCCTGGCCTAAATGAAGAATAGTTTGCTTAGAAACTCTTTCATTTGTATTATACAGAATGTTTAAAACAATAGTTTAAAAATATGCCTTAAATTTGCTAGTATTTATCAGTTGTAATGTTTGTTATTCCAGTTTTTATTAAGGTAGACTAATTGACAGATTCCTTTTTTAGAAACATCGCTGAAAAATGAGAACATCCTGTTTTCAGATTTCAAAAAGCTTTGTTTTATTGTCAAAGCTCAAAATATAAGGATAAAAACATAGTGATTAATGTGATACAGATTTACAAGTTGCCTTTTAGCTCTCTGAACATATTAAACATCCCCTTTTCAAATATTTTTTTTTCCTGAAAATATCATGTCCTTTAAAACCTGTTCTTTAAAGACTACTTTCTGAACATTTCCCTCTTTGTTGATTACGTTATCTCTATCTCGTTCTTAAATCTTACCATCTGTGTAATTTCTGCCTTACCGTGTGTGTGTATCTCTCTCTCTCTCTCTATATATATATATCCCCACAGAATGTACAGTACTGTAATCCATTGCTGCCTGGCTTTTCCCAACTCTGCAGTCATAGAATAGCAGGAACCTTTGGAAGTAGACTTGAAGTCCCTGTGGAAAGTTACCTTTTAGAAATCTAGGCATTTAGAATGCAAAACCATTTTCTCTTGTGTTTTTACGAGGTAAAAACATTCAAATAATTGATAGTATGTTGGTTGTCATTTGGTGCAGAAGTTTAGTGTGAAAATCTTTTTGGAAGAAACTTTCCTTGGGATTATTGGAAGTCCCATGTTCCTTTTTGATGAATATCCGTATCTCCAGTCTAATGCTGTTTCCGGTTTCCCTTCAACGGGTCACTTGAGTACAGACCATTGTACAAATGAGTAACTGATGAATCAGCAGTATTTCCTTCTTCATACCTTAAATACGGGGGTGGGGACCATCAGTGAAGACCAAAGGTGAAATGACTATAGTAGTTCACAGTAGTTGCTGTTTGTGCATGCACCTCTTCACACTTCTTTGTATATGTTGATGTGTTTCCATTTCTTTTGCTGAAATGATTACCTTTCAGGCCTCTGTGCAGGAGAGTTAACCCTAAGGGTGAATGGACTGAGGGAAGAAAATACATTTGCTGGCACCTGGGTGGCTCAGTTGGTTAAGTGTCTGCCTTCCGCTCAGGTCATGAGCCTGGGGTCCTGGGATTGAGCCCCGTGTTGGGCTCCCTGCTCAGCGGGGAGTCTGCTTCTCCTTCTCCCTCTGCCTGCCGCTTTGCCTACTTGTGCTCTCTCTCTCTGTCAAGTAATTTAAAAAAAAAAAAAGAAAATACATTCACCACACAAAACTGCAGAAGCAGCCAGGCATGCGGAATTTAAGTCTTTGTGACCTGGTGAAACTCCACTTCAGAGTGAAGTGTCTTCCTGCACAAGAATGCCTTGAGGTCCTAAATGACCATAAGTTTTAGTAGTTTGAGTCAGGCCCAGGGACATTCTTGGCACTTTGCCTTTGAAGTTCAGAATATTGAGGGGCACCTGGGTGGCTCAGTCGTTAAGCGCCTGCCTTCAGCTCAGGTCATGATCCCACGTCCTGGGATCGAGCCCCACATCTGCTTCTCCCTCTCCCCGTTTGTGTTTCTGCTCTCGCTAACTCTGTCTGTCAAATAAATAAATAAAATCTTTAAAAAAAAAAAAAGTTAACATTGAGAGTGTGCTTGTCACTGTGGAGGTTTTTGATCTGTTAACTCACTGTAAGTTTTTCATGAAAATGCAAGATTACAGCTCAAGGTAAAAAGTCATAGGTCACATGTTTTCTGGGGGTCGTTTATGGCCACAAATTGTATTACTAGGTGATTTTATGAGCAGAGCAAATAAAAGTGGATCATTAACTTCCAATTTACATTTTGGTGTGTAGGTGCGGTTAGGTAAGTTTATCAAAAACTTGTAAACAATGTATTTACCAAGTGTTTAATAATAATTATAGTACATTTAATCAGCCCTAATCCAGTTGCAGGGAGAATTTTGTTTTCATCAGCACCATTGTTCACTGTGGAGTTAGAAGACTGAGAGGGAAAGCTTTCCTTCTTTTACACTATTCCTACAGTGTTCTGTGTGAGTGTAGTAACAGTTTGGAGTAGGACAGTCATTGTCTGAGACTGAGTTTTGGTCTACTTTATTTTATTTATTTATTTTTTAAAATATTTTATCTATTTGACAGAGAGAGACACAGCGAGAGAGGGAACACAAGCAGGGGGAGTGGGAGAGGGAGAAGCAGGCTTCCTGCCGAGCAGGGAGCCTGATGGGGGCTCGATCCCAGAACCCTGGGATCATGACCCGAGCCGAAGGCAGACGCTTAACGACTGAGCCACCCAGGCGCCCCGATCTACTTTATTTTATTAACTGGGATTTGTTAACTTGTTTCTGAAATAACTACCAGGAAATAGGATTTTGGAGCTTTAAGGACTCATACTGAAGCCCACAGTAGTGTAAAGTTAATGCAGACCCATAGCTAGTTAGCAGGTGGCAGAGGCCTTGTGCCTTTGGTGTCCTCTCTGAGCTCAGTCCTGCATTGCACTGTTAATTACAGAACTCAACGTAAGATGCTTAACACTGGGATTTCAAAAGAAAAACTGAAATTGGTGAAAGCGTTAACTTTATGTATGGTACAGAATTTTTTTAAAAAAGATTTTATTTATTTATTTATTTATTTGAGAGAGAGAATGAGAGACAGCAGGAGAGGGAAGAGGGTCAGAGAGAGAAGCAGACCCCCCGCTGAGCAGGGAGTCCGATGCGGGACTCGATCCCGGGACTCCAGGATCATGACCTGAGCCTAAGGCAGTCGCTTAACCAACTGAGCCACCCAGGCACCCGCTACAGAATTTTAAGTTGGCATTTTACGTTTTTAAAGCAGCATCTTAAAGCTGCTATTAAACTGTTTTTAAAAACATTGAAATAACATTTATTTTAAGAAAAGTAAGAATATTTGTCATTTTAGATAATTTAACTTACTGGCTTTAACCAACTTGGGAAGGCACTAATAGGTCTTCCAATTTGCATCATATATTAAAGACTGCAGTTTACATATTGTCTTTGAGAAATAGTTTGAGGAAATTCCTATAAATTCGGTGGTTTCCTTCCTAAACTGCACAGACGGTTTTAAACCTTGATATCCATGCTACTGTGCAGGACTTCATGTTTAGGCTCTGGAAGTGTCAGCCCCTGTGTTCATACTCCTCACCTTTTTGTGAAGAGGAGCTCAGACCTGAGAGAGGGTTACTTAGGTGAGCACTGTACCACCTCTCCTGGCTTTTAGTTTACTATCCTCAACAACTGTTTTTGCTTGCTTCCTGCTGTGTGCAATGACTTCAGATTTTAACAGCCTTTCGCTTGCCTACAAAATGTGAGAAATGAATGCAGATTGCCACAGTTCTCACCCTCAGCAATGTATTTGGCTTGGAATTCAGAGGACCCAAAATCCTTGCTTGTTTTTGTTTTTCAGAACACCTGTTTTGCTGTTTGGAAAACTGAGGCCTGGAGACAGTTTGCTTTACATGACATGATGAAGAGCAGAAAATGGAGTCTATATAGTTTCTTCTAAGTCCATTGCAAACAGGAGCCAACTCTTGGACAGTTTAGGTGTCCTACCTATGCGTTAGGTCCAAGTAACCTGATATATCTGTGGCTAATGCCACACAGCCCAGCTAAGCTTCAGAAATGCTGGTTTTAACCAGAAAGTTTTAATAGTACTTTTTATAGTGAGTGTCATTGGGGTCAGGGGCTCCCCACATCCCAAGACTGAGAGAAGTCATTTACCTTGCTGAGCAGTCATTCAGAATTACTGGAGCTGATGCTGACGCTGATAGGTTGCTTGGAACTTTTATGGTGTTATTATGTTCATCTGTTGAGCTATACTCCCGAGGAGTCGTGATCCAGTTATTTCTAAAATGGAGATGGTATTATGCCTAGGAAACACATCCTTTGTATATCAGACTGAAAGATGATCTAAAGTAGTATTTTTGAACCCATAACTATGGAACTTAAATTCTTTTTTTAAGAGTAGTGTCACTTTTATAAGGAGCACTTCATGTTAGGTGGTATTCATTGTATTTCAGTATTATCTGATTAGCATGGTCATGTTGGGAAATGTGAAAGCATGTTCAGTTGTTATACCTGGCATTTGAGCCCTGGTCTTGGGCTCTGGCTGCTACTTTGTGAGTCACTGTGGTGCTTCATGGCTCCCTGGGTCGGGCCTCTGGCTGCCTAGTAATTAGTAATGACTGCATTGGTTTAATCATGCTCTGTGCTGTACCTGCCCTAAACATGCTCACAGCAGGTAAGATGGGTGTGCCCAGCATCACTACCTGGTTAGTGGGAGAGTCCGGGTGCTGGGTGTGCCTCGAGCCCCTGCTTTTGACCTCTTCCTCAGATGCCCAGCTTGTTGTTCATAAGGTGGATTGGGGGATCCTTGAACTTCTGAGTCTGTGTGTAACATTTCTGGTACATGTCTCTTTTTCCAGTGGAAGGACTCAGCTTTTAGCAGATTTTCAAAAAGATCTTTAATAACCTCTTCCTTCAATACAAGTAATAGTTTTAGTGTGTTTGCCATGTGGGAACTTCAAGGATTTGCTGTTATTTTGGTAATTAAATGTAATTTTTTATTGTCAACATCACTTTGTATTTAACTCTTCTATATGGTTAGATTCCAAGAACACACATATGCACACATACATACAGCACCTAGAGAGTATCTGAAATGAAATGAAAATGAACCCACAGTAATTTTACCCCAACCTAAAAATACTGCCTTCTCCCACGTTAACATATTATTTGTAGTATGCAGCAACAGAGGCTTTTACTTGGAATCCTCATTTTAAATACCAAGAATTTATTCCCACGTGTTTATTGCGTGAAAGACACAGTGACTAAAAAACATATATTTGCTGAGATTTTACTCCCTTAGGTGCTGTGTCAGGAATACAGTGGCCAAGAAGGTAGACATTCCTGCGCGCCCCCCCCCCCCCCCGCATTGGAGAGAGACAGTGTGCATTTGACACACTCTGTCACTGGGTGTCAAGGGTTTGTACCCCAGGCAGTGGGGAAGATGGGGAGTCCCAAGTGCAGGCCTTCGGGGATGTCAGCTACAGGGTGGAAGACAGTCTCCTGTTTAAGAAAGGTCATCTGTGAAGAATTGGTGGGGTTGGAGATAAATAAGAAGTTGGGGTAGTGATCTGGTTCAGAGATGATGGTTATCTGAGCAATTTATCAGTAATAGAGATCGAGAGATAAAGGCTTATTTGAGAGGAAGAGGTTAAAAATGTATGTGTAGGTTTCTGGTTTTGGGCAGCTGGATAGATGATATGCTCTCTTTCCTTGAGATGGAGGGATTGTCAGTTTTTGTTTATTTGTCTTAAATGAGAAGGGTGGTGGGAATGGATTTTTTTAAACAATTGATTTTGAGGAGTCTATAGGTCAAAAAATGGTCAGCAGATAATTTGCTTAGTTGCACTGATACTCAGCCTGTGGTGTTCACTGAAGCCAATGAACATGGAGTGCAGGGGAGCATGGCTCAGGCCCGGTGAGGTGGGGCGCTGTCTGCTCCCGCCGCCCTCTTTCTCTCCCTGCCAGTTAGGTTGTCGGCTTACAAAAGCCAGTTCAGTGCGTTCCCAAACTCGTTCAGGGCAGTTGTACTCCTTACTGCAGTTACATGATTTAACTAATATAAATTGATAAAAATAGTGCAAAAACATTCATAGGAAAACTAACTTGAAAACTTTGGAGTGTCTCAGTAAAAACAAATCACTAAGAAAACTATTAACTTAGGTCTGTGGGTAAGACAATTATAAAAAATTGGAGAATAATTATTTTAGAAGGACTGTACCACTCACATTTTTAAAATAAGTTGTACTTTAAAGAGATAAAGTGAAAGTTTTAGGTGATGCATTATGGTTTATGTGAGAAGAAAAGAAGGCTTTGATAGACTGGCTCAGCCTAAGAAAAAAAACCCAAGTGAAGGAGCATATACAAGTTAAAGTGGTTAAGAGTTCATGTATGGGCTTTTAGAATTACCTACTTTAATTTACAGTTACTTCCAATCACATAGGGCAAGAGAGCTTTTACTGCACTTAGTGCGGAGGAAGAGCCTCCATGGCGGATGAGAAGCCAGGGGAGGGGGTGGGGGTGGGAGCAGGCATGTGTGAGTTTAAGTGTTGCCCAAGGCTGAGGAAGAGAGTGTGCAGAGGCCATGGGGTATGTCTTTGGTAGCAAGCAGGTAGTTGGCCATCCTGGCAGAATAGCGTCCTCGGAGAGGCTGCATCCTGCCTGGGAGACCCCCAGCCCCTCGCTTTTGTCCTTCCCTGTCCCTGCCTCTCTGACTCATCTCCCTTGTGTGTTCTGTCTTCAGAGACAGCCTAGGCAAGGCATGTTTGAACAGTGATGGGAGGAAGAAGTGAAGATACAGGAAAAGAGGAAATGGGATCCAGACCACAGATAGACAACCAGTGCTCCCTCAGTTAATATGTTGTTTTTTCTCCAAATCTTTTTTTTTTTTTTTAAGATTTATTTATTTGAGAGAGACAGAGCAAGAGTGTGAGTGAGAGCATGAGTGGGAGAGAGAGCATGAGCCAGGGGAGGGGCAGAGGCAGAGGCAGAGGGAGAAGCTGACTCCTGATGTGGTGCTCCATCCCAGGACCCTGAGATTATGACCTGAGCCAAAAGCAGACGATTAACTGAGTAAGCCACTCAGGCGCCCCACTCCAAACCTTTGATGTAGAAACTACTGAGAAAAACTTATTTTCATGAAGGTTTTTCAAGTTGTCCTATGTTCAGGTTGTATTTGGGTCCCTAGCGTTGATTTAGGAGGTCTGATTTTCAAGAGCTATGTGGGATTATAATTGTTACAGAGTATTTCCCTCTCTTTCACCAAAGTGCTAAGAAATACACGTTTGTTAGGAATACTAAATTCAAGAAAGGAGGGATGTACATTAATGTAGGTCTTGAAATAAGGTATATTTTATCACCACTTAGAAAGCTGTTAAATGGCTTTTAATTTTTTTTTTTAAAGACTTGTTTATTTGAGAGAGAAAAAGACAGCAAGACAGCTTGAGCAGTGGAGGGGCAGAGGGAGAAGGAGAGAGAATCTTCAGACTCCCCGCTGAGGTCAGAGTCTGATGTGGGGTTCCATCCCAGGACCCTGAGATCATGACCTGAGCCAAAATACAGAGTCGGGCGCTTAACCACCAGAGCCACCCAGGCACCCCATGGCTTTTAATTTTTAAGGAAGATGATTTGCCTATTCACATAACAGGATTTTAGGGAATGTCTGTAGGTCTGTAGTGAGGACTTGGGGAAGGTAAGTTGTCATCCTTTTTTTTTTTTTTAAGATTTTATTTGACAGAGTGAGAGAGAGCAACAAGCAGGGGGAGCAGCAGAGGGAGATGGAGAAGCAGACTCCCTGCTGAGCAGGGAGCCCGGTGCGGGGCTCTGTCCCAGGACCCTGAGATCATGACCTGAGCCAAAGGCAGACGCTTGACTGACTGAGCCACCCAGGTGCTCCTGTTGTCATCTTTATCACTACCATCTGTTGGTTCAAACAGCTCTTGACTTAGAGCCCTGCACACGCTTTGGAATGTTTTCACGACTCACTGAATTTCATTGTCCTTCATTTGGAGAAACACTACACATTTAGGATGTTCTTGCTTTGTTTTGATTAATTGGTTATTGATTAACATAGGTCAGAAGTACCTTTCCCAAAGTAAAGCTTTTTTTAAAATTTAACATCCTTGGGCGCCTGGGTGGCTCAGATGGTTAAGCGTCTGCCTTTATTGAGATATAATTGACGTATAAAATTATATTTATTTTTTAAAAGATTTTATTTATTTATTTGACAGAGAGAGACACAGCGAGAGAGGGAACACAAACAGGGGGAGTGGGGGAGGCAGAAGCAGGCTTCCCGCGGAGCAGGGAGCCCGATGTGGGGCTTGATCCCAGGACCCTGAGATTCATGACCTGAGCCGAAGGCAGATGCTTAACGACTGAGCCCCCCAGGCGCCCCGTTGTGTTGGTTTTTCTTAAATTTAATTTTTTTTTAAAGTAAACCACTTTCTGTATAGTTCCGGACTTGAGACAATTTTATCGCATCTAGTTCTGACTCTTTGGCGCCCTCCTAGGCGTAATCAGCATGCGTAGTCAGATCAGCACAGGGTTAAGTGCGCTCTGAGCCGCTGTCCAGCTCGGACCTTGGCCAGCATGCTCACTTCTAAGGTTGCTCACCACCACCCTGTCATCCACTTTCAGTTGAAAAGTTGTAGTTATGTGACAGTAGATTGGAAAGGGTGATAAAATGTGATCGGCAGTCCTCAGAGAAATGAAAGATGGGCGAGAACGCTAAGGTGAATGGAGACTTTTCTTTTGAAAAGGGTTGAAGCAACGTCCTAGCCAGAGTTTTTTTTTTTTTCTGAAGAGGATTTCTAGGTCTCTTCAAAGACTTTTTTGTGGTGTTGATTCTGACCTTTCCTTGGTGCAGGTATACATTGATACTACTTTTGGCTGGCAGCATTTTTGTGTTCAAATGTAAATGAGAGAAAGTGAGGATTCTTAGGAAGAGTGTGGATCATCTCAGGAGAATGATCCCATGTTCAAAATGAAGTTAACAAGAACAAGGGAGAGCTACACATATGCAGTTCCCCAGGGAATAAATTCTGCAACAGATTGAATGAGGCAGTTCTGCTCTTTGTCCGTGAGGTGATAATGCAGATGAAATGCCAACAGTAAGCTGTTTTTTTCTCCTCTGGACTATAGACACACTTGGCTGCTATCAGGAGATTGTGTGTGGTAAAGAGACGGCAGAAGAGGAGCACATCGACCCGAAAGAGCCTGTGCAGCTGACGAGCCGACTGATCCCGGGACTGAGGGGGCCTGAATAAGGCCAGAGCGGTTCAGTGGGCTGTCAGCCTGGCCCGCTCCTGTGGCAGCCCAGGCTTACGGTTTGCAACATGGGAAGTGGTTCTTAATGGGAAAATGTGGGTAGACAGATGGAGGTCAGAATACATTCTAAACAGGCTGGACTCAGGACAGTTAGCTTTTCATCTATGGAATTGGACGTCTTTGTGAAAAATTGTTCTTCTATTTTACTCCTTCCATTTTAGGTTACATGAAGTAGACAGGCTGCATTTTGTCCTGTGGAGGCCGCAGGTTTGGTGTAGCACTTCCGGTAGTGTTGAGGCAGGTGTGTGGATTAGCTGAACTTGCGCCCTCTATAGATAGGCCTAACGTGGTTACCCTTTCCATCTGCTTCCCTTGGGGGAAAAGGTGTGTATCTGTTTTAGGAGATGGTCTTCTACTGGAAAGGAATGACTCATGGTCAGAGGAAGAAATGCTACTTTGAGGGCAGAAAGGCCCTATCTCTAAGGATATGATAGCCCACCTCAGGTTTGTGCCCTCTTTTACAAAATAACCATCACAGTCACATGCAAAGTAAGAGATAGGATTTTTTATCTTCATATTGTTTCCCTTGTTCCAAATAATATTTTATTTAGGCTTTTTTATAACCAGGTATTGGACTGGTAGTTTGGACTTTGTCAAAAATGCTTGTAACCAGAGAGTTAATGAGATGACCTAAACTCTCTCTGTTTTGTATTGTATTTTAATAAGAATTCCAGCTAAAATGATCTTTTCAAATAATTGACCTCTCCAGGGTGAGGTAACATGTCATGAACCAATTTTTTTTTTTTTTTGAGGTAGTAGGGGGAGGGGCAGAGGGAGAGGGAGAGAAAGAATCTTAAGCAGACTCCATGCCCAGCGGGGAGCCCAGTGTAGGGTTCCATCTCACAATCCTGAGATCATGATCTGAGCTGAAATCAAGTGTCGGCGCTTCACCGGCTGACCTACCCGGGCGTCCTGCCACGAACCAGTTTATTCATAAAGCTGGAAGGGACCTTTCTGATTGTGTGTGGAATTTCTAAATAAATTTTAAAAAGCAATTAGTGGGAAAATTTTTAAATGTAACTTTTGGGGTTTACTTCTCATGTAGGTATTTCTCCAGTCCTGTTTGTCTTAGAAATAAGTGTGTCTTGTGTCTGATTTTATGCCCTCTCTAGGAGCAGAATCAGATGGAACTGTAAAAAATAAGTTATCTTTTCCCACTGCCGTCTCTTTCAGTAGAAGTACAGGTGTACACGTGTAAAAGGACATTTAAAAAATTAATCTGGAAGCTTACTGGCAGCATCTGTTTAGGACTATTTCCCTACCAGGTGCCAGTTTAAATGTGTAATTGAACAACCACTCTACCAAGGTTGGATTCTTTCTTTCATTCGTCTGTGTCTTAGAGTGCCACAGTTAGTGGGAGAAAGCTCTGGAAAGAAATGGGCTGTCATGGAGATACTGATTTTGAGAAAACAAAGAGCCAGAGTAACTGCTCTCCTGGAAACAGCTGTTGCTCTATAAATGTCCTCACTCTTCAAGCCTGCAGATGCCATTGAATATGTGATCTTTGTAAGGTGCTGTGGAAGGTACACAGACTAATCTCCCTGAAGACAGGAATATGCATTTTAAATATTACAGAGCGATGCAGGCAGCCGCTCAGCCGCGAGATAAACGATATAATGCAACCTGCAGCATAGAGCGAGTGAATGAGGAGCTGTAATTCCTATCATGTTATTTTATTTTCTTACACTTACATTTAGAGGTGTTTATATTGAGTTCCTAAAAGAAAGTTACTAACAAATGCCCTTCCAAATCCGTAAATGCTGTGATTGTGCTTTAATGATTTGATTTAGCTTCTTTGCCCATTTCTGTTTTTTCCAATGAGTTTCAGTTTCAGAGGTCTGGTAGGTAAACTGTCTTTCTACTAAGTATGTTTAGACATTGCAAGTAACAGATTTTGGCTTTTCTAATTGATTCTGAAAGGGATTTCTAATTGATTCTCAAACCCATATAGTACTTAATTAGGGCAGTCTCTAAAGTTCTTAACCAACTGCCCGGCTAGCTCAGTTGGTAGAGCATGAGACTCTTAAAGTTCTTAACTGCCCATTTTCCATATTTGGATAAAACTGTTGACTTATCTAGTTGAATATTCATTTACTGTTTTTTGTAAAACAGTCCTAGCTGTTAATGTGGGAGTTCTTAGAAGGCATGTCTGTGTGGTAGCATCTTGTACTGTCCTCCTTTGCTCAGGCTCTGTCCCTGAACTCCTTGCTCTCAACTGCAGACTAGTGGAATTAGAAGATACCTTAGCAAACTTGACTTTTCCCTCATTTTGTGGATGCAAATACAGAAGCAGAGTGTTCAGACAACACTGCAGCTAAAGCACCTGTATATGAGTGTTACTGACAAAAGGACTCTCTTGGGGGTAAATTGTAACATATCATTGGTGGGATACATATTTCTGTTGTATCCTAATAGGTAAGGAGATGAAACACATGGATTCCTTAAAGAGTCCCAGGATAGTAGGGGAGAAGCACAGATGTGGTCATGCCCTGAAGAACAGAGAAGGCTGTGAGTACATGGAGAAGGAGTGAGAGAGGAATGCTGAATGCCTTCAAGGAGGGAGGAATGTTCCAGACAAGGAGAAGAGAATGTGCAGAGAGACAGGGAAGTATTGAATATAGAGAATGGAGGGTGGTCTGTAGAAGTGGAGACTTCTTGACTTCAGAAGAATGTTTTTAGACTGAGAAAAGGGGTCTTTTATTTGGCCCCCATATGGTAGAATTTCATCTCATATGAAATGTTTACATTTCAAGGTCAACTGATAAAGCAAAAAATGATCTGTACACTTCAAAATTCCCCAATAAGGTGCAACAAATCATATCTAAACACAGCGAGTTTTTTCTTTTGGCATTGAATCAGGTCACTGTTGTATAAAAAGATGAAGTATTTGGCTTATATTTATGCACCATGTTGTTTTTTTTAAAAGTGCTTATTTTAAATGCTAAAATCATAATCTGTGCACTGGTACAATATGAATTATCCCCATAGAAGGGAAGAAGGAATGAAGACCAGCTAAGGAAACTGCAGGTACTTTGAGGTCGTGTCATGGCGGGCATGCCCATTGGTGTGGATTGATAGGGTGAGCTGCCTGCACTGCCGAATTCCTTTGTGGGCACAGAGAGTTGAAGAGCAGAAATTATTTTTATGTGTGTATATGGATTAGCTCACTGGACTTAAGCACCTCTGTGAACTTGACTGAATCATCTCGGAACTCATTTTCCCAGTCTGCTAAGTGGGCAGGAGACCTCTCTAAGAGAATTGAAGTTGACTCAGTAATCTGTAAAGCACTTAGAGTAATCATTGCATAACAGAGATCCAAATGCTAATACTTTCCCTTTTTGGATTTCTGATACACAAACAAATCCGCTATGTTTACACACCACCCTCTTGTAAGCAGGAAAAAAAAATTCATATTCAGGAGAATGATATCTTTGATTGTTTTAGAAATTACCAAATTCTTAAACTATGATTCTATCATTGTTATTCGCAGATCCACTGAAGTAAGCCAAGCACATGTATGAAAATAAGGACCTTAACCTCTAATAGTTTACTGTTTGACTTATTTCCACTTTTTGGCTATTATGTTGCTGTGAATATTCACTTACAAGTTTTGGTGATGATATGTGCTTTCTGTCCTCTTGGGTATGTACCTAGGTGTGGGATTGCTGGGTCATATGATAACTTTGTGTTCAACATCTGCAACTGTTTACCAGAGTGGCTGTGCCATCTTAATTCCCACCAGCACTGTATTAAGAGCCCAGTTCTTAGTCCTTGCCAACACTTGTTATTTGTGTGTTTGATTATATCCATTCCAGTGAGTTTGAAGTGGTATTTCATGTTTTGATTTGCATTTCCCTAATGACTAATGATGTTGAGAATCTTTTCATGTACTTATTGGCCATTTGTATGTTTTTGGGAAAATGTCAGTTCAGACTCTGCCAGTTTTTTACTTATTTTCTCTTATAATTGAGTTTTAAGAACACACTCTTCTCTTTCTCTGTATATATACACATATCCTTTATGAAGTATGTAATTTGCAAATATTTTTTTCCATTCTCTGGGTTATCTTTTCACTTTGTTGGTGGTGTGCTTTAAAGCCCAAAAGTTTTTTATTTTGATAAAGACCGTTTTTTTTTTTTTCTGTTGTTTGTGGTTTTGGTGTCCTGTCTAAGAAGATATTGCCTGATCCAGGCTTACGATTTACTCCTATGTTTTCTTCTGAGCTTTGTAGTTCTAGCTCTTATATTTAGGTGGGGTTTTTTTTTGTTGGGGTTTTTTTTGAGTTTATTTTACTCTTTAGTAATCTCTATACCCGGCGTGGGGCTCAAACTCACAACCCTGCGATCAAGAGTTACACGCGCCACCCACTGAACCAGGCAGGTGCCCCATATTTAGGTGTTTGATCCATTTTGAATTAATTTTTATAAATAGAGTGATATAGAGGTCCACCTTCATTCTTTTGTATGTAGATATCCAGTTTTTCTAGCACCATTTGTTGAAAAGAGTTTTCTTTCCCCATCAAATGGTCTTGGTACCAATTTGAAAATTAACTGACCATAAATGTGAGGGTTTATTTCTGGGCTCTCAATTCT
Organism: Neomonachus schauinslandi; assembly: GCF_002201575.2. Lineage (NCBI taxonomy): Eukaryota > Metazoa > Chordata > Mammalia > Carnivora > Phocidae > Neomonachus > Neomonachus schauinslandi. The sequence goes on from NC_058407.1 coordinate 136,516,374, forward strand.
GTCTGTTGATCTGTATGTCTCTCCTTATGCCAGTACCCACTATCTTAATTGCTATAGTTTTGTAGTAAGTTTTGAAATTAGGAAGTGTGAGTCTTCCAACTTTGTCCTTTGCAAGATTATTTGGCTATTCTGGGTCCCTTGCATTTCCATAGGAATTTTAGAATCAGCTCATCAATTTCTGCAGAAAAGGCAGGGGAGATTTTGATAGGGATCGCATTGACTCTGTAGATGTGGGGAGTGTTGTCGTCAGAATACCATGTCTTCCCGTCCGTGAACATAGGGTGTCTCCTCTCCATGAACACCAGGCATCTGTACATCAGGACTGGTTTTGTCTCCTATTGGTGGTTCTCAAACATTGTGGTCTTGGGGCCTCTTTGCACTTTGAAACATTATTGAGGATCTTTAAGAACTTTAGTTTATAGGACTTATCTGGGTATTTGTATTAAAAATTAAGACTCAAATTTAAAAAGAAGTTTTTCTTTGGCAATAATAACAAAGCCATTACATGTAATATAAATAACATTGGTTATGAAAAGGTAACAATCTTTTCCAAAACAAAAAATAATTTAATGAGAATGGCATTGTTTTATATTTTTATAAATCTCTTCAATGTCTAATAGACTTTCAGGTGGATTCTCTGTTTCTGCATTTGATCTGTTAGTGATACGTTATTTTGTTTGAAGGATGAGAAGGAAATCTGACCTTACACAAATACATAGTTTGAAAAGTGAGGAGTGTTTAAATAGTCTTTTCATATAACCTTGGCCATTCTTCTCTGTAACTGCACCAGTCCTAGTCAGATTTTTCTTTTTACTTTTTATTGTGGGAGTTTTTAACCACAGAAGTAGAGAGGGTGGGTGGTGGAGCAGCCCTCTGTGTGCCCGTCATCTGGCTTCAGCTGCCAGCCACTTGCTGCATTCTTGTGTTTTTGTTTCTTCTCTTAAATTTACCAAAAAAAAAAAAATTGTTAGCATATTTTAAAGCAAATTCTGGGTATGTAATGTCATCTGTCTTTTAGTTTATATGTCTCCCAGATAAGACCTTTAAACAGATGCAGCACCTGGATTGCGCCCAATGGAATTAATAATCATTCTATAATATCCTTTATTACCTAGGCAACAGTCAGTTTTTCCTGTCAAAAATGTCATTCTGAAGTTAATTTATTTCAATCCAGATACAATTCTCACATAAGGTTATTTTGGTTAAAACTTCTGTATTTTGTGGCAATAAAAATCTCTCCCATTTTCCCATGTCTTAAGTTTGCTACAGAAATGAGGTCATCTGTCTATCTAGAATGCCCCACATTCTGGGTTTAGCTAATGGCTTTGTGTTGGTGTGATTTAACATGTATTACCCCAGAATTTCCTTTAAATTGGGAGCCCAGTCTAGAGGTTCTTTTTTTGGCAAGAATACTTGATAAACAGTGCTCTTTCCTCACATCAAGAAGAATATAACACCTAGTTCCACTTTTTTGATGGGGATTGAAAAGTCGTTTTAGTGTCCGTCTGATCCAACCATTCTGAAGTTCTCCATCAGCTCTCCACCAGGCTTTAGCAGACATCAGTGGTTATTGCTTTGTTATTTCATTAGATGTTGCAGATAGTTTGATTTTCTAATTTGGTCTTTCACTGTTTATTAATTGTGGCTCCTGTATGGAGAGCAGCTTGCCCTGACCAGCTACTTGGTTATGCAGCAGTAGTCATCCAGGAAAGGCACACTAATGACTGTTTGCCTTTAGAAATCTTTGGAAAAGTGAGTTGGTGTCCTGAGAACCCCCAGAGGTGACCAGTGTGGTGTGTGGATCCTAACGAGTTTGTTACCCGTTGGTTCTTTATAAGGTCTGCGCGTTGCTTATCTGTGGCCACGAGAGCCCTTCCTTTCCTTTTCTGTTGCTTCTGTGCTGCCACTGCAGGCGAGCTCACTGACACCCTCGCTTTCATGGCGAGGTGGCCCAGGTTTGTGTGACAGAAGCAGTAACCAGCACTCCTGGAAGTGCCCAGAAAAGAGGAGCAAAGACTGAGGACTTGTCACAGCTTGAAGAAGTGACTGCTGAATGCCATTGGAGGTCGTAGATGGGACCCCCGAGACCTTAATGAATGTTTCATTATGAAACAGACGTTTCTGGTATATGAGGAAAGGATTCTGTAGGAACAGCTCTGAGAGAACCATGCTCTCCCAGGTGTTTAATAAGATTGATTAAACTTTTAGGTGTAGCTTTGTCCAGCTAGCATAGAGAGACCACAGGAGAAGAGGGAGGGCCCTTTGACTTCATCTCTTTGCCTTTTCACATTGAGAGATGAAATCAAACCAGGGAAATAAGCCCTTTTGTTCAGCTCAGGAAGGCTTTGTGAAGGCTGCCTCTGAACACTATCAGGTTTTCAAACTCCTAGGTCTTACCCTGGCAAATGCTTTGTTTTGCTGATAAATTCCTCTCATCCCTCCCCCCACCCCTTGCATATTTCTCTTTAAAACCTAGAGACCTGCTCTTTGGCTGTTCCTGGAAGCAGTAGTTTAAATGGTGTAAGTCTCAGGGTGGTTTTGGTCTCTCTGAGTAATGAAAAGGTGGTTTTGTTATTTATTGAACTGTTGTCAGTGTTGCATCATCATACTCTGTCCTTATTTTAGATTCAGACATTTGATAAAGTCTGATTTTAATGCTCTGTACCTTTTGTGCTGCTTAAACGAGGTGGAGATCATCAAGCCCTCTTTCCAGGTGTAGGACTTTTGAAAAACAGTGCATGTTAGGTCAGTAATGAAGAGGTCGTGTGGTGTGACGTCAGGATTACTTGTTTGTGCGTAGGAGGCCTGGGACAGACCAGGCCTGCTGTGTCTGTTGTACTAGGACACTGCCATGCTGCCTTTTTTAACCTTTTGTCATGGAACGTTTCAAGCATGCATGAGTAGACTGGATCGAATCCTGAACCCCCATACATACCCCTCTTCCAAGGGGAACAAATACAAACTCCTACGTCTCTACCCCATATATTATTTTGAGGAAAATTCCAGACGTCGTCTTATTGCCCCTGTAAATATTTCAATATGCAATTCTATAAGGCCTCTTTTTTTAATAATTAAATATAACCACAGCATCATTCTCACATCTTAGAAAATACAGTAATTCTTTGATACCATCAATAATCCCATCGGTACTGCTTCCCTGATTGTTGTTTGTTTGAATCGAATAAAGCCATACAAACAAAGTAAAGCTGTGGTTTGGCCAGTATGTGCATCTTGTGTCCTGTGGTGTCGAGGAAGCCAGGCTGCTTGTCCAGATATTCCGCACCCCTGTGATCCGCAGTGCTCCTGTTTGCTCTAAGTTTGTAATAAGACCACATCCTGGGTGCGTGGATATTGTTTGTTTTGCAAGACCACTTCCTGGCCTCGCTGCTGGTTCTATCAGGAGGCACAGAATCACTGACTGAAAAAAATATAGGTAGTAGTTGTAATAAAGGATTCTTACAGTTGAATTTTTCCCCCTTTTGGCTATCTTACCTTGTTTTTAACCAAACATTGTTTTTCTTTGAGAATCTTACAAATCTAGAAGTTCATAGTGGTAAAAGTGTCTGTAACACCTTCTGTGACTTGTCGGTTTAATTAGCATCCCATGACTTCATTTTCTGGATTTGGTGTTTGGGGAGAGTCGATGTCCATTTGTTTGTTTCTCTCTGTCTCTCTCTCCCCCCCCCCTTCCTTTCTTTGTTTTATTTATTTATTTGAGAGAGAGAGAGAGAGAGAGAGAACCAAGTGGGGGGGGGAGGCGTGGAGGGGGAGGGAGAAGCAGGGAACCCGGGATCATGACCTGAGCTGAAGGCAGACATTTCAGCGACTGAGCCACTCAGGTGCCCCTCGATGTCTGTTTCTGTGATAGTTTCATATATTGCAAACTTGTACAGTTTAACACCTGATACTCATCCTGTGTTTTGGAAGACATTGACCTCTGTGAAACTGATTTTGTTTTCAAGGGTTTCTTCTAGCAGTTTATATTGCCAAACCTGTCAAATAGCACGGAAGTGATTTTGTGCTTTTGTGGCTGATGATAGAGTTGACTGTTGGATGAGATTACCTTTGATCATCAGATTATTTCATTAACAAGGGTTTTGGGAATTTATCCTAAGCAGGTTACTGAGAGTAGGGAGCACATCGTAGAAACTAAAAACCTGCCTGGTTACCTTGTGAGACAGAAATAGCTAGCTTTTAAATCTCTGTATCTGGCATGTGGATGCTGTGTTTTCAGAAGAGCCTGAGAGGTACCTGGATTAAAGCCAGTCCTAGTGGTGCTGTGAGGCAGCTCGGCTTGCTGCGGAAAGAGGGAAACGCCAGAGGTCAGCCCTGGATGTCTGGGAACCCTGGTTCTCATGCTGATCATACGAAATCATGAATATTGTTGTCTCTCATGAACAAGAGTTATTATTTACGCTGTTCGGGAAAATCAAATGAGATCTCTTGTTTGAAGTTCAGTCTCTTAACTGTTGAGCTGAGCCAATGCTTTGGAAAGCCTGCTTTGCAGCACTGGTCCTGCTGTCTTGAGGTGGTTTTCAGTTTGTGTGGGTCAGGATTTTGAAGGGATTCCTTTTTAACTAATTACTGTTTATTTCTCTTTAAAACTATTGTCTTGGAACAAAATGAAATTAATGGGTCCAGTCAAAACGATATATATAAATTTGAGATTCATCAAATCACAGACTGGAGTTCTATTAATTTTATAATCTTCTGTTTTCTGGGCATGAGTGGGTCTGTATGTGTTAGCACATGATTTCTAGTCTTAGTATGTTCTTGGGTTAGTACAAAGGTGTAAATTATGGGCAGATTCCTTTTTTTTTTTTTTTAAGATTTTATTTATTAAGACAGAGAACGAGCAGTGGGGAGAGGGAGAAGCAGGCTCCCCGCTGAGCAGGGACCACCTACGTGGGGCTCGATCCCAGTACCCTGATATCATGACCTGAGCCGAAGGCAGACACTTAACCGACTGAGCCACCCAGGGCCCCTATGGGTAGATTTCTTTAAACTACTTAGACTGCAGGGGCGCCTGGGTGGCTCAGTCAGTTGGGCAGCTGGCTCTTGATGTCTCCTGGGCTCTTGATCTCAGGTTCATGAGTTCAAGCCCTGTGTTGGGCTCCATGCTGGGAGTGGAGCCCAAATTAAAAATAAATAAGTAAATAAATAAATAAGCTATTTAGACTCCAGAGGGATAAACACATGTCCTGGAAAACCTGAGAATTTTAAGACTTCCTAGTAACTTAATTTTAAGAATCCATTGTATTTTGTACTTCAGGTTACTGATGTATTGTCTTTTGTCGTATTGCAGCATTCTACGGTTGCCATTCAGCTTCTCCCAGTGCAGCCACAAAGTAAACAGCTCATGACTTCTGATCAGGACACTAAGGTCGTGGCTGAACCGCAGGGCCAGCGAGTCCAGGAAGGGAAAGACAGCGCTCATCTGGTGAGTGTGGGTCGAGGCCAGAATTGGCCTGGTGCCTCACTCTCTCCTTCTGATCACAGATGCTGTGTTGGATTTATTAAGTAAATCAAAGTAGTAACTCTGGCATATCTTACAACCTAAATATAGGTGTTACATTCTGAGTAAGTTTATGGGTAGCTTACTAGCAAGAGGAAGCTGTCAGTAGTAGGGGAGAGAAAAAACACATCTCTAGACACTTAAAAGCTTTTGGAGTTTAGATCACCAAGAAAAATGCAGTGATTTATAAATACTGTAATAACATTACACCTTGTTGTACTGGTATGTAAAGAATTAACTAGGATTGTAAAATTTTTTGACTGCTTTTACCCTATCAAGCAAAGCAGATTTTTATTAATTTTCCCCATTGAAACTACAAGGAATTTTGCTTATGGTGGTCAGAATTTTATAATATTTTAGGTTTCAAGGCTCCTACATCGTTCTGAATATTGTTTGTCATGTAAAAATGTGTTTTTCTCAGTGGGTTTTGTTTTTGGTAAATTACTGTGGTTTGAAAATGCTACTTTACATTGTAATGATGGTGTGTTTGATGTTTTCAATTTTACAGATGAATGGTCCCATATCTCAAACCACTTCTCAGACAAGCTCCATCCCAGCTTTGAGTCAGGTAATTCACTTGCAGATCTGTCACAGCTGAGGCTCACACTGCCTTACAATAAATATTTATTGTAACAAAATTAGAAAATGTTGATGTTTCCAACTAAGGGGGGTGATGGAGGGGGGAGAGCCCTACGTGGGGTGTAAGTGTTCAGTACTGTGTGTCCTCTGACCTCTGTATGCTGCATGTATGGTTCTACAGACGGGGTGTGCCACGTGTTCATTCAGTGTCAAATACTCATCACAGTGTTCTTAATGGTCCACTGGTAATCTGTTGACTGTATATGATTAGCTCTACATTTTGAAAGCCTGTGCTTTAAAGTACACAAGTCATAGTAAGCTTTTACTAAGAAAATTGGTTTCACATTTTGGCTGTGGTTAATGAAAGAAAAAGGAAATGGAGATGCATTGATTTTTAACTCTGTCTTTGGCTTATGTGTATATGCATATGTCAGGTGCATTTAGAGCCACTCCACACTTAGCTTGGCAGTCTTCTAAGTGATCTTACAAACCTGGCACAATTTAAAAAATAAAAGGAAAACTCCTAAAGTAATCTTAACAAAATTTATAGTAAATTTCCCCTAAATTGCAAGTAGTTCATATAGAAATTGAAGGAGGGATTAGATTGCTGCTCCTCTTTTAATAAGGTAGAATTTTTAAAAATGAAAGATTTCCTCCAAACTATTGTTATTTCATTGTTGTTATTATATATGGATGGTTTTTTTGTATATTGTATTTTACATTGATTTTTAAAATGAATTTTATAATATTTTAAGTAATTTAAGATCCAAATATAAGACCTTCAGTAATCTAAGAGGGAAATTATACAGAAATCATTAAAAAAAAATTTTTTTAGGACCAATCTTCTTCCTCCCCATGGTTGATTTACAGTCCAACATAATATTCAGACATCTTTTTAAAACTTATTGCAGGGAGAGGGGCACCTGGGTGGCTCAGTAGTTAAGCGTCTGCCTTCAGCTCAGGTCATGATCCCATGTCCTGGGATCGAGCCCCACGTCGGGCTCCCTGCTTGGCGGAAAGCCTGCTTCTCCCTCTCCCACTCTCCCTGCTGTGTTCCTGCTCTTGCTATCTCTCTCTGTCAAATAAATAAATAAAATCTTCAAAAAAAAAAAACCCAACTTATTGCAGGGATAGAAACTAGATTTTGGATTCTTTGTTTTTTGTGTTTTTTTTTTTTTGGCCTGTATTACTTTATTTCTAAGTATTGAGGTAAGACCTATCTAGAAAAGAATTGAAACACTCGAGCCAGAATTCAGGACTTCTATACAGAAATAATTTGCAACTAGTACTGCCTAGACATGCTTTGTCACTTTTAAGAGTTAACGTCCTATAATAGACCTTGTGTGGCAAGTTTTTGGTTTGGTCTTGATCTTTAGCACCCCTGGTGTCCCTCAGGCACATCCCATCTCTGATGTGAGGTTTTGTAAAATGTGGCTCTACTATTTGCCAGTGTTAACAGGGTGTTGCACACTTAGGTTTTCATAAGATCATTACATTCTAGAGCTGGAAGGTGCCCTGAGAGACATCTGGGCTTATAGTGTGTGTGTGTCCTTTAACAAAGCTTTATTTACAACAAACTTGAGCATCTTTACAGAAAATGAAAGAATACACACATTTTTATGTAGTTGTAATCAACATACATATATTTCACCTCATCGTGTCCCATGCAGCATGATTTCATCTATGTATCTCCTTGTCCTTGCCATTGTGGTATTTTCTTTATGTTGCAGTGCTGTCGTTCTTTAGTCACTTGGTTTGGGGGCATTTATATTGTTATTTCTTTCCTGCTACTATAAATGGCATTGCTCTGAATATCTTTCTAGCTGGCATCATTCATGGTGCGCCTGAGCGTAAGGGTGTGGTCGTTGGTTTAGTGGCTGCACGTGTTTCGATGGCTGAGTGAGCCTGTCTAGCAGGCTGATTCAGGAAGCAGTCTCTCAAAGGTTCAGTCTTTCCCCCTGAGCTGGATATGGTGTGAGTAGAATTACCATAGTGATACCCAAATAAATGTCTGAATAATTCAGGAGCAGCCTTGCATTTATCCAGTGGTAATATTAATCAAATTTATTATACAGCTCCCTCCGCCCCTACCCCCCCCCCAAAAAAACCCTACTGACTAGTAACTCTTTACAACCCTAGCCAATCAGTGAGCATCAAAAAATTGATCTTTAGCTAGAGGAGGCTAAGACCCAGAGAGGCTTAAGTAATTTCCCCAAGGTTACTTAACTACAGAGTGGCAGAACCATTATTTGGACCCAGGCAACCTGGCTTCCGAGTCCAAACTCAAGATGAGATACCTCCTCTTTGGTACCTGTTATTTCATTTAAAAAAAGAAACAAGTAGAAAATAATACCCCAAAGAAAAATCTTTCAAATGAATGAAATTCATTTGGGATAAAGCTGGAGGATTTTAGGTGGGGAATAGCATGACTTACATTTTAGGAAGATTATTTTGGCCTCAGCATATTTTTATACATAATAGATTGTAGTGAGCAAAGAAAGCAAATAGAATACTATTAAGGAATGAAGGTTAGAAGTGATGATGGTGAATCAGAGTAGGAATGAATGGATTTCAAATTATTTTGGAGGTGGGTTTAACCACACCAAGTTGTGGATTGAATATAGAGGTTGGGGTGAGGGAAAGATAAATCAGGGATAGTTGAACAACTTGATGGATAGTGGTTGCATTTATTATGAGATGGAAAAAATTGGAGAGGTAAAGGTTTGTACCAGGGGAAATCCACCTGTACCAGGGGAAATCCACCTGGTAGAAATTCAGGCAAGCAGTGAAGTGGGCAGGTGGGGCCAGTTGGACCTTAGTGGAGGGGTTGGAGCCTGAGATGTTTGAAGTTTGAAGTAAACAAATAGATGTTTTATTACTTATTATTATATAAATTTATTATATGGAAAAGACCATTAAAACTATTGTACATATGGATTAGGGGTATATAATTGAAAAGTAATTGAGTTATTACTTGGAATAAAATCAACTATAATCCTTTTTTTTCCTCTATAATTTTTTGCTTATCTTGGACAGATTTTATGTCCTGCAAGGGCATTCTTGGCTATAACTTTTCTCTTCATTGATTCATCCTTTTCTAATCACCTGTATTACTTCTTAGATATTTGATTAAAATTTATTTAAGAAATTGTGTTCTATATTATTTATTAAAAATGTTTCAAATGTCTTAGTTTTCCCTCAGGAGTTTTAAGACCCGTAAGGGCAGGAAACCGTGTAATGTACTTCATTGATACTTCTTTGCAAGGCATACTTTACCTAAATTGAAAAATTTCATCAGCATGGCATAATTGATAGTTTAGTTAGTTGTTTATTCTAAAAACTTATCTTTATCTAATCGTATATCTGGTTACCATAGGAATTACATATAACATCCAAAAGTTGTAACTGCCTAATTTAAATTGATCCTACTTAACCTTAATAGCACACAAAAACTGTACTTCCTGTAAAATTCTCCCCCTCCTTTGTGTTACTGGAGTCACAAATTTACATCTTTATTACTATATGCCCAATAACATAGATTTATAATTATTTTTAGGCATTTGCCTTTTAAATTTGTAGAAAATAAAAAGTGGAGCAGTAAATCAAAACAGCAATAATAGTTTTTGTAATTGTCCATGTATTCACCTTTATCAGAGAGCTTTATGTCTTCATACAGCTTCGAATTACTGTGTCATGTTTTTTCATTTCAGCCTGAAGGACTCCTTTAGCCTTTCTTTCAGGGCAGACCTGGTGTTAACAAACTATTTCAACTTTTTGTTTATTTAGGAATGTTTTAATTTCTTCTTCAGTTTTGAAGGACAGTTTTGCTGGATAAGGAATTCTCATTGGACAGTTTTTTCTTTTCTTTTTTTTTTTTTTTTTAAAGATTTTATTTATTTTTTTGACAGAGACATAGCGAGAGCAGGAACACAAGCAGGGGGAGTGGGAGAGGGAGAAGCAGGCTTCCTGCAGAGCAGGGAGCCCGATGTGGGACTCGATCCCAGGACCCTGGGATCCATGACCTGAGCCGAAGGCAGACGCTTAACTACTGAGCCACCCAGGCGCCCTGGACGGTTTTTTCTTTCAGTGCTTTAAATATTTCAGCCCCTGCCTTCTTAGCCTGTAATGTTTCTAATGATAAACTGGCTGATATTCTTATTGAAGAGCTCTTGTACCTGACAAGTAGCTTTTTTCTTCCTGCTTTCAAGATTGTTTTTTAGCAGTTTGATTGTAATGTGTCTTGGTATGGGTCTCTTTGTGTTTATCCTATGTGAAGTTTATTGAGATTGTGGATTTGTAAATTTATGTATTCATCATGATTGGGAAGTTTTTGGCCACTATTTCTTCAAATATTCTCTCTTGCCCTTCCCCTGCTGGGACTCCCACGATGAGTGTGTTGGTCCATATGGGACATAGATGGTGTCCACTCACTTTAGGCTCCACTCACTTTTCTGTTTATTTTTTTTACTCCTCTAGATAATTTCATTTGTCCCCTGTTCAAATTTGCTGATTCTTCTGCCTATATCCAAGTCTGCTGTTGAACTCCTCTAGTGAATTTTTCAATTCAGTAACTGTACTGTTGTTCAGCTCCAGAATATTTCTTTTTGGTTCTTTTTATAAATACCTATCTCTTTGTTGGTATTCTCATTTTGTTCATATATCGTTTTACTGATTAACGTTAGTTCCTTGTCCATGTTTTTCCTTTGCTCTTTGAGCATATTTAAAAATGTTGTTTTAAAGTCCTTGTGGAGTAAGTCCCATGTCTGCGCTTTCTCGGGGATAGTGAATTTTGTTCCTTTGAATGAGTCATGTTTTCCTGTTTTCTTTGTATGCCTTGTGATTTTTGTTGTTGTTGTTGTTGAGAACTGGGCATTTGATTTTATTTATAATGTGTATAATGTCTTACTGTTTTGAGACTTTGCCACGTTATTTTTGTAAAGACTGTTCCTTGTCGTATGTGTTCATTGAAGCCTCTGTTCCTTTAGCTTGTGTTCAGCTAATATTTTGACAGAGATTTCTGTTAATGCCATGAACTGAAACAGACAGTCCAGACCCCCTCCTCCCCGAAGAAAACATAGAGAATACAGCTACCCTTCCCAGTCTTCATAGACTGGCTCTGTTTTGAGACAGTCCCTCCCTGATTAGCTCAGCTTGCTTAGAGACTAGGGGATCACCCCAGGGTGAAAGCCTAAGGCCTTCTCAGGACTGTTTTGAGCATCTGTCTTGCCTGGATGTGGCTTTCGGAATTTCCCATATACATGGCTGCTTTTGATTGCCCTGATTTCCCAAAGAGTTTCACCCTAGCTTTTGTGGGCTTCAGATGGTTCTTTTTTTATTTTAAACTTTTAATTTTTTTTTATTTTTAAAGATTTTATTTATGTGAGAGAGAGAGAGAGCGCGCGAGTGAGAGTGCAAGGATGAGCGGGGGGGGAGAGGTGGAGGGAGAGAGAGAAGCAGACTCCCTGCTGAGCAGGGAGCCCGACTCAATTCAGGACCCTGGGATCATGACCTGAGCTGAAGGCAGACACTTAACCGACTGAGCCACCCAGGCATCCCTTTTGATTGTTTTCTTGATATTTCTGAGGGGAATGAAAGGTTAGAGCTGCTTATTAGTTCATGATTTTGCTCGACCTTTTGTAACCTTTTAAATGAGAACTTTTTCTAAGTTGTTATTAAATTGTTTTTCTAGTAATAGAGAACTACTGATAAACTCTTCATGCATGTAATTTTTACACAAATGTAAAACTTCATTGCCTAAACCAGTAAAATGCAAATTAATGACATTCATTTAGTCTGGCAGGTGATGTTTTGCTGGAACTAAAGCTACATCGCCAGGTACTTGTGGTACTAGTTACCCACGGTTTCTTTGAGTTTACCACAGCCTGAGCTCCTCAACACCATGTGAACAACTTGCCCACGACTTTTGCCTGTTTGTTTGTTTTTAAGACTATTTATTTATTTGACAGAGAGAGACACAGTGAGAGAGGGAACACAAGCAGGGGGAGTGGGAGAGGGAGAAGCAGGCTTCCCGCTGAGCAGGGAGCCCAATGCGGGGCTGGATCCTAGGACCCTGGGATCGTGACCTGAGCCGAAGGCAGACACCTAATGACTAAGCCACCCAGGCGCCCCTGCCGGTTTGTTTCTATGGCATACCTGGTGTCGCTTGGCCCTCATCATGCATGAGTGAATTTGGGACATTATAAAACCAACTCTTTTCTCAGTAGAGCAGGTCACTTTAAGTATTGTCGCACGGTGCTGCTGTGCTCCTAAACTTAGGTGCAAACATGGGCTTATCTTTAAGATTTCGTGTTTGCATCTTTTAAAATTAAATTTATTTATTTATTTGAAAGAGAGAGAGTATGCACAAGTGCGGGGAGGAGCAGAGGGAGAGGGACAAGCAGAGACCACACTGAGCGTGGAGCCTGACACAGGGCTTGATCCCATGACCTTGAGATTATGAGCTGAAATCAAAAGTTGGATGCTTAACTGACTGAGCCACCCACATGTCCCTGTGTTTGCATCTTTTAATCCTTTTAGAGCACCTGCAGATTCTAAGGCCACTACAGACTCCGGTTTGAGGTAGTTGATGGTACAGGCACTAAGACTTGCTGCTAGCATGCTTTCCTAGAGGCATAAAGAGTGACCAGTGGGGATGGGAGATGGTCATCTTACACAGTTGGGAGGGATGGCCTTACAAAGGATGGTGAGATTGGGAAAGCATGGCTAGGAGACATGACAGATGAGCATGCTGGGGTTGTTTGGTTGGGTTCTTTGGATGAAACAGAGAAGGTAAGGAGGGTGGCATTATAGAGTAAGAGGTGATGCTAGAGGTGGGCTGGGGCCAGAGTGTGAGGACTTCGGATGGGTATTAAGGTTCTGATCTGAATATTTTACTTAATGTCTTCATGACAACTCTTTAAAATAGCTGTTGTTGGCCCCATTATACAAATGAGAATACTGATACAGAAATTAGATGATTTGCCAAAGCTTATGCATGTAGAACTGAGCCTCATACCTGAACAGATAACCTGGACCAGGAGGGGTTTTGGGAACTTTCGAGGGACTTACTGCTATTGGCCTGGTGGGTGTTAGATTTTCTTTTTATCTCTCTTGCTCTTTCCTTTGTCTTAGTGAGAATTTGTAGACATCTGTGCAAATTAGAATAATAAAGTAAACCCTATGTGCCCATAGTGACCTTGAAGAGTTACCCCTCTCACTTTGCTACTTTTATTTGCTCTCTTCCTTCCCTCTACACACACACTTTAAAAAAAAAAAAGATATGTAGTATTTACTTCTTGACTCGCTGGGGTGTTTTAAAGCAAATCCCAGACGATGTGCCATTCACCATAAATACTCCAATGTGCATACCTCATGGACACCATTCCAGCGTCGTGCCTGGTAGTTATTCCTCCATACCCCTGCGGACTTCGTTCTCAAAGCAGAAAATGAGCTGCAGCTGTAACTGCCTATACGTTCTTAAGAACACATCTTTATTGTTGTTTCTCCTTGGGGAATATACATGCTAACCTCTTGGGTTGCCCGCATCCCATGATATGTAACTCAGAGAATGCTGAAACAGTGTGGAAAACACAGGAGTCTGAAGTGTCTTGTTCTGGCTGGGATAACAATTGTGGGGACTTCTTTTTTTGAGTTTATGAGAATAGGAAAAATACTATGAAAATTATGTATTGTTCTTCTGAATCTTTGGATTCCACGTGCTTTTGGTTTTAGTGCGTGGAGGAGGATGGCTGTTCGGCAGGGCCTGTTGTAGTTTGGATTTTGGATTTGAGTGGCAGGGACATGTGACTGCTGTGCAAGGGGTTATTTTTGGTATCTGGGTGTCGGCTTCTCGTCAGAAATCATAGCAAGTTAGCATGAGATGCACTTATGGAGGCTCAGAAAACACCAGGCATGGTTCTCTGAGCTTTTTGAACTTTCGAACATGGGTTGTTGCTTCAGTAAAGAATTAAGTAGTGACAGTGACAATGAAAAAGCTGGCCTGTTGCCGGAATCTGTGAAGGAGGCGGAGTCAGAGAACAAGATAAGTAAAGCTTTGTCTTCATTATTTGATACCCTTGAAGGTGAGGAGCTTCACAGTGTTGGACATGGAGGCAGCAGGGCAGCTGCCGGAACTAATCTGTGGACGAGGGCTTTTGTGAGGCCAGGGCACCCGCAGGGTCTGGGGCTGAGGCAGTCATCAGACTCTGTTTCCTCTCCAGTGTCTCAGTTCCTAACTAGGTATGAAAGTTCAGATGAGAGTGATAGGAATTCAGAAATGGTTGCTCTTGAGCAGGGTTGTGACAGTGTCTCAGTCACTCGTTGTGTGAGCCCTGTCATTAAACGGGGTTTCTCTGAAGATGTTTGTTCCAGAGGTGACGAGTCTCTTTCATGCGTCCTGGTGCCTTCTGGCCAGGGCGTGCGGGGAGGAGCCCTTGTACAGAGCCGTCTTGGCCATTTCCCAGCCACTTGTATAAAGTCCGTCACAGAGAAAGAAGTGGCCGTAGGTGTTCAAATCAGTAGTGGTAATAACTCTTCAGGTAGGTCTGGTAGGGAGATGAATGCTGAGCACAAAGCACAAAGGGCTTGGAGAGAGAGCGAGTTTTACAGTATTTGTGTTGTAGATCCTGACTGCCTGGACGTGGCCGAGGAGCTGTGTGCCCCCGTGTGCGGGGCAGCTGCCGTGGCAAACAGTCGGTCAGCTGTCATCTCTGAGGGAGTTCGCAGAGGGGCCTCGCTGCTGGGGAAGGCTGCACAAGGCCCAGGACAGTCAGCCGCCTCGCAGGAAGAGCTGTCCCCACGGGGCATGCCCGGTCCAAATGAAATGAAGGAAGTTTTTAAGGAAAATACTAAACCTGGTTTTGAACTAACGACTGTGTCTTTAAGGGCTCACACTTACACCGGGTTCCCTAAAGATTACACAGAAGGCAGTGCATTACCTAATGTGGGCGTACTCCCTGAATGTAACAGTAACGTAGACGCTGGCTCCCTGGAACGTGTGTGCACTGTCCCTGAAGAAAGTGAGAACTGTAGTCTAGAACAGGTAGGTCCGATGGGTGATTCACTTGTTGATTTACTTACCAACCCTTCCGAAGTTGAAAGAAATGGTGAATCTGGGGCTGTAGCAGCTAGTGTAGGTCAGAGTTTAAACTCTGAAAAGGAAAGAGAAGATAATTCCGTCAGACCGCTGAAAAACAATGGTTATTTCAGCTTCGATGTTAGCAGACCAGAAAGTAGTCTCCTTCCCCGGAGTCTAGATAGGATTCATTTAAGTTTGGAAAGGTGTGTCACTTCCCTGAGCTTTAGAAATGAGCGTCTTCCCATTCATGCCAGTTTCCAAGAAGTAGCCCCCAAGGGACCTGGGGATCCTGGACTGGACCGCCTTCTAGGGGCAGTGATGGCCAAGGGGCAGCAGCAGGGTGTCTGCAGCCTGAAACCTGGAAGCATCCAGCCTGCAAACAAAGCACAGTTGTCTTTGCAATCTGAGAATAGTTCATCTTATCAAGATAAGGATAAAATGAGCATTTTTGAAGAAGAGAGTCATGGACAGAGGGCTTTTGAATGGAGATCTTCACATCAGGTAGACCTGTGTGCAGATACTGGGACCAGCAGGGCCCAGGCACAGATCTGTGATTTAACTGGTACGCTGTGCAAGACAGACACGGAGGGAGTGTTCCAAAGAATGGGCACCCCGGAACTCAGAAGCTCCCAGGAAGTGCCCCCAGATGGCAAGTCTCTTGATGGCTTTAGTTGTTTTCAGGGTAACTTTATCTCCTCCGCATTTGCTTTCACCTGGCCTGAAGAAGAAAGTGAAACTGGCCTGAATTTTAAAACAGAAGATGAAATGTGTGTGAAGAATGCAGAGAGTGACCAGCGAAGATTAGAAAGTGCCATAAAAGAGTCACTGAAAGCCAGTCACAGAGAGACCAGTGAGAATGACAGAGGAGATGTGAAGTCTGACGTTGAAACCACCTTTAACGGGGAAACAAGCACAGCACCCCGCAGGGCAGCGCCTAGTCGGGATGTACAGGCTCGCAGTAGGTCGGACAGCACAGAACAGCCCGGTTGCAGAACCAGTCACATAGAAGAGAATGATGAAACTTGTGCAGTGAGTGACTACAGACATAAGGATCTTGATCTTGCACCACCTCTAAACCAACGTCCGAATCCAGGTGAGCAGAGGTCACAAGTAGAGGAGAAAGACTCTGTTAACAACGGTGAAAATGCAGGACTGGAGCAGGTTTTCTCAGAGTCAGCTGAGGAGAGTTCTGATGCCTTAGGGGGTGGCACGTCGGGGGCAAGGAAGCCAGCACCAACAGGTAAGGGAGGGGAGAGAGACAACATCGACGTGCGTGGAATGAGCACACATGCACACCATGTCAGGCAAAGACATGCCAAACCCGCACTGAATGGACCTGCATTAAACAGTGGAGTGGATTTTGTGGGAAGTCCACAGGTGACTTTTAGAGAAATGGAATTAGGTGAGACTCTTGAGGGATATTCCTGTGTGGCCCAAGTGGACAGATACACAGACCCTCCTCACAAGGTGCTGCAGGTCGTTCCTGTCATCCCAGGGGACAGTGCAGAAATAGCAGTACCACATTGTGGGGACCATATCTTCTCACTCACAGAAGATGCTGTAAATATACCTGAAAATCCGGCAAGAGGGGGTTTGCAGAGCTTCCCAGAGGAATTGTACTCTCAGTTTTTTAATGAACTTGCCTATTACCCAATGGGAGGGTTTGCAAGTCAGACGTTTTCTGAAGGACTGGCCGATGGCTGCGGTGGGTTTCAAGAGGGCTGTCTGTGGGCTCATACAGTTGGGAAAGATGCCTTAGAAGAGGAGCAGGTACCTAATGAGTGTCTGCACAGGAAGCCACCAGACCTAGAGGTCGCTCTATTCTGGATGGAGAAGCCCACTTATCAGCTACCAGTGGCAGAAGATGCTGTTATTTGGGGATGGCAAAATAGAGGTGGACAGTTAGTAAGTATGTTTTACCAGTTTTTATTATTGTGCTGTGAAATGCTAGTGTTTCACTTTGATTGCTTTTAACTTCCACGAAGTTTTGTTCTAAATAATGGGCAGTCATTTGAATGTTTATGTCAAGGCTGTGAGTTACTGTAGCATCAGCTTAACCATTTCCAACCTGTGAGTGTGACTCAATTTACTGTTTGGTATATTTAGGCCAGAGTTTGTGTGCCAGGTCTTGTTAGCACTAAACCCAGCACTGCTGGCCCTCAGACACAGCGTGGTGCAGACCTCTTCTGTGTGTGGACGTTGTGTGTTCCTGAGGGCTGCCCTGTCCAGCCAGGGTCCTTCCTCACGACCCCCTTGTTGGAGCAGAGCAAGCATTTGTCCGTTGAATTTTAAAGTCCTTTCACAAAGGCCACAATTGGACAGTAGACTCAAAATCTGTGCTTTCTGCTACAAATTTGCTGCTTTTAACTGGCTCTGAAGTCTGTCTCCTGTCAGCCAGAAGCACCTGCAGAGCTTGCCAACCAGGGTGCTCACGCCCTGCTCATTTGGAGAAAGCTTCACAGATGCTGCCGCAGCAGGCAGCTAACTGGACCATCTTTCTAGATAGTCTGTGATGAGCACAAACATTCAACAAACATGAAGTTAGTCTTGCCCTTAAAGTAGTCCTTTTGGACATGTATAATTGAAAGGCATACTTCTAACAGCAGAATCTCATTGACTCAACCAGTAGTTTATTTATAAATTCAGTTTATTTTAACTAAAAACGGGCGCATGGGTGGCTCAGTTGGTGAAGTGTCTGCCTTTGGCTCAGGTCATGATCCCAGGACCGGTCCTGGGATCGAGTCCCACATTGGGCTCCTTGCTCAGCAGGGAGTCTGCTTCACCCTCTGCCTGCAGCTCCCCCTGCTTCTCTCTCTCTCTCTCTAACAAATAAATAAAAAATCTTAAAAAAAAAAAACACCACAGAAAAGGAAAAACAAAAACACATATTCCCAACCCCCACCCCCACCTCTGGCAGCCACCAATTTGTTCTGTCTATGAGCTTGGTTTATTTGTTTGTTTTTAAATTCTACATATAAGTGAGATCATAGGGATTTGTCTGACTTATTTCACTTAGCAAAATACGCTTTAGTTCCATCCACGTTATTGGAAATGGCAAGATTTCATTCTTTTTTTTTTTTATGACTGAGTAATATTCCATTGCATATATCCCACATCTTCTTTATCCATCAGCAGACAACTTAGGTTGTTTCCATATCTTGGCTCTTGTAGATAATGCTGCAGTGTACATGGGGTGCAGATATTTTTTTTCAAATTAGTATTTTTTGTTTTCTTCAGGTAAATATCCAGAAGTAGGAATGCTGGATCACCTTTCAGTTTTTTGAGGACCCTCCATGCTGTTTTCTAGAGTGGCTGCACCATTTTACATTCCCGCCAACAATGTACTACGTTCCTTGTTAGCATCCTCACCAACACTTACTGTTTCATATCTTTTTGATAATAGTTTTTAAAATTTTTAAAGATTTTATTTGTTTGAGAGAAGAGAGAGAGAGTGTGCGCACATGCACACATGAGTGGAGGGGAGCAGAGGCAGGGAAAGACAGACAAGCAGACTACTCCCTGAGCAGGGAGCCAGACACGGGGCTCAATCCCAGGACCCTGGGATCATGATGCGAGGTGAAGGCAGCTGCTTAATCGACTGAGCCACCCAGGTGCCCCAGGATAGTTTATTATTAGTGATTTTTGTTGCATTAAGCAAGAAAAATGATTGATGGTAGTAAGGAGGTAGATGTGATTCAAATGTTAATGCCAATTATATGAACATAAGTATAAATGTAACCCTGTAACTTAGGGAATTACTGATTAACCTCCTTTCCATTTCCACATTTGGGACTTTTGCCAGAAGGAGTTACATTCAAGTTAATTGCTTTTGTTTAAGTAGTCGTGGAAGCAAAACACTACAAAATTAGGCCTTTAAGTAATACGCACATAATTGTTTACATAAGTGGGTGTGATTACCAGTCAGCTGTCCGTGTCTACACTTGGTTCATCCATGTAGTGCGCACACGGGCCCTGGTGCTGCCATTTACGTGAGATACGCGTGTCCTTTTTGATTGTGACATATGCCTGGGCGGTGTTCTGATTTGAGTACATTTAATGCAGGTGCTTTTTTTTCACAACTTCATTTCTCAAAGTGCTTGTCCGGACGTTTTTTTCATACCAGTCTTAGGTAGTGGCTGTTACTCCATTTTGCAGATAAAGAGCCAGTGGACTGCTCTGAATGATTAATCTTCTTTGGTGGCAACTCTAGGAATAGTCCATGTTAACTTGAAATAAAAAGTTTGAAAGTTTCTTTCCCTCAGTGTCTCACCTACTTTATTCCCCAGCTCCCTTGTCCTCTTCTCTGATACTAGTTACTCTGATTCCTACTTAGTAACTTGTCAGTGGGACCATTCTTTCTCATGTCCAGAAAACACAGATTTATGAATTGTTAGGTTTGGGGTTTTTTTTTAAATGGAGCCTAGTGTTGGGGGGTAGAGTTTCTTAGGAGCGTCAGAATTTATGGATGCTGTACTTCGAAAGAGTGGTGGTGGTCATTTATATAAAATTGCTCTAGGGCATGGCTGTTAAGGTCAGCTCACTTTTGGTTTTAATAACCACTGCTTAGCCGTGAATTTTCAGTGGAAAAATAAGACATGTAGTCAAGCAGGTGAAACTTGAGTTGTTGATGGACGCTTAGAGTTCCACATGACTGCAAGAGAAGACCCACACCTTAAAGAAATACAACCAAGACAGGTTATTTTTCATGTGAATTACAAAAGGTAATGAACTCTTGGTAATGTTTTGTTTTTGCTGATGTTAGAACAGTTTTCTAATTACTGTCTTTGTGGGCATGTTACTGAAGCTCTCTCTGCCTTGGTTTTTCTTCTCTATGAAACCCTCATAGGGTTGTCTTGATTAAGCTCAAGAAGGTACATGGAATGTGCCTGGTACCTTGTGGACTCGAGGTAGTTGTTGTGTCATCAGCTCCTAAGTATGTGTCTCCATTCTTTCATCCCTTGTCACTTAAGAGTATCACTTGAATACTGGTTAACTGCTTAAAATTGTGTGAAGTCCCAAATATTTGACTTGGATTTGAGTATTTACCACTTAAGAAGTAGTAGATTACATAAGGATAGGTTTCTTTTTTTTTTGATTTCTCAAAGATACTATTTATTTGACAGAGAGAGAGACAGCGAGAGAGGGAACACAAGCAGGGGGAGTGGGAGAGGGAGAAGCAGGCTCCCCACGAAACAGGGAGCCCATTGCAGGGCTTGATCCCAGAACCCTGGGACCACGACCTGAGCTGAAGGCAGATGCTTAACGACTGAGCCACCCAGGTGCCCCCAGAAGGACAGGTTTCTATTCAGTTGTGGCATAAAACTTTTGCACCATTTGTCCAATAGTGGAAAATACAGTTTTTTTTATGTTGTTGCTTTATTAAACATTCATTCCTTGAGCATATTTCTCAGGCATGACTGTACTGAGGTCAGAGCTGCTAGGTATTAGCGATACAGTGGCGAACAAAAGGGCCATGCAAGAGTTGATGGACTCTAGTGGGAAGGACAGATGTGCTGTAGCAGGGCTAGTTCTGCGGTGGCTCTGAGGAGGTTGCTTTTGGGCACTGTGCTCCTGGTATGACGTGCAGTCCGTGTTGGGAATGCTCCAGTGCAGGTAGCTGCAGAAGGTGCTCACAGTGGGAAGGACCTGTGTTAGTGGGTGGTAGGAACTTAGAGGATGTGTAGTGTGTACCTGAGGTCAGGGGGCCATGGCAGTGGGTTGAATACCGTAGTGTGGGAAAGCTTGATGTGTGTTGTTGCATGGTGGAGAGTCCAATCAGAAAAAGGCCTTGATAGCAGCATTGGACTAAGAAAGAGGAAGGGGCATGAGTTCAAAACAAAACAAAATAAAAAACAAAAACAGATGGAAGTCGTGTAGTTGCTGAGGGAGGGTAGTGATGTCTTTGAAATATGGAGTGTCTCCTGTATCATTCTCTTTGCTCAGGAGGGCAGGGGTTGTGTCTGCTTCACCATTTTATCCTGACTGCTGAGCACTGGGACTGGCGCTTAGTGAGCTTGTAGGGAGTATTTACTGGACAGATGCGGGGAGGAGAGAGACCAAAAGTGCACTGGAAACAAACTGGCAGTTTCAATGTCCTATAAGAAGGGAGACTGAAGAGCCGTGCTTCTGGAGTGTGATGCTCCCAAAGAAGGGGAACCCTGCTTCATAAAGAGAATCCCACAGAGGCCTCACCTAGGCATCTGGGTCTGTGGGTGCGCTGTTCGGCTCCCTCACCTCTTAGGTGTGAACAAAGTGCATGCTTCGTTTAACCACATGGGCCTCTCCTGTCAATGTCAGAGTTTTGTTTCTCACTGCAAAGCCTTAATCACCCCAGCCAGAATGAATTTATTCTGTCTTGTAAAGATGATGAATCCACACATGTCCTTGATGGCTCATCATGATATTTCTTGACCCTCTTCACACCTGGAGACAGTATTGGGTAACATCTGCACTTAGGGGTCATGCAGGGAGGCTCCTCCCAGTTCAGGGCTCCTGCCTGGCATTCCCTGAGAGCTCCTGGGACCAGGACCCTTGTCCCTCTCCTAGGAAGCTCTGACCTCTGCATGGTGGTATCAAGGCAAAGGAAAATTATTTGGCTAGGTTTGCTGACAAAATTGTGACAATGAACTGGAGTTAGTTGGGGGAGCAGCTGTCCCAGAGACGTTGATTTTTCTTTAGACTCAGGGATCCACTTGAGGTTTGTGAGCAAGAGAAGAAAAATTGGGGTAGTTAGGTATACCAGAAAAGAGCTCACCTATCCCCAAAGGAAATGAAGGTGTGAGTGTGTGGACACTGGGAGGGTGTTGTGGACACTGTGGGAGGGTGTTGTGGACAAACAGCATTTGGAGCAAAAGTGCCAAGCATGTTGGAGCAGAAAGGAGGCCAGGATCCTTGGACATGAGCAGGGTCAAAGCAGAGGCAGCACCAAGCCCCTGCCTGACAAACCCGTTAGAAGACCTTTGTTCTTCCGAGGGTCTTGTGTTGTCTATAGCCTTTGCTTATATGAGTATTTGAGATTTAAGAATTTTATCCATCTACATTCTATTCAGATTTGTAAATCTGTGAATTGTGTCTAGAACAGAGATGACAGTTAGATCCTCAGTTACTTACTGAATGTCCATGAAGGCAGGGAGCTCATCTTTCACGTGCAGTTTCTGGAGAGCCTTCCACTTAGTAGGAACTAAGGAGCCTGATGGTGAATGAAGCTGAGCTTGGTGTACCAACTTTTGTTACTTTGCACCACATTTTATCCCCAGCGTACACGTAAATAAAACTCCACCTTTCTGGCCTAATTCTGTCACACAGATGCATTTCATGTATGAATTAATAAGTAAAATTGTGTTTGATTGGAGTTGGGATACAAATGTTTGTCACATTTTCCCCTAGGTACCGACAGCCAAGGTTTCGGAGCTAAACCCTAATGCTAAAGTGTGGGGGACTCCTGTGCTGCATTTGGAAGAGGGTAGTGCAGCGGATGGTGGTGTGAGTGCAGACTGGGAGGAGCCGTCGGGCCCTTGCACAGACTGCGGCCAGGAGGGTGAGTTATGAGCATGATTGTGATGAGGAGTGCCTTTGCTCTCAAGGCTTTTTGTCTTTGTTCCCGTTTAACCCATTTTTAAGAAATTGCTAATTGGGGCACCTGGCTGGTTCAGTTAGTAGAGCATGCAACTCTTGATTTCAGGGTTGTGAGCTCAAGGCCCACCATGGGCATGGAGTCTACTTAAAAAAAAAAAAAGAATTAAAAAAAGAAATTACTAATTAAAATTTGTGTCGTGGTTTGTTGCAGTATTGAAGAGCCAAGGAGGTCTGTCACAGTCAAGTTAAAAAATTGAAGTAACTGCAACTGTAAGCTTTTATTTTGTTTTGTTTTAAGAGAAAGTTATTCTTCTAATTCTGCCTTTTGGGATAAAATTCCTAATTACAGGATTGGATGCCAATGACGATGATGACAAAAGTCATGAGAATGTGGCACTATCAGATTTGCAGGAGTCAAACCAAACCGCTGGGAGCACTTTGGCTCTGGATCGCTCAGAACATGAATCTTCACCTGAAAATAGTGAGACTGGTAAAGCTATTTTATGAATTCATTTTTGTGTAGAGTGTGAGCTTTTTCGTGTTGCTTTTTAAAATTTAGCTTGTCTTTCTCTAAACACTGTGCCTTTGATTGCTTCCTTTGATTCTACTTGAAATTCCCTCTTAAGTGGACATGGAGATGAGGAGTCTGGTCGGGAAGGTGCCACAGGGAGTGGAAGATCCAAGCAGTTCCTGAAAGGCGGGTCTGGGTTAATTGGGAGAAGTGGAAGGTGGACTGGAGGGCGAGTTGTCTCTGAAAGTGCAGAGAGGGAACATTAGTGTTGAAGTCCTTCTTCATAAAAAGGGAGGGAGTAGTTAAGGCTGTTTCCAGAAGAAAAAAAAGAGCAGGGGGAAGACAACAGTTCTCTTTGGGGCCAGGCTCTGGGCCGATGTAGAAGTACCTCGGAGTGATGGGTGCGGATGACTTACCTCGAGTTTGGTTCCCCTGCATCTAAACGACCAGCCACAGTGTAAAGCCCCAGCAGACTGTGGGGTGGGCTACACTCGCATCATTAACGACTGGATGGGGCAGCTTGAGTGGGAGAAATAACTGCCCGAAGTTGGCTAATCAAAGCAGACCAGATGCATGTGGAGTGTGTTTGGTCTCCCAGGTGATGGTCTGGAGCTACACTTGAGTTAGGGAAGGCCCACCTTCCCGCTGCATTGCTGTGCTGGTCTTACCAGGAGACGGTCTGTTAACACATGTTCTCGCACCTATTGCCCACAGACTTCAATAGGACAGCAGCGTGTCCATGTTGGTTTTTCCCTGAAAGGACGAGCCCCATGATGACCTTGCCTTCACGGTTCCTGCTGGCACTCGTCTCTCCCGCCCTCCTTCCCGCCTCTGCCTGTGTCACCCAGAGCCTCTTCTCAGTTACTTCCTTCCATCAGTTCTCCGCCTCCCATGTGCCTACCTGTTCCTGAACGGATCGACAGTGGCTGAACAAAATACGTAGTGTGTGGAACGCTGTCGTTTTGAGTTTGGGATTACAAACTCCCAGCTGGCCCCCGGCACAGCCCCACAGTGCTGCCATGGGGCCCGGTGCGGCCGAGCTCCTGGATAGCCATATGGCGCCTTCTGTTTTCTCTCAGACCCTAGCACTCTCCTCCTCTTCATTTTTGAGGGTATAGAGCAGTACATTGATGTACAATAATCATCACGTATTGGAAGTGCATCCCAGCTTTTCTGTAAGTTTTATTTTCCCTGGTTTGGAGCACAGCATTGAGTGCATGATAGAGTTGATTTGCTCACTCCTCCACTCCCACACTGATTCCTCTACCAAATTTGGTAAGATGTGTATATACCTGTAACACCATCAAGATCAGGAACATACCTGTCACCACTAAAAGCTTCCCGTGCCCTCTCCTTGCCCCAGGCAACCACTGATGTGCTTTCTGTCACTCTAGGTTAGTTTGCATTTTCTAGACTTTTACATAAATAGATTTTTATGGCATGTGCTCTTTCTGTCAGGCTTCTTTTACTTAGCTTACTAATTTTGAGATTCACTGATGTCATAACATTCATAGGTCATTTGTCTATTTCTGAGCAGTATTCCATCCCATCCTATGGCACAGTTTGTATTTCCATTCACCTGGTGAGGAATATCTGGGTGTTTCCAGTTTGGGGCTATTACCAATAAAGCTTCTGTGAACATTTATAAGGCAAGACTTTGTATAGAAGTACGTTTTCATTTCTCTTGGGGAAATACATAAGAATGGAATAGATGGATCATCTGGTCGGTTTATCTTCTTAAGAAACAGTAGAGCTGGGGCGCCTGGGTGGCTCAGTCGTTAAGCGTCTGCCTTCGGCTCAGGTCATGATCCCAGGGTCTTGGGATCGAGCCCCGCATCGGGCTCCCTGCTCCGCGGGAAGCCTGCTTCTTCCTCTCCCATTCCCCCTGCTTGTGTTCCCTCTCTCGCTCTGTCTCTCTCTGTCAAATAAATAAGATCTTTAAAAAAAAAAAAAAAAGAAAGAAAGAAACAGTAGAGCTATGGTCCATCATGGCGCCCTCTGTAAGTGCGTCACTGGGGATTGAAGCCCCAGTGGCTCCATGTCCTCATCAACACTTGATGTGATCGGTCCTTTAATTTAGCCATTCAAAAGGTAGGTAGTTGAATCTTATTGTAGTTTTAATTTGTATTTCCTAATGACTAATAGTGTCAAACATCTTACCATATGCATTTGCCATTTTGGTGAAGGGTCTATTCAGGTGTTCTGCCCATTTTTGTATTGGGTTGTTTCATAACTGAGTTTTGGGAGTTCTTTATATGTTTTGTACACAAGTCCTTATCAGATTTATAATCGCAAATACATTCTCTCAGTCTGGCTTGTCTTTTGTTGTTCTAACAGTATCTTTTGAAAAGTAGTAGTTTTAAATTTTGTAGATAGTCTAGTTTATCAGGTTTTTTTTCTTTTATGGATCTTGCTCTTGGTTTTGTACCTAAGAAATCTGTGCTTAATCCAGAGTCACAAAGGTATTCTCCCAGAGGTTGTATTATTTTAAATTTTACATTTTTAAGGTCTGTGGCTCATTTTAAATTAATTGTATATAGTGTGAGGTACAGCCGCAGAGTTTTTTGTTTTTGTTTTTTTTTTACTTGGGTAGGTATGCATGCAACTGTTGTATCACCGTTTGCTGGAAAGACTCCCCCTTTTCCACTGAGCTGTCTTTGTGTTGTCATCCGGATCATTTGTCCCGACATGTGTCAGTTTATCTCTGGGACTGTGTCTTTCTTTTCCACCCATCTGTTAAATCTGTGTTCACACAGTGCCATACTTGTGATTACTGTAAGTAATTCTTATAATTTTTTTTTAAGATTTTTTATTTATTTATTTGAGACAGAGAGAATGAGAGAGAGAGAGAGCACATGAGAGGGGGGAGGGCCAGAGGGAGAAGCAGACCCCCTGCCGAGCAAGGAGCCCGATATGGGACTCGATCCCAGAACTCCAGGATCATGACCTGAGCCGAAGGCAGTCGCTTAACCAACTGAGCCACCAGGCGCTCTACTGTAAGTAATTCTTAAAAGCAGGTGGTGTGGGGCACCTGGGTGGCTCAGTCGTTAAGCATCTGCCTTCGGCTCAGGTCATGATCCCAGGGTCCTGGGATCGAGCCCCGCATTGGGCTCCCTGTTCCGCGGGAAGCCTGCTTCTCCCTCTCCCACTACCCCTGCTTGTGTTCCTTCTCTCGCTATATCTAGCTGTCAAATAAATAAAATCTTAAAAAAAAAAAAACAGGTGGTGTTAGCTTTCCAATTTTGTTCTTTATCAGAATTTTTTGGCTATTCTAGTTCCTTTTCATTTCCATACAAGTTACAATGACCTAGTCAGTATCTCCAAAATGGTGAGATTTTTATTGGGATTGCATTGAATCTATAGAGTCGTTGGAGAAAAACGACATTTTAATGTGGTGAGCAAGAGCTGTTGTATTGTCTCCACTTGGTTAGGTCTTCCTTAATTTCTCTTGGCTGTATTTTTTACTTTTCAGTGTACTGGTCTTCCACATCTTTTGTACTTAAGTATTTTATATTTTTTTGGTGCTGTTGTGATTTTTAAAAAAAATTTGATTTGGAATTATAGTATATAGAAATATAATTTTTGTAAATTGATACTCTCTGGAAGCATGTTAAGCTCACTAGTTGTAGGAACTTTTTGTGGAATCCATTGTATCTTCTACATAGACAGTCATGTTACATTCAGCTTTATTGTAAATACATTCAGCTTTATTTCCTATCCAATCTGGTACCTCTTTCTTTCTGTCTTTCTGTCTTTCTGTCTTTGCCTCTTTTTTTGTCTTGCCTGATTGCCCTGGATAGAGCCATCATTACAAAGGTGAACAGAGGGGTACCTGGCTGGCTCAGTCAGTGGAGTGTGTGGCTCTTGGTACGGGGTTGTGAGTTCAAGCCCCATGATGAGTGTAGGGATTACTTAAAAATAAAATCTTGAAAAAAAATTTTAAAAACAAAGGTGAACTGGGTGCCTGGGTGGCTCAGTTGGTTAAGCGACTGCCTTCGGCTCAGGTCATGATCCTGGAGTCCCAGGATCGAGTCCCGCATCGGGCTCCCTGCTCGGCAGGGAGTCTGCTTCTCCCTCTGACCCTCCTCCCTCTCATGCTCTCTGTCTCTCATTCTCTCTGTCTCAAATAAATAAATAAAATCTTTAAAAAAAAAAAAAAAGGTGAACAGATCATGAGAGCAGACATCTGACTGATCATAGGGGAAAAACATTCCATTTTACCAGTAAGTGTAATGTTAGTTTTGGTTTTATGTACTTGACCTTTATCAGGTTCATGAGGTACCCTTCTCTTACGTTTGCCGAGAGTTTTTATAAGGAGTGGTTGTTGGAATTTGTCATGGTTTTGTCTCCATCTGTGGCAATGATCATACTTTTCTTTTAGTGTTAGGATGATTTTTCATGAATTCAGTACACCTTACATTCCTTGGATAAGCTTCACTGGGTCATGATGTAACACACTTTTGATTAGTTGTTGGATTTAAGTTGGCCAGAATTTTGCATAAAATTTTCATACCTGTGTTCATGAGGGATGTTGGTCTGTAGTTTTCAATGTATTCTCCCTTATGCGATTTTTTTGGAAGAGGTTATCATTTCTCTTTTAAATGAAGAGGTGGAGCCATCTGGGCCTAGGGTTTTGTGTGAGGGAAAGTTTTCAACTACAGTTTTTGTTTGTTTGTAAGTAGGCTCCACACCAGCGCGGAGCCCAGTGCGAGGCTGGAACCTACAACCATGACACCAAGACCTGAGCCGAAGCTGGAAGCTGGACACTCAACCATCTGAGCCACCCAGGTGGCTCTACAGTTGTTTTTTTTTATGTAGGGCTACTCAGGTTGTCTGTTTCTTCCTGAGGCAGTTTGTTACTTGGGTCTTAACAAAGATTCAGTCCACTTCATCTAAAGTGTCAACTTGGTTGCTTCGAATTGCTCATAATACTGTGTTTATTCACCCGCTGTAGGATCTGTAGCTATGTCACATAATTCATTATTATTATTGGTAATTCATGTCCACTCCCCCTCCCCCGTAATGAATCTGTGTAGAGGTTTGTCAGTTTTGTTGATGTCTGAAAGAACCAGTAGTTGGTTTCATTGTTTTTCTCCTTCCTGTTTCCTTGGTTTTCTTCTGATCTGTATAATCTACTTTCTCTTCATTACTTGGGGTTTAATTTTTTTTTCCTAGTGTCTTGCAGTGGAAACCGAACTCATTGATGGGAAGCATTTCTTCTTTGCTGAGGTAGCTATTTACTTCCATAAATCTCCAAAGTACTCTTTTAGCACAGTCTCACAATTTCTGATATATTGTGGGTGTGGTTTTAAAAAAAATTCAGTTCAGAATTGTCTCTGATTCCTTTTTTATTTATTTTTTCTTTGATCCATGGGTAATTTAGAAGTCTGGTATTTAGTTTCCAAATATTTGGGGATTTTCCAGGGAACTTTCTTTTATTGGTTTCTATTTTAATCTCCTTACAGTCATGGGACATAATTCGTATGACTTGAATCCCTTTAAATTTATTAAGATTTGTACTGTGGCCCAGAATCTGGGCCATCTTAGTACATGTTCCCTTTGCCCTTGAGAAGAATGTGTATTTCGCTCTTGTTAGGGGGATGCTCTGTAGTTACCACTTCTGGTGGTCTTCATTCGTTTGTGTAAATCCAGACTTCCTTCTGGTATCCTTTTGCTTCCACCTAAAGGACCTGAATGTTTCTTGTAGTGCAGATCTGCTGTGATGGATTGTTTCAGCTTTTGTGTATCCAAGACCATCTTTATTTTACATTCATTTTTGCTTCGTATAGAATTCTCTGTTGTCAGATTTTTTTGTCAAGCTCTTTTTCTTTATCAGTGGTTTTGGGCATTTTGATTATGATGCAACTTAAAAGCAGTCTTTATGTTTCTGTGGTAGGTGTTCATTGAGCTTCTTCAATCTTCTGTGATTTATAAATGTTTTCACCAGACTTGGAAAAATTGGGGCATAATTTCTTCAAATGTTGCTCCAGCCCCAGTGCCCCCCTGGCCATTTCTTTTCTTTCTTAATTTCTGGTTATTCCTCTACTAACACCCTTGAAGTTGTCCCAGAGCTCCCTGATCCTCTCTCTCTCCTCTCTCCTTATCTCTCTCCCTTTTTAAAAAATATATATATTTTAAAGATTTTATTTATTTGACAGAGAGCGACAGCACAAGGCGGGGTGGGGAGGGACAGAGGGAGAGGGAGAAGCAGACTCCCCACAGAACAGGGAGCCTGATGTGGGGCTCGATCCCAGGACCCTGAGATCATGACCTGAGCCGAAGGCAGACGCTTAACCTACCGAGCCACCCAGGTGCCCCATCCTCTGTCCTTTTTAAAAATTCTTATTTCTTGGTTTCATTTTGGAAAGTTTCTGGGATATCTTCAAATTCATTAGTCTTCTACAATGTCTAATCTGTTGTTAATTCCATTAAGTATATTTTTAATATCAGACATTGTAGTTTTGATCTGTAGAAATCCCATTTGGGTCTTTTAAATATTTTTCATGTTTCTACCTAACTTTTGAAGCATGTGGACAGTTGCCATTATAATGTCTCAGTCAGTTAGTGTTAACACCTGTGTCGACTGTTCTGGGTAGGTCACTGTTAGTTAATGGGTCAGTTTTCCTGCTTGACATTCATAGTCATTTTTGGTTGGGTGCGTAATGTTTTTGTATTTCTTTCTTTAAATAGTTTGAGTATTGTTCCAGGATGCATCTTACTGACTTGGAAACAGTTTGATCCTTTTACATCTTGTTTTAAGAGTTGTTAGGCAGGAGTGGAATGGTGCTTAGTCAGGGGCCGGTTACTTCCCACCCCCAAGGCAAGACCCCATACTCTGTGCACCTGTAGTGTTCTGGTCCAGCTGGTGGGAACAGGCGTTCCTTCCAGCCCTATGTGAGGGAGGGATGCATGCTGTTTCTCATCCTTCCGGGCAGTTCTTCCCCACTTCAGGGATTGCATCGCACTGAAGTGGTGACATTTGTGCCTGCTTGAGAGGCCATCTGCAGCTCTCTGTCGACCCCCTCCCGGTGCATCCTATCCTGCACCCTCTCCTGTGCCTCTTAGTCCAGCATGTCCACCGACTTCTTCCTGGCTTCCCGTCCCACTTTCTGAGCCCGGGCTTGGGAAAGTTGTATGGGACTGATGTTCCTATATCTGGAAAACTTGTTTCATTTATTCTGTTTTGTTTTTCCATTCAAAAGCTATTTATTCAGAACGCACCATGTGCCCCATTTACTTGGGATAGATCAGTGAGCATAACTTACGAGAGCCCCTGCTTTACGAGAGCTTACATCTGTTTGGCAGACAGACAGTTATTAATACACATAATAAATAAGTTTGTGATAGATAAGGTAAGAGGATGGTAACTACAATAGAAAAGACAAAAGCGTAAGGAAGATGGGGTAAGGTTACAATTTTTTCTAGCTTTATTGAGGTGTAATTGACAAGTAAAAATTGAATATATTTAAGGTATCCAACGTTGATCATTTGATATTACATAGTCACTGTGAAATGATTACTATAATCAAGCTAATTAACACATCCATTACCTCACAGAGTGTTTTTGTTTTTCTGGTCTTGGTATGCTGAGAACACTTATGATGTACTCTCTTAGCAAGTTTCAAGTATACAATACAGTATTGTTAACTATAGTCACCATGCTGTACCTGAGATCCCCAGAACTTCATTCATCTGATAATTGAAAGTTTGTATCCAGTGACCAACATCTCCCTATTGTCCCTACTCTCCAGCCATGGGTCTACCCTCTGGTTGTATGATTTTGACTTTTTAGATTCCACATGCAGGTAAGATCATGTAGTTTTTCTCTTTGTCTGTCTGACTTATGTCAGCATAGTGCCTCAGTGCTCACGTTGTCTCAAATGGCAGGATTTATGGCTAATACCCCAGTGTGTGTACACATGACATCTTCTTTATCCATTGTCTGTGGACAGCCGCTTAGGTGGCTCCTTTGTCTTGGCTACTGTGAGTAGAGCTGCAGTGAACACGGGAGTGCAGATAGC
Organism: Neomonachus schauinslandi; assembly: GCF_002201575.2. NCBI lineage: Eukaryota > Metazoa > Chordata > Mammalia > Carnivora > Phocidae > Neomonachus > Neomonachus schauinslandi. The sequence goes on from NC_058407.1 coordinate 136,547,651, forward strand.
TCTTCAAGATACTGATTATTGCCTTGGGATATATGCCCAAGAGTGGGATTGCTGGGTCGTAGGGTAGCTCTGTTTTTAACTTTATGAGGAACTTCCTTCCATACTGGTTTCCACAGTGGCTGCCCCAGTTTGCATTCCCACCAGCAGTTTCTTTTTCTTCACATCCTTGCCAACACTTGTTATCTTTGTTTTTTGATGATAACCATCCCAACAGGTATGAGGTGATATCTCACTGTGGTTTTGATTTGCATTTCCCTAATGGTTAGTGATGATGATGTTGGCGACAGGACCAAGCCAAACAGGGCTGTAGCTGAGTCCTTAGGGGACAGAGCGTTTCTGGGTCTGTAGCTGGGGCCTCTGGCAAGCCAGCTGCCTGGATGCAGGGCCTGGCTTAGCCTTGGACTGCACCCAGGTTTCAGTCTCCTCCCTGGATGCCAGAGCTCCCATTGGGCATTTTTGTCTGAGGATGGATGCCGGATTGTTGCTGAGGGGCACATGAGTGGGGACCTCCTGTTCCACCATCTTGCTGGTGGCACTCCCTCTCCGTTTCCAGCTGTTTTGCTGGTTGTTCTCTGTCTTGCCTAGAAGCAGATAACCTCATGTCTGTGTCTTAATTGTGAGGACTGGAGCTGTCAGAAGAGTACACCCTGACACCTGGACGTCTCACATCCTCTGTCTGTGACCCCAGAGACTCCTGTGTTCACAAGGGACCCTTCCTCAGCTGTGTGAGGAGTCTTCCACATAGCTCTGTCCTCTCTTATGTTACATGAGACTGCCTTGGACATCCTGTCTTCCTCCACCAGAACTCTCCAGAAGCAGTGTCTGGACCAGCTGCCTCTTTGTGCTCACCTCCCCTGTGACTTCAAGCCCCGTCCAGCTGGACTGTTGCCCCAGCCTCATCACCAGCACTGCCTTTATCCAGACCTCCAGTGATGTGGTGCCGCCAGACCGAGCGGGGAACCCATGTCTTCCCTCACCTGACCTTGCCGTGTCCTCTCTTTCCTGCTGACTCGATGTCCTGTCTTCCTCGCCCTGTCCTCTCAGTTTTCCTTAGGAAATTGGCACGCCCAGGGGTCAGTCCTAGACCTTGGCTCTATTCTTGGCTCAAGTCTCACCCTTCACCTAGAATGTCGCAAATATTAGTTTATCTTAATTGTTTGCATTGGCATTGTTGCATTGGCATCCTAACTAGGCTCTTTGCCTCCCTCTTGTGCCTTCACTGTCTGTCTTCAGCACAGAGCAGAGCAATCGTTCCAAGATGTAATTTGGCTTCCTGTCATATTTAGGTTAGAATTCTCATGTCCTCATTGTAGCTGGCCTGCTGGATGTGACAGCCACCCTCCCTGCCAGTGTGGCCTCATTCTGCGTGTGTTCCCCTGTGCACTGCATCCCCTGCTAAACAGTGTGCTCCCCCAGATCCCTGACAGGCCTGCTGTCTCCTCCATCGGGCTCTGCTCCGTGCCTCCTCTGGAGCAGCACCCCTCTGGCTGGCATGTCTGGAGCAGCTCTGGCATGTTCTCCCCATGCCTTGTGGTATTCTCCTTTGTGTCTGATTCTACCTGACTTTATGTTAAATGTTTATTTATTCAACTGTGGATTGCCTCTCTCACTATGTGCAGAGAGTTTGCCTTCTTTAGGCTGAGTAAACAGTGTTGCGAGAGTGCCTGGCATGCAGGAGACAGGACATGTCTGAAATCTGTGGTGGAATGTGAATTTAAATGAGTGCTCAGGAGAGGCCTTTCTGGATAAAGGAATGACATTAGATTGTGTTTCAAGGGCCATTTGTAATTTCCAGCCTCATCAAGTCCATTGGTTTTGTTTTGTTGTTTTAGGTTGGTTGGGGGTTTTTTTGCTTTGTTTTATTGTTTGCTTGCTTTTGCTGGTTGGGGGTGGATTTTGTTAAAGCTCTATATAAAACAGGCACAAGCTCTCTGTCCTTATTTGTTAATAAGTGCCCTACTTTGTCCTTACTTTTTGATGGTCTATGACTTTTAAAATTTAAGTGTTTCTTCTCAGAAAATTCCACATATAGGATTATGCACATCTATGTAGAAGTGTATGGAAAACTGTTAGTTCTTCGTGTTTCGGTGCCTTTGATAGCCTGGCCGCCTAAAAATAGGGTCCTCACCTCTTGTGCAGAGTCCAGGGGGAGGAGCAGGGGCCTCACCCCAAACTCCAGTATGAAAATCCTGCTCTCACGGTGTGTGGGTGCTGGGGGTGCCAGGGCCTTACCCTGAGCTCCAGCTCACTGTCTGGTCTGTGACCAGTGCCTCGTGGGACACACGCTCAGATGTCACCCACTGTGCTCTCTGGCATCTTAGGAGACGTTTCTGCTAGAAGCTGGTGCCAGCCTCGGTCTGCTTACTTGGTATTCTCCCGTAGGGTCTCTGAAGCACAGCACTTCCCACCTGTAGCTTTGACTGCCTGGACATTTAAAAGCAAGTTCATAAGGCTCTAGTGTAGAGACGGCATAGTCCTTATGGCCTGTGTGCTCAGAATCCCCAGCCTTTGTCTTTCTGGCCTTTATTTATCTTTCTCCTTATTTAGTATTCTGTGTTCTTGTAGACTACCTGAAAGTCCTTTTTGAATTGAGACAAGGTATTACATAAACTTAACTTTTTTTCTGGGAGGGAAAGAAGGACCTCTAAACGTTGGTAATAAATCTTACTCCTCAGATTATTTTTGTAACTACTGTTTTTGTTTAAGGGAGAGGGGATTTTAAGTTTTTAGCCTCTGATTTCCTTTTCTTAGTAGGTAAAATAGTGATTTTTTTACTGTCTGTGCACAGTGTAGATGAATTAATATGTATATTGAAAACATGAGAATCACCATGCTGAGTCATCTGCTTGGTAAATTTTAAGCCATTTTTCCTGAGTTGATCATTTCTTTTATGTAGGAGGTAATGAATCTCAGCCGGAAAGCCAGGAGGACCCCCGAGAAATACTTAAAAAGACATTGGAATTCTGCTTATCTAGGTAAGGATGCCAATGGGTTTTCTGGTACCTGCTGTCTCAGGTGTTCTGCACTAGCTATTATGTACAGATGTGATACTATAGAGAAGGGGTAGAGATCTGTTGATATCTTCATAGGACATGGAGAATATGGAGTAGCAGTAGTCTTTTTGACATGGTGGAGAACCAAACCGAATCAGCTAAGCCAGTGTTCCCCACAGTTCTCCACAGATTCATCATTATGATCATTACCTGGGTTGCTTTTTGAAATTCAGAGTCCTGGCTGCGACCCCCCACCCCCAATACCACGGAATCAGACTCTGAGGGTGAGGCCTCAGGTCATCAGTCTGACAGAGACTTTTTTTTTTTTTTAAGATTTTATTTATTTTGAGAGAGAGAGTGAGCGAGAGAGAGAACGAGCACAAGACGGGGAGAGGCAGAGGGAGAAGCAGGCTCCCCGCTGAGCAAGGAGCCTGCTGCGGGGCTCGATCCCATGACCCATGAGACCATGACCTGAGCTGAAACCAAGACTTGGACGCTTTAACCGACTGAGCCACACAGGTCCCCCCACATTTTTTATTTTATTTCATTTTTTAAAAAGATGTTATTTATTTATTTGTCAGAGCGAGCGCACAAGCAGGGGGAACGGCAGGCAGAGGGAGAAGCAGACTCCCCACTGAGCAGGGAGCCCGATGTGGGACTCGATCCCAGGACCCTGGGACCATGATCTGAGCCGAAGGCAGACACTTCACTGAGTGAGCCACCCAGGGATCCCTTGCAGAGACATTCTTGAGTACAGTGAAGTTTGAGAACACATTTCCTATCCTAGTTCTCCCAGTATGCCAAACCCTGCAGTAGCAAATTGTTCTGTGTATGTACCGCTCGTATGTTTAGTTGTTCCTTTATCCTGAGTAGTACCTTTTCTCTTGACAAATGGAGTAGAACCTTTAGTTCAAAATGGCAGAACGATACATACAGGAAGATGGGATTGGGTTAAATGTAATTTTCTTTGAGTGCGATGATAACTGATGGGCCATGTGGAAGATTTTCTCTCAGCGATGGAGATTTTTCAACTGTTTCTTTGGGCCTGCCTTCAGACTTTCACAGAGTGTCTGAGGAGGGCCGCTCTAGAGACTGTGGGGCTACATGGAGGGGAGGGGTGGGGAGGGGCGGGTACCGCAGCTTGCCTTCCTGGCCCACACCTCCCCAGTTAGGCCCCGGCACCAAGCCTCAGGGCATGCTCTGAAAGGGAGAGCTTCTGCCCTGAGGCTGTGAGGTGGAAGAGGGGGGTCTGCACCTCTCACAAGCTCCGCTCTGTCCCTCTTGCGCTACCTGACAGGTGGTGGGGACAGAGCAGCATTGCCCTCTGCGGATCTTGGAGACTGTCCTCGGCCTTCCCTGGGACCATCGTGTCTGTGTTGAGATGTTCCGAGCACATTGTCCTGTTTATGGAGGCTTCATATTAGGAGCATCGCCATAGGCCAAAACCCCAGCAAGTGGCTCACCTTCCCCCGAGCTGCTGGTGCCTGCAGCTTACCTGCCGTGACCCCACACCTGTGTTACTGGTCACGTGTCCTTCTCTGTAATTCTGGCTGCACGTGTTCCAGACGGCACGTGGCACCAGCCTTTCCTGGCCTTTCCATAGCTTTCTTAGCTTTGTGTTCTTTCATCTGGATTGTCTTAACCTAAAAAACTGTGTTTGTATTTTTAATAAGCTACTCAAACACTTTTTAGAACAAAGATAAGCTATAAATACATTTTTAAGGGATTACCCACTCATTCATTGTGACTGTAAAAGGTGCACTATATTTTTGCTCTCCCAGAACTTCCCCTAAGGTCAGAGAGCTGACAAGAAACAGATGGGGTTGGAAGTCTGATGTAACTCTGAAGCAGTGCCGTGCCTTGCTCGCCCTCTTTGGAAGCGTCCTTTTAAAGAAGGAGTCACTAAAAGTTCTTGTCTTCTTTCTGCAGGGAGAACCTTGCTAGTGACATGTACCTTATATCGCAGATGGACAGTGATCAGTATGTGCCAATCACCACGGTAGCTAACCTGGAGCACGTCAAGAAGCTCAGTACTGACATGAACTTGATCGTGGAAGTGCTGAGGTGTAAGTAAACGGCAGTCTGGGCGGGCGCGTACGTGGTCTCGCAGCGGTGTGGCCCTTCAGGTCCATAGCCAGTCATTTAGGTACTTGAAGGCAAGTGGGGTCTTCTTTCACCTTCCTACCTCTCTGACTGGCCCCTGTGTGTGGTGAGGGGCGTCAATGGGCTCCGTAACTCAGACCCCGCATATGCCACGTCTCAGGGAGTGGGCCTAAGGAAGGCTGCCACAGAGAGGGACAACTGCTGGGATGTTGGTGAAATATACAGGAGATGACCGTCTTTGATGGAAAGTACAATGCATTTTCATTAGCATTCCAGCAACAAAAAGGGCTTCTTTAAATTTCAACTTCCTGCTAAAGCTTGAAAGGTGAAATAGGACTGGTTTTCTTTAAAAGGGTATTGTGAGCAAAGTTGTTTCTTGGACATTTGGCAGCATCAGAGGAAGGTTTAAACATTACATCAGACCTGCAGGGGTTTGGGGACTGTGGGCCTTTAAGGGTGAAGCGCCTGCAACCTAACCACTTTGTCGTATGTTTTTGAAGACACCATTTGACCGAGGTTATAACTGACGTCCAGGGAGCTGCGCTGCATGTGTGTGCAGTGCACGGCTGGGTCAGTGTGGACCTCGGTGTACATCTGCGAAACCATCACTGCCCACAGTTTTCTGAGGGCCTTTGTACTGCTTCCAGTTCTCCCTGCCACCCGGGATGGCTTCCCTGGGGATGAGTTTGAAATTCAGTGTACAATATATTGGATATATTTTTAAATGGGATTGTTTTTAATTATAAAGAGTCACTTTCTGTAATAGGACTGCAAGTACCAGATGGATTATTTCTGTAGTTTCCCTTCTCAGGGCTGCTCTGAGTCCTTCACAAAGAACACAGAATACATTGTGTCCCCCCACCCCAAATATTTCTAAGTGAGGGGACATCCACCTTGCCAGAATTAAAACCCCATTTCCCCGTGTCAGCACTGTGACTTTCCGTCACTGACACTTAGGCAGCAGTGCTTCCGTACTCTCCCTGGCGTGGCTGACAGGTAGTGATGATTTTTTCTTGTGTGCATTCGACTTCATAGAAGAATAGGTGAACGTCTTATCTTAAAACTTAGTTGGATTTCTATTCGCAAATAAAAGTTCTCCACTTTCTGTTCCTAGGCAGATTTTGTAAGGTCATTAAATTATTGGAGCAGATGGTGAAGAAATGAGCAGACGTAATCTATGAAGTTTGAATTCTGAAAATTATAACCACTGTCCCAAGATAAGATAGCTTTATGCTTTCCAGCATTGCTTTGTTTTTGACACTCCAGAACAGAAATCTGTTTGTTGGATCGGTTGAGTTTGGTTCTGTGTGACCCACTTATAAAGGCCAGTGGCTTTCCTAACCTAAAAAACACTTTACCCAGTTAACATTCTTTGGTTATTGTTAGGAATCCCAGATGTAGTTATTTCTTTTAGGCATTCCTTGGAAACTTGGCTGCCCCGTGGATGATTTCTCGGTTGACGCTTGCTGGCTAGGAGTCTTCATGCAGAGCACGAGGATGTTGAATTGCCCTGTGCCCTGTGTGGTTGCTGCAGGGAGCCGCTTCTCCCCGTGGACCCACAGCCCTGCCACCCTCCCCACCCTTCTTCTGCCTTCCCTGCCAGTACCGTCTCGGGGGGGGGGGGTCTGCAGTTGTAGTGGTACCTCCTGTCCATCTGCCTTCAGCTCTTGAGTGTCTGATTGCTTCTTTTCACTCCAGTTGTAGACAGAATATATGTGCATATGTAATAACCTAATGAACAGAGTGTAGTTAGCGTATTAGTTGTAGTTCTGGGCAGGGTGACATAAATAAGCCTCTGTGAGCAGAGATCTCCTGTTTAAATCTTATCCCCATCCCCCCAAAAATGCCTCACATAGAACATTAGATACACAGTAGACACTTGATAACATTTTATTTTAATTTGAATATTCCCTAGTACAACACCAAAACTCTAGTGTTGATTGAATTGCGTAAATTATGTTTTTGTGTCATAATACACGTGGTACGTAGTGCATGGTACAGAATGTCTGATTCAAATGCTTTGTTTTTACACTTTAATATAGTTGAAATTGCTAATTTAAAAATAGACTCAGATATAAATACATTGTGATAGAGCCTCACAGTGAATACTAGAACAAATAAAACGAACTAGGCTACATTTTCAACAAGAATCCATTTTAAAATCGTAATGCTGAATACAAAAGCCTATTTTACGTAAGTACAAAATGATAACATCTGTACAGAGTTTAGATATGAGTAAAATAGATAGAACTCTGCTTTTCATGGGTTCAGAGGTCCAGGGGTAAGAGTATAAAGACCTGAGTGGGACTGACTCCCCTGACTAAAGGTGAACGTTTATGGGGAGCACACAAACTGCGGACAAAACTGGGGGATGAGAGGCACGGGGAGTTTCGCCAATCCCTGTTTGTTGTTTTGTTTTTACAGCTTTCTTGAGGTAGAATTTACACACCTTAAATTACACGTGGTTTACATGTATATTTGTTAAATTATGACATCTTTATACACACGTGGAACTACTGTAATGAAGATAATAAACATACTGTCGCCCCCGAGAGTTTCCTCCTGCTTCAGGCAACCACTCGTCTGCTTTTTGTCGCTGTACCTTAGTCTACATTTTCTGAAAACTTTATGTAAAGGGAATCAATCATGCAATAGCCTTTTTGGGAGGGGGGAGGATCTGGTTTCTTATAATTATTGTTGAGTCTATCAATAGCTTATAGCTTTTTATGGCTGAGTCCTATTCCATTCAGTAGATAGACCACATTTGGTTTATTCACCCCGCAGTTGATAGACTTGGTTATTGCCAGGTTTTGACTACAAATAAGGTGCCATGAGCATTAGTGTGAAAGTCTCAGTGTGCACAGAGGCTTCCGTTTCTCTCGGGGTCAGTAGTTGGGATGGTATGGTAGGTGTATTTTAACTTGTGAAATTGCCTGCCGGTCTCCAGAGTGGGCTGATGCGGCCTCCATTGCTCCACACCCTTGCAAGCACTCGCTGTGCACGGGCATTTTACTTGCAGATTTTCTAGTTTTATCTCATTGCTGTTTTAATTTCTGTTTGCCTAATGCCTGGTGACACCAAACAATCTTTTCATGTGCTTGTTTGCTCTCCTTTTATCTTTGATGAAACGTCTGTTCGTGTGCCCTCCACCCCACCTTTTTATTAGTTTCCTTACAATTGAGGTTTGAGGGGGTGTGTGTGTGGTCTGAAATACTGTATTATCTATGTCCTGGATATAAGCTGTTAATCAGGTATATGGTTTGCATTCTCCTGGTCTCTAGCTTCTCTTTTTTTATTCTGCTAGTAACAGTATTTTTTGAACAACACAGTTCTGAATTTTTGTATAGTCCAATTCATTAATTTTTTTCTTTTATGGATCTTGCTTTTGGTGTTGTATCTAAGAAATCTGTTCTTAATCCAAAGTCATGGAGGTTTTCTCCCAGAAGTTTTATAGTTTTAGGGTTTACATATTTAGGTCTGTGGTCCATTTTAAGCTAATCTTTGTACGTGGTTTGAGGTATGAATCTAAGTTCTCTGCCCCCTCACATGTGGGTATGCAACTGTTCCAGCACCGTTAGCTGGAAAGACTCTCCCTTCTCCACTGAGTTGGACTTGGTGCTGTTGTCGGGATCATCTGTCCCCACACTGCGGGTTTATCTCTGGGCTTTGTGTCCTTGATCTGCTTCTCTGTTTTGACACCTGCACTTCAGTGTCTTGATTACTACTCTGGCTTTGTAAGAAGTCTTCAAGTAGGTGCAGAGTCTCTCAACTTTGTTTTGGCTCTTCTAAGTGCTTTGCGTTTCCATATGAATTTTAGAATCAACGTGTCAGTTTTTCAAAAACATTTTTATTGGGATTGCATTGAATCTATAAATCAATTTGGAGAGAATTGACATCATAACAGTAGTGAACACAGTATCTCTCCATTTATTTACATCTTTTATAATTTTCTCTTGGTAATGTTCTGCAGTTTTCAATGTACAGGTCGTCCGTATCTTAACAGATTTATAACTATTTCCTGTTTTTGACACAATTTTAAATAATGTTTTTATTTCAATTTTCATCAGTGCTAGTATGTAAAAATACAATTCTCTTTTGTATGTTGATCTTGTATACTAAAACTTTGTTAAACTCCTCAATTCTAGTTTTTTGGGAAATTTTTTCAGATTTTCTACATAGAAATAAGCTTATTGCCTATGAATGGAAAGTTTTACCTCTTTATACCCAGTCTGGGTGCGTTCAGTTTCTGTTTCTTGCATTATTGCCCTGGCTTAAACCTCCAGTACAGTGTTGACTGGAAGTGGAGAGAGTCGGTGTTTTTTGCTTTGTCTTGTCTTCAGTAAGTGTGATGCTAGATGCTGACTTTTCCTAAGTAAGGAGGTTTCCCTTCCATTCCTAATTTGCTGAGAATTTTTTTCCAGGAATGTTGGATTTTGCCAAATACTTTGTCTGCATCTGTGAGGTAATGGTATGTTTTTTTGTTTTTTAGTCCATTAATGTGAATTACATTGCTGAATTTTCGATTGGTAAACCAACCTTTCATTACTGAGATAAACCCCACTTGTCATGATTTATTACTATTTTTATATATTGTGAGATTTGATTTGGCAAAATTTGGTAAGAATTTTTGATCTGTGTTCACAGGGATATTGGTCTATAGTTTTCTTGCTTTGTATTGTTTTTGTTTAGTTTGGATATCAGAGAGCTTCTGGCTTCATAGGTGGAATTGGAGTGTATTCTCTTAAGCGTTTGGTAGGATTCTCTGAGGACACCATGTGTGCCTTGAGTTTTCTTTTCTCTCCCAGATCTGGGTCTGCGTTGGTGACCGTCATCTTAGAGCGAGCTTTGGTAGCGTGTGTCTTTAAGGATGTTTCCATTTCGTGTAAGTTGTCTAACTTAATGTTTATTAGCAGGAACTTTTTCATGATACTCCCTTAGGTCCTTTCAATACTAGTAGAACCTGTAGTGAAGTCAGTCTTCATTCCTGATGTTGGTAACATGTCTTTGTGGGGGTGGACAGCCCTGAGCCCTGATTGTGGTCATGGTTGTGTTGTGACTGCAATCTATACATGCAATCTATACGGTTTCATAGACCTGACACCAGAACAGAACATCACAAAAAGGAATGTATGTAAAAACTTGTGAGGTCTGAATCCAGCCTGTCCCTGTGTTAGCACTGTTGTCCCAGCACCACCCTCCTTATATAGACCGTGGGCTGCGGTTGTGGAGGACGTAACCGCTGGGAAGGGCTGTGTGGGGCGCACATGGCACCTTGTTGTGAGTTCAAAATAAGTCGTAATAGGACGGAAAACTATTTTATGTTAGGCGCTCATAGAAAAGAACAAGCCAGTAGCTCTTGAGTTGTGATCTACATGTCGGTTGGGCTGTTGAGAATCCTTGTTTCATGGTGTTAAATTTATTCTAGCTCTTAAAGGACTTTTTAAAATTCCTGTGCTCCTTAGTTTTGAGAAATTTAACCTGAGGGATGGGTGTAAAACCTTCTGATGGTTTGTGTTATGGTATCCCACTGTATACAGCTGTCTTCATTGTGTTAAGTAAATACAATATAGCACATCAGACTGGAGTGTTTATATTATGTCATAACTAGAATGCAAATGATTTGTTTTAATATTTGTATTTTACCCTTCATTTTTCTTCTCTTTGTAGCTTTACCTTTAGTCCAAGTGGATGAGAAGGGAGAAAAAGTAAGGCCAAATCAGAGTCGTTGCATTGTGATCCTGCGTGAAATACCGGAGTCCACTCCTGTAGAAGTAAGTCTCCTCAGAAGGGCGGTTGGACGTGTTTTGTGGGTTTTTGTTTATTTCTGTTTACTTCTTTGTTTTTTAGAGGGTGTATTGTAAAGAATACTCCTAGTAACACTTTCTTCCCAGGATTTACACACTGTTAGTTGCAGTGTGATTCATTTGTAAGAGTGGTACTCAAATGTTTTGGTCTCAGAACTCCATTATATACTTCACATTAAAAAATACTGAAGAGGCAGGGAAGCCTGGATGGCTCAGTCAGTGAAGCGTCTGCCTTTGGCTCAGGTCATGATCTCAGGGTCCTGGGATCGAGCCCCAGATCGGACTCCCTGCTCAGGGGGGAAAGTCTGCTTCTCCCTCTCCCTCTGCCCACTTGTGCTTGCTCTCTCTCACTCTATCTCAAATAAATAAAATAAAAAAGAAAGTACCAACTTAGGCAGTAATTTTAGGAAACCACAGTATTTGATAGTGTCAGAGTCCTGAAAAGTCCTCTACAGTTCCTGCTTTGCTGTACAATGTTACCTGTCCAGACACTTAAACTGAGGTGCGTTGTGTATTGAAAACCTGGTGGTTGCACAAGAGCCTTTGTGTGAGGCTCCGATAGAGTCAGCCCTTGACCTGTGTAGAGCGTGGCAGTTCACTGCTGCGGGGACTCTTCTTCGAGACCCCAGGAAGTTTGCTTTGTCAGTCACGCGTCTTCCGTGAGGTGTAGGCCCGAGGGACTCGGGCCGCGGACATTCTCAGAGCTGTCTCTGCAGAGGAAATCGGTTAGTGTGTGTGCGGGTGTATGAAGGACACTTCTTGGTGTAGTGTACCAAAGGTGAGGGTTCTAACAAGCCTAGGATAAGAAATTACACCCTTCTTGAATATGGCATTGTTCTAGCAAGTTTTACTTTCTGTTCAGCTGAGGCTGTTTTTACTAGTTCTATATTATATGTGAAGAAAAAGAAATAAGGAATGAATTTTTTTGTCCCTTTTTTTTTTTAAGGTTCTAAATATGAAGTATCTTATTTCTTTCTACCAATCTGGATGTCTTTATTAACTCACAATAATATTTAACACATAGGTCCTTTGAAATATTTGTAAGGACTAACCAAGAAGAATTTTCTACTTTTAGCTGCAGACATTGATCTTGGTATATTTATATTATTCCAAACGGCACACCCTATGTCTGTTGTAAAACTTGAACCATGGAAGTTTTTTTAAAAAGTTTTTTTAGTAAACTAAGAGTTGAAACAGAAAGGGGCGGGGGAAGCGGCGCAAGCTGAATGAGAGGACAGGAAGCCTGCAGAGCACTGAGCACACAGAGCCCCTCTGCTCAGGCTGGCGCCCCCTGCCCCGGGGGCTTCAGAACGCTCTTCCTGTTTCAGTGCAGCCCTGTGCTTGTCAGTGGTTGGAAAATTCTTTAAATTGTAATTCATTTGGTTGCTTAATAATCTTTCATAAAATGGCCCCAATCCCCTGGTGACATTTTGCTTTGAATCGACTGTGGTGTCGGGGCGCCACCCCAGGGTTTTGAGTGGACTTCTTGTGGGCTGCCTAGAGTTGGGTCCTGCTTTTCTGAGCCAGTCTGAAGTTCTCTGCCTTCTGAGTGGGAAGTTTGGACCGGTCACATGTAAGTGATCAGTAATGTGATTAGGTTTCAATTTGCCACCTCCTGCTTGTTTTCTCTTTGTCCTGTTCCTCATTTTCCTTTCTTTCCATGCCTCCCTTTCTACTTGGGTTAAATTCATTATTTTTGTTTCCTTTTTTGGCTTATTAGATATAACTCTTTGTTTTAGTGGCTGCTTTTAGGGTTTGTAGTGACATGTTCAGCTGGTCCGTGTCTGCCTGTAGTAATAGTGCCCCACTGCTCCCCCTTCCGAGGCTCACTCCACTTCCTGAGCCCGGTGGGTACGCTGGGTATTCCTAAACCACACAGGACTTGGTTATGTTTGTCTCCAACAAGTTAGTTTTCTTTTCAAGAGATTAAAAGTAAGAAAAATGTGTTTCCTATTTATTCAGTATTTACCATTTACAGTGCTTTTCATGCCCGTGTTCAGGTCTACACTTCCTCTGGCCTCCTTTCTGCCTGTTTCATCCTTTATTTCTTGTGATGCGGCTCTCCTGGCAGGGAGGTTTTTCAGCTTTTGTGTGTTTGAGAAATTTTTTTCTTTTTTATTTATTCATTCTTTTTGAGAAAATCTTTATTTTGCCTTCATTTATGGAAGCTGTTTTCTCCGGGTGTAGAACTCAGGATTACAGGCTTGTGTTCCCTTCCTGTATCTAAAGATGCTGTTCGCCTGTGTTCTGGTTTGCGTTGTTTCTGGGGCTGGTCTGTCATTCTGGTCTTTGTTCCTCTGCATGTCGGCACGGCTCCCTTTTTCTCAGTGCTTTGAAGATTTTAAGCAATTTGGTGGTGATACCCCTTGATGTAGCTTGTGAGTTTCTTGAACTGAAGTTTCCTAAGGTGTTATTTCTTCATGCACTTTTTCTCTTCTCCCTTCTCTTCTTTTCAAAGTTCCTAACTAACTGCTAATGCAACGTAGTGCATTTTTCATTCCAGAGTTCTTTTTGGGTCTTTGTTTCTTTCCTCTTCTGTGTTTCTATTTAACATGCTCAGTCTTACCTTTTTGAATATAGGATACATATCTAAGAACTATTTTAATATTTTTGCCTTTTTATTCTATCATTTGTATCATTTCTGGGCCTAATTTGATTGATTTTTTTCTCCTTCAGGTCTTATTTTTCTGTTTCTTTGTGCGCCCGGTAAATTTTGAATGGATGCCACGCATTTTGGATTTTACTTTATTGAGTACTAAATGTTTTATATTATTTCCTGGAGCTGATGTTGAGCTTTATTTGAGGTTCAGTTTGACCCTTTAGGAGTGTTGTCAGGCGGAAGTAGGGCCACATGACTGCAGGGCCTGTTCTTGCCCACGCCAGAGCAGTGCCCTTCTGCACACTGTGCCTGAGCCCCTGTGCATTGGGAGTGTTTTCTCCTCGGCCTGGTGGGGGCAGACACACCTCCTGTCCCTGTGAGTGCTGCAGCTGTTCCCTCTAATCATTGCAGGGGCTGTTTATGCATGCTGTGCCGTGGGAGACCCCGTGAGAGCCCTGCACATGTGCGGCTGGGTCATGCTCACCTCCCTGGCACTGGGGGGCTGTGGGGCCCCCATTGGCACCCCAGGCTCACATGCCCTACATGGCCTGAGCTCTGCTGTCTAAAACTGTTCTTTCATATAATTGTTTCAATGGGAAGATAAATCTGGTCCATCTTGGCCAGAAACAAAAGTTCAGCTAATGTTTAAATTTCTCACACCACCACCTCGTTCCCCAGTTGTGTAAGTTATCAGCTTTCTGGTAGAGTGATATGATATTTTCACATTAATTTAGCTTCATGGTACCTTGGTGTACAAAGAAAAGCTATCAATAAGTTGTGGACTTATTTTCTGTGCCAGTCAGCTCCTCAGCTCTTCTGAAAGAGGCTTACTAGCTGTCCGTACGTCGGACTCTTTGTCTAAGGATCTGTCCTTGAGTGTATGCGTCATTTCTACTTGGTAAGGACAAATGTAGCGTAGTTGAGAATTAATTTCTACATCTCTATTTCCTGTAGGAAGTAGAAGCATTATTTAAAGGAGACAATTTACCGAAATTTATAAACTGTGAATTTGCCTATAATGATAATTGGTTTATTACATTTGAAACCGAAGCTGATGCACAGCAGGTAAGCTGTTCCCAACCCCATGGAGCTCAGCGTTACCCATACTTCACAAGTAGTATGTGGAGGGCACTAAATTGGGGCTTGGAGATTACTACTGCATGGTGGTCCTAAGTTTGATTATAAAATGCAGAGGAAATCAGGTTATAGAAACTGAAATAGGTGTTTGTGAAGACAGTTTTTGTAGCAGTAAAGCATATGACATTATTTTCTAAGGACATGTAAGACAAGCAGCCCATGAAAATGAATTCTGTTGTTTCATCTGGGTAGAGAAAGTTTTAATATTTGGAAAGTGTTCTGGGAAATTTGAATGTAATTTTAAGTTTCACAAGGCATCATTGTGTGTGTCAGATAGTTGAAAAGGCCCTGGGGAAGCTCTCTGAGGAGAAGCAAGGAGTGAAGATGGTCTCCCTGACCTAAAGGTGGAATCTTATTTGGGGGAAACATTAACGTGCTTCCAGGAATGCCAGTACAGTTGGCCCCTGAGCAGCAGGGGAGTTGGGGATGCTGACCCCATGCAGGGAGGAATCCACGTAGAACTATGGACTCCCCACATCTGAACTACTAATGGTCTACCGCTCACCTACCTGAAGCCTTACTGATAACAGCAACAATCAACACGTTTTGTATGTTATTTTTATTATATACTGTGTTCTTACAATAAAGTAAGCTAGAGAAAAGAAAATACTGTGAAGAAAATCAGGAGAAAATACGTTCATAGTACTGTCCTGTGTTTATCGAAAGAAGTCCACATATAAGTGGACCCTTGCAGTTCAAACCCGTGTGTTCAAGGGTTAGCTGTACGGTGTTAAGTGGTAGGTGATGTGGATGCTGGGAAGTTGAGACGAGAGAAACAGCCATCTGAAGGATGGGTTTGAGTGGGATGGAGGGAAAGGGCACAGGAGGGCTGGGCGGTGGGGGATGAGCAGAGTCTTGTCAGTGGGGCGGTGCCAGCACTCCTCACCAGGACGGGGGGGGGCGGTAGGCCAAGGTCAGGGCAGGTGGCGCAGAGCCTTCCCAGTTAGGGAGGGCACTTTGGAGAAGAATAAGGAGCTGCAGAAATACTGCAATCTGAATGTTTCCCTCTCTTGAACTGTGCAATTCCATTTTCAAGCTGGGGTTTAGTGTTAGGGGTGTGGTGTCCATTATTTTCCCCAGGTCAGGATCCTTAGCCTGTGGTTGTGGGAGGCTTTTGTGGTATCTGTTAATACTAAAAGAATTGTATGCAAATGTTGTTCATGAGATTTTTTGCTAGAGGCTCCTTAGCTCCTAGAGGTTCTTTTAAGGAATCTGTGACCCAAAGTAGGTTCTAGGTCTTGTCCCTCATATTTTAACTATACCATTCCTTATTCAAGGTCCTGAGTTAACTGTCAGTTCATCTTATTTATAAGATTAACACTGGTATTTTGGGTGATTTTTGCCCTCAGGCTTACAAGTATCTGCGAGAAGAAGTGAAAACTTTTCAAGGAAAACCAATTAAGGTAAGCAAGACCATGGGTTATACTTTCTTTACTTGCCAGTCAGTTCTTGAGTATTCTGATAGAAATTTCTGTATTCCCAAACAGGCACGGATAAAAGCAAAGGCAATAGCTATAAACACATTTTTGCCAAAGAACGGATTTAGACCTCTGGACATGAGCCTTTATGCGCAGCAGCGCTACACAGCCTCCTTTTACTTACCTCCCGTCTACAGTCCCCAGCAGCAGCTCCCCCTATACAGCCTGATCGCCCCCCAGACGTGGTCGGCAACACACAGCTATCTCGATCCGCCCCTGGTGAGTCCTGTCCTTACGTGGAGCTCGTGCAGCAGGACGTTGTGGACAATGCACGAGGTGCTTGGAAGGATAGAGATGTTGTTGTAGTGGGGGAACCAGGTACACAGACAGTTTGCCATGGTAAAACAGACCTTCAGGTTCTTTTGTGGATTTAAACTTAATTGGGAGATCAATACGCAGCTGTGTACATTTAAAAAAAAAAACCTTCATAGGCTGTCATATTGATCCTTGGCCCAGTCCCCCTGCCCTCCTGTATAGCAGCACCTTCCTAAGCTGTGTAATCCCCAGTAAAACACAAAATGTGATCCTAAGTCTGGGATCCCTGGGTTATGCCTGAGCATGGGGGCCTTGCAAGGAGAGATGCTTTTAAGGAGACAGAGGTGTTTTAATAGACTTGAACAGTTGAGGACAAGTAGAAGACCTACAAGCTTTTTTTCTCACACCAGCCCGAGTTGGCTGGCCTGTGTAGTGGATCCAGTTGTGCAGTTTTCTCCAGTTGTGCTGCTGGAGGGGTTAGAGAGGTCAGGCGCACCCTGCCTGGGCACTGGCATGAGCTCGGTGGAGTGTGGGATGTGAGAGTCAGGACTGGTCTGATCAGCCCCGGTCTGTTGGCCTCTCACCTGAGACAGTGGGGAAGGACTGATGGACAGGTGCACCCGAGGTTGCAGGGCAGCTTTCGTTGGAACCAGAGAGCGGGAAGGTGGAGGGTGTGGAAGGTCATGGTCAGAAAGCAGGAGTTGAGTTAATGACTTTGAGGATACGGCAGTGGACCGAGTCAGGGCCAGTTTTGTGGTGCTCAGGTCAGGTGGGGGATGTGGGGATGTTATCTGGGGCTCTCGTTACCACTCATGGTAGAAAGAGGATGTTGACTGAAGGGGGTAAGCTGGGGAGAAGAGCATCGCCTCAGCTGGGATGGTTGGTGCCTGTTTCATACCGACGCGTAAAGACATGTCCGTGAAAGAATGTGGCCTGGAAGACAAATGATGTCCGTCAAACAGGCAATAATTGACGAAATGGGACTGAATACTATGGAACTTATAATTAGGGGGTTATCAGGTGTTATGTCCTCTTCTGTTGAGCTTATCAGAAGGGGTGGGAGGGAGAGGGGCTACAGGAGAGTGGGCAACGTGTGCTGAGGCACTGGGGGGGTGTGGCATCGTGGGTATCTCTGAGCTGACCCAGAGGCTGAGGCGGGGAACTGGGAGACAGAGCTGTACAGCTTCTTAAATGGGCCCTGGGGCGTGTGGTTTTGGCCCGTAGCTTATGGGATGTGAGAAGGGCAGATGGGGAAGGGTGAGGAGAGGTCCTCGGGTGCTGGCAGAGCCCCGAGGTCTAGCACCACCGCAGTGGGGGCAGGGGGCAGTTAGCAGACAGGTGCTGTCATTCAGAGTTGCTTCTCTCTTCAGAGGAAATCCTGATAATGCACTACTTTTTTGAAATCTTTGCTATTTTCTATAAGTGTGCCAACAGCCATGTAGCCTGATATATGATGAGAGAACCTTGAAGGGAGATAGAGTCCTTAAACTCTTGTGTTAAAGAATTTCTCCCCAAGGAGGCTAGCTGCCACGCTTGTGCTGTTTAGTTCCTCTTGAGTCGCTTCTCTCATTTCTCTAATTGGCCCCGTATCCGTCCTGGAGCAGGGGCCGTTGGCACCTGAGGTCAGTTGTCTGGCCATTGAGGAGGGTTCCTTTGATCCTAGTTTGGGGGTGGGCACGTGAAGCTTTTTGCTTGCTTTAAAGCATACCGTGTCATTTTGAGCAGATGTGAAGATACAGTGCCTGTGAATTCTCAGCAAGTCGTGTTAAATTACTGGGTTAGGAACTGATTTATTTTTTAAACTCTTGAGCACAATTATGCAAATACCAGAGTTGTGTATGTAAAAGGAAATGATTTGTCACGAGTGATCTTAGCATGGTTAATAATCTTCAGAATCTGGTTCTGGTTGATCCATATTTAAACAGTCTGACTCTGGGAGCTGTTCTCAAACATACGTTGAGGATTCTCACGAAGTCCCAAGGGTATCTTTCTGCCCCAAAGTTTCCCCTCTGTTGTTTTTTTTTTAAAACAGCAATTTTTGGTCCTATGTTGTCCCTAACATCCGTTTCCTGTCACAGCTTGTTCTCAGGTGTAGCCTCCGCACAGGTGTCAGTTGGCTTCCTCGGCGGGCTGCTGTGGGAAGATCACCCGAGTCGGCCCAGAAAAAGGTCTTAGCCCCCAGCCTGGCTCAGGAAATACTGGTCATTGGCAATGATCTAACACCATGTTCTTTTCAGCCTGGGAATATTTTCGGTATAAAATGGAATACAATGTCGAGAAACAACCCAGGCAACCACAAGGTGCGTACAGTGTTAGCCAATTCCAGGTCTGTTTATGGCTTGTTGACGTGTTTGTTTTTAATGAATCTAGGTAACTCCGTTTCCAAATACTGGATTTATAAATGGGTTTACGTCTCCAACCTTCAAACCTGCAGCATCTCCTCTGACTTCGCTCAGACAGTACCCTCCAAGAAGCAGGCAAGTTCCATGAGCAGTTGAAATGCTGCGGTTGTGTGGGGTTTGTGGTATTGGGTCACTGCCATGGTGTGTTCTCGAACAGCAAAGCAGGACAGATGGTGTTAAACCTGGCAATCCTCACCACACGCACGAGTCACTTCTACTAAGTGAAGAAGCTGCTTCTGATGATCTGTTGGGATTTGTTGGACCAGTGCAGATCAAACTGCTCGAGGCATAGAATGACATTCTGTGAGAGGATCCCCTGAAATGTGTGTCGGAGTGCCTACAGATTCTCTGCAGCTTGTATCTGCGTGTGTCTGCCTTTAATGTGGGCTTGCACTGCCGCTAAGCAGGACATTGATACTTCATAGATTTGCACTCTCAGACACAGTGTGCAATGTTTTTAATATTTTTCTAAATAGCACGTTTTAGCTGAGACATTCATATATTAGTCTAATTTTAGGATGCCATGATCGCATTATAACTGAATGTATGCAAACCTTTTGTTTACAGGAATCCTAGTAAATCTCATCTACGCCACACCATTCCCAGTGCAGAGAGAGGAGCTGGGCTATTAGAAAGCCCTTCAATATTTAACTTCACTGCAGACCGGCTAATTAATGGTGTTCGAAGCCCACAAACACGGCAGACAGGTCAGCCTAGAACACGGATACAGAATCCTCCAACCTACACCAAGAGGGAGGTTGGGTCTGGTCGAGTGGAGCAGAGCAGTGCGGAGTCGCCTCCTGGCTTAGGGAGAGGGAGGTGAGTCCTTCAGAGCTGCTGTCAGACAGCTACGACCTACCTGTCCTAATAAGTTATTAGTGTTTTCAAATTCCATCAATTTAGGCATGTTTTATAATTGTTATTTTCAAATACATCACACTCGAGGGCCCTAAGCTCTAAGCTCGTTGGGCCATCTTGGGCAAGACTGCTTATAGGTTTTCTGTAAAGGAAAGGAATCAGTCAAGATTACTTCTTTGAACTCCTTTCCAGCTTACACAGTACCAGTGTATTCAGTTGAAATAACAAAGGGATAAGTAAATTAAAACAAATATTATGGAATAGAATTAGCTTGTGGGCTGTTAGGCCACGGAAGCCTGTCCGGGGCATGCCTGTCTGAGGCATATGGCCTCAGGGCCTGCTGGGCCTTGGCCGCTCTGTTGGTGTTCGTTGCTTCAGTGCCGGGCATGGTGCTGGCCCCCAGAAATCTAGAGCCCTGTGCACGCAGCCAGAAGCTGGTATCGCTGGTTCTCGGGGCTTGGAAACCCTGCTGCCAGCCAGGGGGTAGCGGGAGTGGGCTGGCGAAGTCATGTCAGGGCCGAGGGAGGGCGTGAGAGCACACCAGCCTGCTTCTGGGTCTTTCCACTTCAATGATTAACCTGATGTATTTTCATTAGCAGTGTTTAACAGTTCACCTTTTAGCTCATTGTCTGACTTTATATATCTCATCACTGCAACTGAATGGACATTCAGGTGTTTCTGTAACAAAAATTCTAAATGACCACTAGGAAAATTCTGTCAGTAAATGTTTTTCTTTTTTTTTAAATCTAGACATTACGTTTAGTCTTTTACTATAAAATTTTTGTTTTGCTTATACTTCCTAAGGTTGGGATTTTGCAATCAAAAGTCAACTGTAACAGATTACAAAGTAAGAAAGACTATGTGTGCACATACATGTGCTCAATGAAAAACCTTCCAAGTGGGAAAAAATTCACAGTCTTTTGCTTTCCTCTTGTCTAGGAAGAATTCCTTTGGCTACCGGAAGAAACGGGAGGAGAAGCTGACAGTGAGTACATCCAGCCCTTGATACTATTATAAGACTTTTAAACCTAATTTGTTAACTAAACAAATGTGAGATTTAACTACATGAATGAAGGTTAAGACGTGTGGAGCTTTTCAGAAGAGGTTTTCTCTTAATGTGATGAGCATCAGGTGGTAACCGACGTGGCAGCCTGAAGAGGAGAAGCTAGAGGCGATTCTGTAGAAGTGCTGGTTGCTGACGAGTCTCTGGGAGTGTCGACACCTGGTGTCTCCATGTGCACGCGCTGTGCGGTGGGCACGGCCGAGAACCTAGTGTGCACACACAGTGGTCTACGCACACTTTGAGATGAGTTCTCTCTATGTGGGTAACTGTGCAGTACAAGTGAAATTAACTGAACAGTAGGAATTAATTCATTGGTATTTTTTTATTCAGAATGTTTAACTTGTATCCCCTATGTAGAAAGCATTACTGCCGGGGTGCCTGGGTCGCTCAGATGGTTAAGCGTCTGCCTTCGGCTCAGGTCATGATCTCCAGGTCCTGGGATCGAGCCCCATGTTGGGCTCCCAGCTCAGCAGAAGTCTCCTTCTCCCTCTCCCTCTGCCTTTCCCCCTGCTTGTGCTCTCTCTCTTAAAAAAAAAAAAAAAAAAAAAAAGGTTGGAACAAACCCAAGAATAAGGAGTGGGCTCATGTGAGTGCTAAGTACCTGAGGCATGGCCACATTTGCTGGGGTAACGTAAAAGTTCCTCCTATGGATAATGCTTCTGCCGAGCTCTGGTGTGGGGATGGATCCGGTATGTTTCCACACGAAGTATGCCCAGTTAGTAGTGTGTGTGGACATGTGGGAGGAAGGATGTAGACATTGACACTTGGAGGACTGGAAAGACCTTGAGTAAATTCTTGGTCCAGCTCCCTGAGCCAGTGGGTATGTGCTCTCCCATTACAAAAGATCTGTTTTCTCTGTCTTGAAAGTACGAATTATTAGTTACTAAAATACCCATAGTTCTACTTTGTTGGTCAGTTTAGTCTGGTTTTTGGCAAACCCTTTGATAAGGTCATTTATATTGGTTGATTACAGTTGGAATTAATGAATTCCTGTAACATTTGGACTAACAAGAGAGGTTGTCACTTAACTAGTTACCTTAAATGAATTATTCTCCTTGGTTACTAAATTACCTGTAGAGGTGACATTTCTTCCCATTGCCATCTCTGTTACATTTTGTGTTCCTGACTCACGTGGTCTTACCTGTGGCCACTTGGAAGGCCAGGTACGTGATGCAGGTAAATTTCTTAAGGGGAGTGCATCTTTGGCTGCCTTGGGACATTCTGGTGACTTCTGGAACTTGGAGACGGATAATAGCGTGTGCTCACTTGGCCCAGCGGGGCTGTGGGACCAGGGCCAGTTCGTACCTCACCTCAAGCCATGCAAATCCTAAAAAATGTTAAACACTGCATTCAAGATCAGACCTCATATGTAGGCGCTGCCGTTCTGTAACTCCTGCATCTAGGCACTTGCCTGCCTCTCTCATTCCTAAAAACTAAAGATTTAGTAAATTTTTGTGAAGTTTGAATGCCTGAAAATGTGGTCTTCTGAAAACCTGGGCTCATCTCAGAAAAATGCGGATGTTTAAAGCCCCTGAGAACGACTTTGAGACGATAGGTCTGTGCATAACTTAGAGCCTTGCTGAGTTACCGAAGCATGGAGGGGCTGAGTGGAGTAAATGGGAGCTTACTTCTGAGGGCACGTCACTCCTGAAACTGAGCTGAACTTCAGGTACCTGCACCATGATAAAGGTGAGAAACAGGCAGGGGTGCCAGAAAGACACAGCGGGATTGATATTTTTAACTTCCTATTGAGTTTTATTTATTTTTAAAAGTTTTCAATTCCAGTTAGTCAACACAGTGTAACATTAGTGTACAGTGTAGTGATTCAGCGCTTCCGTATGTCACCAGTGCTCATCACAGCAAGTGCGCTCCTTCATACTGATCACCTGTTCACCCGCCCCCCAGCCCCCTCCCCTCTGGTGACCAGCAGTGTGTTCTCTAGAGTGAAGAGTCTCTTTTTTGGTTTCTCTCTCTCTCTCTCTTTTCCCCTTGCCCATCTGTTTTGTTTCTTCAGTTCTACATATGAGTGAAATCGTATGGTATTTGTCTTTCTCTGACTTATTTCACTTAGCGTAATACTCTCTAGCTCCATCCATGTCATTACAAATGGCAAGATTTCATTCTTTTTGATGGCTGAGTAAAATATTCCATTGTACATATATACCGTATCTTCTTTATCTGTTTATCAGTTGATGGACAGTTGGGCTGCTTTCATAGTTTGGCTATTGTAAATAAACATTGGGGTGCATGTATCCCTTTGAATTAGTGTTCTTGTATGCTTTGGGTAAATACCCAGTAGTTTGATTGCTGGATCACAGGGTACTTCTATTTTTAACTTCTTGAGGAACCTCCATACTGTTTTCCAGAGGGGCTGCACCAGTTTGCATTCCCACCGACAGTGCATGAGGGTTCCCCTTTCTCCAGATCCTCTCTCCTTTGTTGTTTCCTGTCTTGTTAATTTTAGTCATTCTGACAGGTGTGACGTTTTATCTCATTGTGGTTTTAATTTGCATTTCCTTGATGGGTGATGTTGAGCATCTTTTCATGTGTCTCTTTGCTCTCCAGATATCTTTGAAGAAATGTCTGTTCACATTTTCTGCCTATTTTTTAATAGGACTATTCATTGTGGGGTGTTGAGTTTTATAAGTTCTTTATATATTTTGAATACTAACCCTTTATTAGATACATCATTTGCATATATCTTCTCCCGTTCCAAAAGTTGCCTTTTAGTTTTGTTGATTGTTTTCCTTTGCTGTGCAGAACCTTTTTGTCTTGATGAAGTCCCAGTAGTTCATTTTTGCTCTTGTTTCCTTTGCTTCTGAAGACATACCAAGAAAGAAGTTGCTACTGCCACAGTCAGAGAAATTACTGCCTGTGTTCTCTTTAGGATTTTTATGGTTTCAGGTGTCACGTTTAGGTCTCTGATCCATTTTGAATTTATTTTTGTATATGGTGTAAGAAAGTGGTCTAGTTTCATTCTTATGCATGTGGCTGTCCAGTTTTCCCAACACCATTTGTTGAAGAGACTATCTTTTTTCCATTGGATATTCTTTTCCTGCTTTGTCGAAGATGAGTTGACCATAGAGTTGAAGCTCCATTTCTGGGTTCTCTACTCTGTTCCACTGATCTATGTGTCTGTTTCTGTGCCAGTACCATACTATTTTGATTACAGCTTCGTAATAGAGCTTGAAGTCTGGAATTGTTATGCTTCCAGCTTTTTTTTCTTTCTCAAGACTGCTCTGCCTATTCAGGGTCTTTTGTGGTTCCATACAAATTTTAGGTTTGTTTGTTCTAGCTCTGTGACAAATTCTGTGGGTATTTTGATAGGGATTACATTAAATGTGTATATTGCTTTGGGTCGTATAGACATTTTCACAATATTTGTTCTTCCAATCATGAACATGGAGTGCCTTTTCATTTCTTTGTGTCATCTTCAATTTCTTTCATCAGTGTTTTATAGTTTTCAGAGTGTACAGGTCTTTCACCTGTTTGGTCAGGCTTATTCCTAGGTATCTTAACTGTTTTTGGTGCAGTTATAAATGGGATTGATTCCTTAATTTCTCTTTCTGCCGCTTCATTATTGGTGTATAGATATGCAACAGATTTTTCTATACATTGATTTTGTAACCTGTGACTTTACTGAATTCGTCTATCAGTTCTAGCAGTTTTTTGGTAGAATCTTTCCAGTTTTTCATATAGGCTATCATGTCGTCTGCAAATAGTGGAAGTGTTGACTTTTTCCTTGCCGATTTGGATGACATTTATTTCTTTCTGTTGTCTGATTGCTGAGGCCAGGACTTCCAGTGCTGTGTTAAGTAACAGTGGTGAGAGCAGACATCCCTGTCGTGTTCCTGACCATACAGGAAAAGCTCTCATTTTTTCCCCATTGAAGATGCTGTGGGTTTTTCATAGATGGCCTTTATTATATATTGAGGTATGTTCCCTCTATACCTGCTTTGTTGAGGGTTTTTATCATGAATGGGTATTGTGCTTTGTCTGCATCTACTGAAATGGTCATATGGTTTTTATCCTTTCTTTTATTAATGTGGTAAATCATGCTGATTGATTTGTGAATATTGAACCACACTTGCAGTCCAGGAATAAATCCCACTTGATTGTAGTGAATGATTTTTTTTTTAATGTATTATTGGATTTGGTTTGCTAGTATTTTATTGAGAATTTTTGCATCCGTGTTCATCAGGGCTATTGGCCTGAAGTTCTCTTTTTTAAGTGGAGTCTTTATCTGATTTTGGAATTAGGATAATGCTGGTAGAATTCCCCTGGGAAGCCATTAGGCCCTGGACTTTTGTTTGTTGGGGGTTTTTGATTACTGATTCAATTTCTTTGCTGATTATCGGTCTGTTCAAATTTTCTATTTCTCTCTTTCAGTTTCGGTGGATTATATGTTTCTAGGAATTTATTTCTTCCAGGTTGTCCATTTTTTTGGCATATAGTTTTTTATGATATCCTCTTATTGTTTGTATTTCTGTGGTGTTATTTCTCCTCTCTCATTTGTGATTTGATTTATTTAGGGTCCTTTCTCTTTTCTTTTTGATAAGTCTGGCTAGGGGTTTATCAATTTTATTAGTTTTTTCAAAGAACCAGCTCCTGGTTTCATTGATCTCTTGTTTTCTTTAGTTTCTATATCACTTATTTCTGCTCTGTCTTAATTATTTCCTTCCTTCTGGCTTTAGGCTTTGTTTTTCTTTTTCTAGCTCTTTTAGGTATAAGGTTAGGTTGTTTGAGATTTTTCTTGCTTCTTGAGGTAGGCCTGTATTGCTCTATACTTCGTTCTTAAAACAGCTTGTGCTGCATCCCAGAGGTTTTGGAGCATTGTGTTTTCATCTTCATTTGTTTCAATGTGTTTATTTCTTATTTGATTTCCTGATTGACCCATTCATTCATTGTTTAGTAGCATGTTGTTTAACCTCCATGTATTTGTGGTCTTTCCAGATTTTTTCTTGTGGTTGACTTTAAATTTCATAGCCTTGTGGTCTGAAAATATGCATGGTATGATTTCAGTCTTTTTGTACTTGTTGAGGCCTGCTTTGTGACCTAATATGTGATCTATTCTGGAGAATACCCCATGTGCACTTGAAAAGAATGTGTATTCTGCTGTGTTAGAAATGTTCTGAATATATCTGTTAAGTCCTTCTGCTCCACTGTATCATTCAAAGCCATTGTTTCCTTGTTGATTTGCTGATTAGATGATCTTTCCATTACTGTGAGTGGGGTGTGAAAGTTCCCTACTATTATTATGTGTTATCACCAGTATGTTTATGTTTGTTATTAATTGGTTTATATATTTGGGTGCTCCCATGTTGGGTGCATAAATACAATTTTTAGATCTTGTTGGATTGTCCCTTTTACTATGATATAGTGCCCTTCTTGATCTCTTGTTAGAGTCTTTGGTTTAAAATCTAGATTGTCTGTTATAAGGATTGCTACTCTGGCTTTCTTTGATATCCATTTGCTTGATAAATGGTTCTCCACCCCCTCACTTTCAATCTTGGAGGTGTCTTTGGGTCTAAAATGAGTCTCTCGTAGGCAGCACATATATGGATCTTGCTTTTTTTAAATCTGTTTTTATGCCCCTTGTCTTTTGATTGGAGCATTTAATCCATTTACGTTCAGAGTGATTGTTGATAGATACATATTTAGTGCCATTTTATTACTTGTTTTGTTGTTTCTGGAGATTTTCTCTGATCCTTTCCTTGTCTTTGTCATTTTTGGTCCATCTCTTTTCCCCTCAAAGAGTCCCCTTAATATTTCTTGCAGGGCTGGTATAGTGGTCATGAAATTCTTTAGGTTTTGTTGGTCTGGGAAACCCTTTGTCTCTCCTATCCTGAATGATAGATAGCCTTGCTGGATATCGTGTTCTTAGATGCAGATTTTTCCCATTCAGCACATTGAATATGTCATTCCACTCTCTTCTGCCTTGCCAGGTTTCTGTTGAGAAATCTCCAGCTAAAATCTTATGGGTCTTCCTTTGTAAGTTAATGACTTCTTTTGTCTTGGTGCTTTTAAGACTTTTCTTTATCACTGTATTTTGCAGATTTAATTACAGTATGTCTTGGTGTTGTCCTGCTTTTGTTGATTTTGATGGGAGTTCTTTTTGCCTCCTGGATCCCAGATTAGGGAAGTTTTCAGTTGTCACTTCCTCAAATAAACTTTCTGCCCCCTTTTCTCTCTTCTTCTGGGACTCGTGTGATAAGAATGTTGTTACGTTTGATAGAGTCACTGAGTTCCCTGAGTCTATTCTCATGTTCCATAATTCTTTCTTTTGTTCAGCTTCATTACTTTCCATTACTTCATCTTCTAGGTCACTAATTTGTTTCTCTGTTTCTTCCAGCCTGAGGTTCATTGCATCAAGCCTGTTTCCAATTTTGTTTATTGTGCTCATCATCTCTGATCGATTGTTTTTGTTTTTGCTCTTTTATCTCTGTGGTAAGGGTCTCTCTGATGTCTTCTTTTCTCAAGCTCAGTGAGTATCCTTATCATTTTAAGTTCTCTATCAAGCATATTATATCTGTTTCGCTTAGATCTCTGGCTGTGGTCTTACCTTGTTCTGTGGTTTGGGATGAATTCCTCCAAGAGACAAGTGGGATTTTTGTCAGCGTGGGTCCCTTTTCACTCTTTAACCTGCTGTCTCTTGAGTTCTAACAGATTTTCTCCAGATTCTACCTCTGTAGGGAATCATCTTCCTGTTGGTATAAGTTGCTGGGCAATGTTGGTCCTTTGCAGCTACGTGAGCCCCATGAAAGCATTGTTTCCAGTCAGAGTAGCCTACCTTCCACCCAGATAACTATCCCCCTTCTGTTCCTTATCTTCTCCAAGGAACTGGATATTCACAATATGACTTTAGCTTGTTAAAGCAAGTTGCTCTGTTAATTTTTTAATCAAAATACATCATTGCCTTTCTTCTGGGATCTTGGGTTTATAAATTACTCTTGGATATTATTATGAAGAAAACAAACTCAAGGAACCTGATAAAAATCTGTCATGAAATAACCATGTTTTTACATAGTGATTTTAAAATATAAAGTGAATAAATTAGGTTTCAGATAACTGAAGTCCCTTCCCCCTTCTTAAACTATTTTTTAATGGAAATCTTTGTAAAATTTTTTACATAAGTTTCAGGAAGTTCAGAGTGACATTTTTTTATTTCACTATCTCCTTTATAAGTTGGATGGCAGGCTCTCTGTTAATAACACAATTCTTGTCTGGAGAGGAGTACGGTCAGCGGCTATACTCAGGCTGTTGTGATGTTCGACCGGTGGGGTTGAGTTTGCCTCCCTCGCTTGTCCATCCGATGCCTCTGTGCTGTGCTCAGCCACATGCCTGTGTACCCCTGGTTTGTGTTGGCCGACTGTGGACTGGGAACCGGACGGTCTTGGCATCGCAGAGAGGTAGCTCCATACAGCCGGTGGCAGCCTCAAGAGGGTTCGGCTTTATCACTGTGCTCCTGATGGTTACAGTTGCCTAATAAATGACCTTTGCTTAAATGACGAAGTGTTGCGGTCATTGGGAGACCTCTCTGTATTCACACAGAGACGGAGAGCAGAAGCTGGAAAGGATTGTTTGCCTTACTCTTCTGCTCTGTGTCTTAGTATCGGACGGTCTATGCTTCTGCAACATGACAGTGTTGTTCTCTTTCAGAGGAGTCAAACTCAGTCTCCAACACCACCAAAGCCCCCGTCCCCGAGCTTCGAATTAGGACTGTCCAACTTCCCTCCATTGCCTGGGGCAGCAGGCCACCTGAAGACAGAGGACCTCTTTGAAAACAGGCTGTCTAGCTTGTTAATAGGGTCCTCAAAAGAAAGGGTAAGACACATACCGTGAATGTTTGCCTAGTGCCAAGTTTGCACCAGGCTCTCTGCCACACTCTTCATACAGGCAGTCTTCTTGTGTGGAAGAGTTTCAGAGAGGGTGAGTGATGCAGAGGCCACGTGGATTTGGAGTGGTAGGGTCCGACTTGAACCTGGGACTAGACCTTCTCTGTTAATTCCCTTACTGTCTGCCAAGGTCAGGGGTGGAAACTGGCATCGTGTGCCATACAGATGCTCTCTGTCACCCCGAGGCTCAGATGGCACTTTTATTGTTGTTATTCAGGACCTGCCTTTATTTTACAAGTCTGCAAAATAAAACAGAAATCTGAGTTACAACAGAAGTGATGAGAATTTTTAGTGATCTGTGCCACAACAAGGAGCCCGGAAACACCTAATGTAATACAGGGCTCAGGGAGGGATTTATAAAGCCCCACGTCCAGTCCTTGTCCTGCTGCTGCATGCTCCCTGCTCCTGTTGTTAACCTTTGCGCTGGGGTAGACTGCAGGACTGTACATTACAGTAACAATCACATACTACGTATATTTGGCACGTCTTGTGCATTATTTTAAGTCTTAAACTTTCAGACAGTAGTCTCTGGGCTACAGCTGCCTCTCTCCAGTGATGTTAGAGTCAGTGCGGTTGAGGGGCCTTGACTTCCAGTGACCCCCTGGCCTTCCTCCCCTTGGTGTCAGGCACAGGGGGCGAACAGGCTAGCCTCCACCCCGCTCCAAAAGCACCAACTACTATTTTTTACATTTCAAGTCTCCATGGATGCCTACTTAACAAGTCTGAGCTGGATTCCACAGCTTCTCAGTGGGGCCCCTGCAACAGCTTTTTCTATTGCCTTGGCACTTGAGTGTGGGAGCTGCTGGCGGGGTGGTGCTTGGCAGCTCGTCCCCAGAAGGGAGCTGGGTCACGCTGGCTGCTGTCTGCACTCCGGCACAGCAAGACAAGACCATACCCTGGAGTAAATGAACCTTTACAGAAAGGAGGCATTTTCCACTCGCACCTTCCCACCAGCCTGGCTTCCTTCAGCTGAGCATGGACTTGTGAAGAGTCTGGTTCTGTGGCAGGGCCACAGCGCCAGGGGCAGAGGGCATAGACGGTGCTGCCACAGCGCCAGGGGCAGAGGGCATAGACGGTGCCGTCCCGCCCACTTTGCTCCCTCTAGATGTTCTCAGTTCAGTCTGCAGCTGAACCTTTGACCTGCTCTGAAAGTAGAATTGTAAGAAAGCGTTCTTTGTGCCCATGCTGACTTCCAGTGACGTGTTCGTCACCCGGCACGAGGAAGACTGCCCTGGTGAACTGCTGCTGTGTGGGGGGCGCTGTTTGGAGTAAGAGCAGCTGGTGGTACTCACGTCTTTGTCCCATGACCGAGGACAGATTTAATGTCCATGTTCCAAGCTTCCATCTCCTCGGCTATTAAACTGGGAGTAATTACACCTGCTTCCAGGGCTGGGAACTGCCAACACCTGCCACCCACCTTGAAGCACCCACATTTATGTCTGTGTGGAAGTGTCGATCTTTTTGATTTTAGTTACAAGAAGGAGCCACACGGAATTAGACTGGGAACTCCACATTTAACAGAAATTTGAGGGTTCATCATATGCCAGGCTGTGTTAGGCATTGGGGTGTCAGGAATAAGATGCCTTTGATATTTATTCTGTGGAGAAAACAAGCTTGTAGACAACGAAAGTGGAGGCGCAGAGGGGGGCCTGAGTCACACAAGGGGTGAGGTGTTTGCGGGCAGTGGGGGAGCGTCCTGGAGGACAGGCAGGGCTCTGTTTCCTCTCACTGCTAGTTGCTTCCCTTGGTAGAGGCCATGCTTCCAGCCCCAGCAGAGTGACCCCAGTGCCCCCAGGAGGAAGGCGGGAAGCCTCTTTGTCGTTCAGACTGGGACCTTTGTTGGTGTGTCTAAGGTCATTAGGACAGAAATCTGAGGGCTGTGTCTCTCCCCGCATTGAACTGTCCTTCCCCTGGTTTTCAGAGCCTAAACACGGATGCAAGCACGAACACACTCCCCGCGGTGAGCCCCAGAGAGCCCTTGGTGCCAGCTCCCAGTGCTGTGTCCGCAGCCTTTGGGCGCTCTCCCTCCCCGGCCTGTCTGCCCGAGTAAGTACCGCCTTCTGCCGAACCTCCGTGTTGTCGGACTGCCCTTGCCTGTCGTGAGTGGGAGATTCAGACCTTGGGTGGCATTTTTACAGGGATCCCAAGGTGGTGGAGAAGCAGAGAGAAGCCTCGAGTGTGGACAGACTTCCTTCTGCCCTAACTACAACGGCGAGTAAATCAGTGCAGGTGAACGGCGCTGCCACGGTACGTGTCCTGGCCACCCTTCCCGCCCCAGGAAGGAGGGGCGTGGTTTCTTTTCTGTGTCAGCTTATTTTCAGTGAAGTCTGGTTTGCTGGGTTTTTTACGTGTGTAGGTGCTGTGCTTTCCTCACCGAGTACCTTGAGTATTGGCTGCTGACTTCCCACTGAGTGTCCTGGTTATTTCTCATTGCCGCCACCCTGGGGGCTTCTTATTTCACTGTTGGTTGAGCCAGGTTGTCTTTTGAAGTCTCAAGACTGCAGCCCCGTGTTCTGCATGGATTCCGATCACTTGTCCCAATGGACATTGGGAAGAAGCCACGCCACCCCTCCCCACCTGCTCCCACCCGGGCGGCTCCGTCCTGGCTGCAGGCCCCCCTCCACCTCCTCTGCCTGCCTCCTTCCCCCTTGGTGCAGCCAATGGTTTATTCTGATTCAGTGAACTTTTGTCATTTAGATTTGGGAATTAAATCCTATCTGTAAGGTTGCATCTTTAAAGTAAACGTTTTTTATAGATTACAGTTACTTTTAAGTTAGTAATGGCTTATGGAGGTGAAATAGTTTTAAGTTTCTCTTCTGTTATTTAGCCTTCAAGCTTCCACTTACCTGAAAAATTAACTTTTTAAAAAAAGTTTTTAACTCTGTCTTCACCTTTCCTGAATCTACACCACCAGCCTCTGGTGGTTTGAAATGGGCACAAACATTATTTGAAGCTCCTTGGTAAGTGATGGGCTGCATGGTTCAGGTGTTCCAGGAAGCCCATGCTGTGTGACATGAGGGTGTTTGTAAGGACGTGTAGGTGGAGGAGGTAGATGCTGCTTCTGGCTCTTTGCAGGGGCACCTTTTCTCACACCTTTTTTTTAGGGCTTCCATGTGACTCTAGAGTGCAGAGGCTGGCACTGCATATCTCAGGACCTTTTCTGGTTTTATCCATTTTTATAAGATGTTCCTAGAGTGTCTTGGAGGGAGCCTTGTGCTGCAGGGGAAACTAAACTTGTTGAAATTTATGAACTTTTACAAGTGACAGCACTTTTGAGTGTGGAATTGAGCACCCACTGAAAACATTGTTCACTTTTACCTGAAGTGAACTCATTTTCACACATTTGGAGATGTCCTTTTGTGCACGTAATCCCAGCATTGTGTCTGTTTCCCAGGAATTGCGAAAACCCAGCTATGCGGAGATTTGTCAGAGGACGAGTAGAGAGCCTCCGTCTTCCCCGTTGCAGCCCCCAAAAGAACAAAAGCCCAACGCCGTTGGTTGTGGGAAGGAAGAAAAGAAGCTCGCCGAGAGAGAGCCCCCTACCCCCAAGTCGAACCCGGGACCACCCAAAGACCAGAGGAGGCCGCCAGGCCGCCGACCCTCGCCCCCGGCCACCGGGAAGCGTCCACACAGAGAACAGAGCACCCCTCCCAAGTCCCCTCAGTGAGCGCCGAGGTCTGGGAGGGCTGTGAGGAGCTGGGGTCGCCACAACTAAGCACTGTCCCACTCGGGGCCAAGAATGAGCCGCTGGTTAGGGGCTTGCAGCATAGACAAGGCCGGTGAGGTGCCTGCAAGTGGTTTTTCTTCCATGAGTCGGATTTTCCCCCCTCTTGAAAAAAATCTATTTTTCAGGATTTAATTAATATAAACCTTATTTTAGGTTGGTGCTTAACTGGAGGTGATGCATAAGTCTGATTTTTTTCAGGATAGAAAATGCATTTATCCTAACAAATTGATATTTTTATTAAGCCTCCATGTGGCTATGAATGCAAGCTATATATAGTGAGTTTTTCTAAATTAAGCGGAACTATGCTACTTCATTTTTTAAAATAACTGGTTAGCAAGTGCATTCCTTTGAGATGTCCAGACTGATGGGTGGGCTGAAGACCGCTGGGATCGAGGTTGGAGGCGACTCGGTCAGTGTGGCCTGGAGAAGAGAGGGGTCAGGTCACGCCCTCACTGGCTTGGGAGTTGTACTTCATTCAGAATCTTAGCAAGTGACGCTAGTGGTTTTGTTTTTGTTTTTGTTTTTTAAAAAAATACAGCCCGTTTTTGACCTACTGGGCGAGATGCACCCCAGAGAGCCCTGAAACCTTGAGTTTTGATGTGCTGCAAGCAAGTAACCAGCCTCTCACTCCTGTCTCAAGTGGTTGTTGTGTAAGACAGAGTCAAAGCACATTGTGAATAGAACTTAAATGAAAACATAAACCTGGTTGCCCACTCACGTGTCCCCACAAAAATGTACCCTGATGTTGTCTTGCTCCCGAGAGCTGGCAGGAGGGCGTGGGAGCCCCTGTGGCCCCCGTGGCTCCCCCGCGTTAGCCGCTGCGTGGGCGCCTTCCCGTGGCTCCGCATCGGCCCGCAGTGGAAGCGTTGCTTAAGTCGTGAGGGAGTGGAGTCTGTGGGGGGCTCGGTGGTGAGGCTGACAGTCCCTCCCAGACGAGGGTCTCACTGATCCCCTTCCGGAAGTGCTGCACTCCGAAGAACGCGCATGCACTAACGCTAGCGGTTCATAATAAAGTTAAATATAAATTATTTTGTTTTAAAATGCCTAAATTTTTTCTTGAAGTATTCTAAGCAGCAGACATTAAAACATTTCCTGCTAAATGTAACCATACAGTTTATTCCACAAAAGGTTATTTAACAAGACTGAGGGTTCTTTTTAAAAACATTATTTCCATCCAATATTTAAAGACTTGAATTTTATTTAAACTTGAAAATGACTTTGCCTTAACTTTTGTATAAGACAGCTTAGAGTTGGTGGAGACTGGCCCCTGGGTTGGCACGAGGGGTACAGAGCTGCTCAGTCTGGTGGGGCTGCCGCTGCAGGTGTCCCCAAGTGAGTGTTCTGTAACACAGGGCCTGGCAGTGGTGTCTGCAATACACCCTGAAGATCTTCAACAGTTGACCTTCTTCAGATTGTTCAGAAATCCTGTAAATGCAAATAGTCGATACTGTATTAAATATGTGCACTTGGGAGTGTGTGCTTTGCTTGTACAGTTGTAAATAATCAGAACATATTAAAAAGGTACCCTAAAGAGAAAAATCTGATAAAAATTATTGATATATTATAAATGTTGCTATTGAGCTGGATGTAGATAAACTAAATGTTGTGGTTTGAATATTATTTTAATTTGTTGAGGTGTTTTTCTTTTTCTCTGATGCTGGTGTGTTGGGCTGATTCTGCCTCTTTGCTGCTGCAGAAGGGAAATGGAAAGTCCTAGCAAAGCCTTCCGACGTTTTCATGCTCTTCTCACAAGTCTGTAAATATGTACTAATCATAGCTAATGTGAAAGCATAATGTAGGAAGCAGAACTGGCAGGAGCTTCAGGAGAAAGCAAAAGATAATCTACTTAGAATCCTAACTGCCAGAGGAGAGCCGGCCCTGGTGCGCTTGACCGTCTCCTTCAGAGAAGCCGCCAGGACTCAGTATCTACGAGTACACAGTGCTAGTGTAAAAGGAACAGGGGGATTTCTTTTTTTGTAGGTGAGAGATTGCTGACTTAAAAAATCAGGAATTAGTTGACCTCTGACGCCGCATCTCATGAGTACTGTAAGAAGAGCTGGAAAGGCAAGCCCCAGGAAGTGCTTACTGTGGCAATCTTTGCTGGAGGAGGGAGAGGACGCGGTCAGCCTTGGTCACCCGCGCCCCCCCCCCCCCCCGCCTCCCCGGGCCGCAAACTCTGTGTGGAGCTGACACACTGGTTTTCAGGAATGACAGATCCTTGCCCGGGTGGCAGGCTGTGTGGTAGAGCTAGCCGTAGCCATCCACGGCCGGCAGGACGAAGGGGGTCACTCGTGACAGCAATGGGTCACAGCCGGGAGCGGGGGCGGCCGGTGCGGGGAGGGGCGTGGCCTGGCAGTCCTGCAGCCTCCGTGCCTGCTTGCCGCACTGCGGCCCACATCAGTTGCAGCCAGAGTTGCAACCTCGCTCTGGTGGGATTTTTATAGCACCCTTTTTAATTAAGCAACGATGATATGCCAAATAGCTATATAAT
Organism: Neomonachus schauinslandi; assembly: GCF_002201575.2. Lineage (NCBI taxonomy): Eukaryota > Metazoa > Chordata > Mammalia > Carnivora > Phocidae > Neomonachus > Neomonachus schauinslandi. Next base: position 136,582,456 of record NC_058407.1, read on the forward strand.
ATCCCAAACCCCACCTTTCTGAGATCACTGTGAGATTTTCCCCTCACAGAAGAGAAGGGAGCCTGGGACACGGCACGGAGACGGTGACTCTGGCACGAGCAGCCACAGCTGGTGGGGGCTTTTGTCCAGTTTTAGAAACGGAAGTCTTTCCTTCCCCCAGCAGTAGCTCAGGTGTAGAATCAGAGATACAGCAATCACAAATGACATTTTAACTTGTAAAATTGTGTGAGGATACTTATAATTTGGAAATAGCGGGATGAGAATCTGGCCCCATTTCACCAGACATGAATTTCCAGTAGAGTAGTTGTTTTTTAAGAGTTGGTGTCCTGATGTTCCTGGCCCGGCCCGCCTGTCCCAGCATCACTGACTGTCACTGGCGGTGGCAGAAGGCGCTTCCGGCGGCTGTTAGCCAGGATCACGCAGTTTACATTTCAAAGCCAGTTCAGTTTGTTACAGGGGCAGCGGGTGAGGAAGGCGCGTGTCTGTGCCTGCCACCAGCGAGCTGCGTTTGGGGGCTCGTGTGCTTCGTGGCCTGTCACCCTGGGTGCCGCAGACAATCCAAGTCAGAAGCAGAGCCAGCAGCCGCCAGTCCGCCGAGCGGGACGTGCTACGGAAGCTTTCTTGAGGGCCTTTGTTTTTGTTCTACTTCTTTTCATTAAGACTGGAATCAAGCTTATGTGTAAACTATTGATAATTTAAGTTTCCTTTTGTGTCATTCAGTGTAAAACTGTCTAATTTGAAAAAAATGTAGGTTATGAAAAATAAAGATTTAGGCACTGTTGCAATTTTTCTTTTGATTTTTTTTTTAATTAATTCCTTCAAGAATACATCTTTTTAAAAAATAATTCTTGTCTCTTCCCATCAGTGTACATGAGGATGGAATGTGGTTGCCTCCAGCTGGTGTTTGGATTATCGAGGCTCTGAGCGTCTGCAACGTGAGGGGCCCCCAGTTGGCATAGTGGTCTCAGGCATTCGGGGGAGCAGTGCATTGAATCCAGGATTTACCACAGAGCTAAATTCCCCGATGTCAGGATCTTCCATTGCTTGTGTTAAATGGCCTGTCTCTTGTGTGATGTTCCCATAGAGTCACTTGATGATGGGTCCTTGTGGTTTTCAGATCAGATGTGAGCCTCAGAAACAAAGTAATTGACTCACCCCTAAATACTGGTGATGCCAGCGCCGCTCAAGGCTGCAGGTGGATGAACCGCTTAGTAAATTATTGATTTGGGGCACGGATGGTCTGCTTTGATGTCAATTGACTGATTTTCCTCGTCTGTGAACTGCCTGTTCATTTCCTTTCCCCTTTTTTTCTACGGGGTTATCTTTTTCATACTGACGTGGTGTTCCTGATCTGTTTGGGCTACTAACTCTTTGTTATGTATGTTACAAATACTTCCCTTCAATCCCTACCAGTGTCTTAACTTTTTTAGAGTATGTTTTATCTTACAGTTTTTGATGATCATGTAGTAAAATTTATCCTTCTTCTCCTTTGTGGTTCTAGTGTCTTGGTCTTGTTTCTGAAGTATTTCCCTACTCTGTAGGCGTAAAAATAATCTGTGTGTGTGCGTGCGCGTATGTGCGTGCGCATGCGTGCGTGTGTGCGTGCAGTCCATCTGGAATTGTTGGCCTGGATGTGCGTGTGTGGTCTGGGTCACGGCCTAATTCTACTCTCGCCATACGGAGGGTCTCTGGTTTGTTATTTCTCCATGGTGGGTGATGCCACACTTGTTACTTGCGGAGTCCCCACAGATGCATGCATGTTGTCTAGGTGCTCCCTTCATTACTGTCTGTAGTTCTGTTTCTTTGCTGACCTCGTAGGCTTTCATCCAGCCATCATTCTGCGTTGCTAGGAACTTCTTTCATGGAACTCCTCACAGTTGTAATTCAGTGTGCTCTATGAAGGCAGGAAGTGAGCCCATCCCAATCGCCTTTGTATTCCCTATTTTTAGGACACTGTCTGCAACATGGCAGATGCTCAATAAATGTTTGTTAAATTGATGAAATATTTATTGAGTATGCTTTGTAGCACAGCACTGGCCTAGAAAATTTGGAAGAACTAGGGTCATGCTTTGCTGTTTCCGTGTAACCATCCAAAACTCACTGGCTTGACGTGACAATCACACATCAGGATTGGCTGATGAAGGCTTGGAGTGGCAGCTCTGCTGGCCCTCGGCCCCACTTGCTCACAGATGGACGTGTTCTGGGTGGGGGGACACAGACCTCGCCACCGCGTGCTGCTCGTCTGGGCTTGTTTTTTGATGGCCGTGGGAGGGTGCAAGAGCTGAACCCTAGCGTTTAAGCCTCCCTTCCCCCAAGAAGTTGCAATCATTGTGTTCCACTCCTTGGTATACCTACCTGTTTCGCTAACATTAAAATCCTGTGTTTTTCTGAGTCATGGACTAAAAGCAATGGTTGAAGAAGCACCACCAGCAGGTGGCCTCATATTGCCAGGTGTGATGAGCAGTAAGCCCCATCTGAGCCCAGGGAACTGACAGTCCTCTTAGACGGGCGCGTCTGGGATTCCCTGGGGCACACTGTTCCTGGCCTGCCATGCGGAGGCGGGCCGGAGGTAGGGCGGGAAATCAGAACAACGGGTGACTTTCACCAGCGCCTCCCCACTGGGGTTCTGCGTGTGTGTGGAACCAGAAACACCGTGGAGCACCGCTAGCACGGGTGCCCGCCAGACGCCTGGGGTGTGTGCTCCCGTGCCGGGAGGCTGGGTGGTCGGGTGGCCCTGCTCTGAGCTGAAGCGGGCAAGTGAGCCGCCAGGCGAGGCGGGTCGGCTGCACCACTGGCGATGGCGCGTCCACGAGATGTAGCTGCAGCCATCGGTGGTGTCCCCGGCGTGGCAGGGGCCCCCGCTGCCTGGGTTCACCCTCGCCCGGGTTTTCCTTTGAGACACGGTGGCCCCTTGCCTCCCTGAAAGTCACGATTTGTTCATGAACGGTCGTGCGCCCGTGTGCTCTGTCCGTAGGCGCGTGGTGCTCGAGGGCCACCAGAACTGAGAAGCAAGGCGGGTGGCTGTGGGGGCGGCTGGCCGTCCTGCAGAGCACCTCCTCGCCTGGCCGCAGCACAGAGGACGCGTGCGCAGGACGCACACGGGGCCATACCAGCAGGCCCTTCTGACCCGGTCCAGCGGTGAGGCCCTGACGACCGTGATCACACAGTTTGGGAGGAGGAGCGGGCCGTGCCTGTCCTGGCCTCCCGTGGCCTGCGGAGCATCTGACACAGAAAGGCTGAGTGGCCATGTCTGAGCGTGGGAAGGGACGGGAGAGGCAGGACCAGGCAGGGGCCCACGTGTCAAGGCAGCAGTCCCTGGTCCACACACAGCCCTAGAATCAGCCCTTTTGTTTGAGTGACCGGGAATGAATCCTTGCAGCCCTAACGGGCAGGAATGTGGGATGTTAGAGCTGGCCCCGGGCCTGCCCCCAGGGGAGCGCCCACCCCGGGCCTCAAAGCAGGCGGCCAGCTTGGCTCCCCGCTGCGTCTGGCTCCCAGGGACCCTGGGCAGCCTCAAGGCAAAGGCCGCGTCCCAGCACGTCCGAGCACGTAGCCGTTGGAACTGGGAACAAGGCTACCTCTGAAAACCACACCAGGAGACCCTTCATCTTGGGACAAGTTTCCGAATGAGCTTGAGTCTAATTGGCAAAGTCAAACTGAGAAGATTTGCTGACTCTCCTGCCATGAACTTGGGGTTTGGGGTGGGGGGTGGGGTGCTGACCCCCGTTGCTGGTAAGGATACAGGAGGGTCGCCCGGCACACCAGCCGTTGTTGGGAACTAACGATCAAGAGGTACTTTTGGTTAATAGGTCAAGTCCCGGGGGGAAAAGCCCCGCAGAAACCCCGGGACCAGCACTGGCTCAGGTGGGCAAACCCGAGCTCACCAGTCCTTGAGATTGATTTGGGTTTATTTTGCTCTTTTCCTAGTTTCTCAGGAATTTAAGATGACTGATTCATGATCTTTCCTGAGGTAAGCGTTCCATGCTATCAATTTCCCTGTCAGCTGAATCCCAGTTCTTTGTATTTTTAATTTTTTTTTGAGATTTCTTCTTTGACCCATGGACTGTGTAGAAGGGTGTTGTTTTCCTTCCAGGTGTTGGGAGATTTTCCTGTTGTCCTCGAGTTACTGGTTTCTAGTGTGGCCCCATCGTGGTCAGAGAACAGGCCATATGATCCTGTCCTCTTAGGTGCGTCAGGGTGGGCTTTGTGACGCGGGTGGGCGCCCGCGGGTCAGGAGGCTGGAGACGGCGTGTGGCGCTCCAGGCCTGCGCTCTGCGCGGGGCTCGCTCCCGTGTCGCCGGCTGTCCCAGCGCACTTGCCGCGTCCAGGGGCCCCACTCCGGCCCCCAGCCCCATTGGCGTCTGGTGGGGTATTGGGGCGCTCTGCTGGTGGGTGCCTGCACCTGTAGGAGCTCCCTCTTGATCCCCTCACTCTGAGGTTTCACTTTATTGGACGTCATTAGACCCGTTGCCGCTCCTCGCTTCCCGTCGTGCCGGTGAGGTGCACCTTCTCCGACCCTTTGTCTCAGCTCACGGCCGCCCCTCCCATCCTTGCCTTCCAGGGGAGGGCGGGCGGTCATCATTTGCCAATTCCTTAAGGCCCAGGTCACGGGTGGTTTTAGAGACAAGTCAGCCACTATGTGTGACAGGCTTGGCGCCTGGTGCTCCGGCTGCACCCGTGTGACAGGCGCAGGCAAGCGAGGAACCGGGGACAGCGGCCTGGTGGGGTGGTTTCGGGACAGCATGTGAGGTGGAGCCAGCTGCCCGAGGGAGCCGTCCGGAAGATGGTACCCAAACGGGCAGAGCCGGGAGAGCACCACACAGCCTGGCGATGTCAGGGACCCAGGCTGGCGTTCTCCCGTACGCCCGCACCCGGTTGTGGGGGCCGCGCACGTGTGCAGCAGGTGCAGGGAGTGCGTTAGACATGGGGGACAGCGCGGCCAGTGTGGATGAGCGACCATCCGGCTGACTGGGAGGGGACACTGTGGACGAGCGACCGTCCGGCTGACCGGGGGCGGGCAGTGTGGACGAGCAACCGTCTGGCTGACTGGGGGCGGGCAGTGTGGA
>NC_058407.1:136587531-136662103 GCF_002201575.2 Neomonachus schauinslandi
AGTGTGGACGAGCAACCGTCTGGCTGACTGGGGGCGGGCAGTGTGGACGAGCAACCATCCGGCTTATTTGCAGGGGGGACGGTGTGGACGAGGGACCAGCTGGGTGTCTGAGAGGGATTGAGGGTGACCTGAAACCCCCCAGAGGTGAGGGCAGCTGGTCGGTAAGGACCACCTGGGGTCCTTTCCTGGACATCCATGGCCTGGTGTCCTCACCTGTCCTGGGAGCAGGGTCCAGCCATGCTGCGTGGGAGCCTCAGGAAGCGTCTCTGGGCAGCTCTCCCTGAGCCTCGGCTGCCCTCTGCCCTGAGGCTGCCCATGTGTAGGTGCCACCCAAAGCTGTTACAGCCCAAACCAGGGACATTTGGTGCTTTCACAGAGTTCAGGGGTCATGCAGTGAGCGTGCAAGGGACGCCGGGTCAGGTCACTTCTCGGGGTTCACCGGCCACAGTGACCTCTGCATTCTGAGAGCTTCCACCTTTCAGTTCCGCGGTGTCCCTGCTTTCCCTGCCGGGCCTCACTGTGGGGCTTCCTCAGCGCTTGTCATCGATGCACAGAGACCTGCACACTGAAGCCGAGCCTGTCCTCGGGGCGGCAATGGAGGGATCCAGCTGGTCACTGCGCAGGCGGTCAGAGCTCAAGGTGTCCCCTCGACGTCCTGCCCTCCTCATGCAGGTCTGCGTCCTCCTCATGCGCCCGGGCGTTTAGCAGCGTCAGAGCCGTTGGGGAATGTCTCACCTCACTGGGCGGACTTGGGAGCCATTTCAGTTCTTGAACAGTGACCCGCGGGTCCACCCCTGGGGCGGGGGGAGAGGGCCCACAAGGGGTGGCCCTGGACACAGAGGGACGCTCCTTGGGAGACGCTGCTGTTGACACCGTGTATCCCGACCCCTTGGACCCCACGTTCCCTGTCCCCTCTGTGGACACGTGCCGGGGCAGCCTGACCTCCCCGAGGTGTCACGGGCGCTCACGTCCTCCCAATCCTCTAGTGGCTGTCCGCTCCTGGCCCGCTCTCCCGGCCCACAGGGGACATCTCGTCTCTCCCACCCCCACCCGTCACTGATGTCCTTCTCCAGGACTCGGGCCTGCCTCCCCCGGATTCACGCAGGAACCGCTGCTGACATGCCGGGTTCTCCTCTGCCTCTTCCTGCGTGGCCGCCAGCCCTGCCCACGTGCCTGCCACCACCCGTGGGAGTCCCCTGTGGCCTCCATGCTCTGCTGACGTGGAGGCCCCAGTGGCCATCCGACAGGCTGTGGCCACGTGTGCTGCTAGCTGTTGGCTGGCCTCCACTGGGGCACGGCTGATTTGGGGGTATGTTTTGTTTCATGCTGTTTGCCTGGTGCCTGGAACTGTTGGGAAGGTGTTTGGTGGCGTGCTCTGCGAGATGCTCAGTGAAGAAGGCCATCTGCCCCTCTTGAGAAAGGGGTGGAGAGGGGGCGTGGCCGCGGCGAGGCGGGGAGAGCCTCCAGGCCGGCAAGGGAGGAAGACAGTGGCTTGAGCACTGGGGGTGCAGGTGGGGAGCCCCGGGCAGGCCCAGAGTTGCGCTTGCACACCTGAAGTTTGCAAGGCCGTGGCACTCAGAGTGCGGGAGCACCAGTGGAGGAAGAAGGGGTAGTGGGCTAAGGTGGGCCACCCCTCCCACGTAGACAGGGGAGCCACACTGGTCCCCTCCTTCCGCCCTCGTGGACCCCTGCTCGACTACCGGCGGGCAGCCGTCACGCAGGGACTTCCGGGGGGCTTGCTGCCCCGCAGGGCGCCGCCCCCACGCTGGCCTGTCTTTCTGCTAACATCTCCCCCCACCCCGTGCTGACCGTAGCTTCAGAGCTGACTGGAAGCCAGAAGCACCAGTCTTCCAATGTGTCCTTCATTTGCAAGGTCATGTGGCTACTCTAGGGTTTAGAGCCAGCTTGTTGGTTTTTACCAAAATGTCCTGCTGGGATTGTGATGGGAATCTCACTGGATCTGTAGACCCGTGTGGGGAGGATACAGAGCCCTCGACCCTTTCTGAGGCCCTCCTGATTTCCCTCCCGTGAGTTTTGTACCTTAATGTGCAGTCCTGGGCATCTTTTGTTAAATTAAACTCTACATATTTTGTATTCTGGCGCTGTCGTAAACGGCATCCCCCCACTTTCTTACCATCCGTTGCAGGCATGTGGGAACATGGCAAATAGGCTTTTGTGTAGGGGACTTGTGTGTCTCTGCTCATTCCTGCTGGTTCAGACCTCAGCCCCGCCACGAGTCCGGTCCTGCCGAGCCCTCGGGAATGTGTCTTTAAACAGAACATTTCACAGGATTAAATAAGCCCCGTGAAAAATGGAAGCGCTCTCTGGAGACCGATGTATTAAACTGCCCACACGGACCCCCACGGACTCCTCCTTGCCCCAGCCCCCACCTCCCTGCCCCAGCCGCTGCGGGCCCTCTCCTTTGAAGATTAACAATATTCAAAAACATGGTTGGAGGCCTGGGAACCCCAGATGGCATGGCTGTCTCAGGGACCGCCACGGAGCGCGGGGCCATGCCGGGGCAGCTGCAGGAAGGCCAGCCCAGGCCCCAGCGTCACGTCTCACCAGCAGGAAGGGCCCTGGGGAGTCAGCCAGTAAAAGAGAAAGTTCCAGAGGAAAGTGAAGGGAGCTGGCCTCCTATGGGAACCTGCCGCGTGTACAGCGGGGACAAGCTCTGTGCTGCTACGGAGACCACGGTAAGCGGAGGCACCTGGACTCTGAGGCACGGCCGCGATGCCGGATGCGTGTCCCGGAGCCTTTGCGTTCCCTACGGTGGAGCTAAGTGACTCCGTTTTTAAATTGAGATATAAGTGACATCTAGCATTGCATTGGCTAAGGTGTGCAACGTAAAGATTTGAAATATGTATATACCATGAAATAATCACCCGCTGAGTCTAGTTACCATCCATCACCGTGCACAGTTACAATTCCTGTTTGCGATCAGAACATCTACGGTCTACTCTGTTCTCAGCTTTAAAGGTACAACACGGTGTTCTCAGCTAGGGTTGCCATGACATCCCCAGGACTGCTTTATGTTATAACTGGAAGTTTTGTACCATTTGACCCCCTTCACCCATGTTGCCTAGCCCCCACCCCCTGCCTCTGGTAACCACCGATCTGTTCTCGCTATCTATGAGTTTATTTCATTTTATTTTTTTTTAGATTCCACAGATAAGTGAGATCGCGCAGTATCTGCCTTTCTCTGAGTTATTTCACTCAGCATAATGCCATCGAGGTCCCTCATTATTGTTGCAAATGGCAAGAACTTATTCTTTTTTATGGCTGAGTAATATTTGTATGTATACCACGTCTTCTCTATCTACTCATCCATCAATGGACACTTGGGTTGCTTCCATATCTTGGCTGTTGTAAATAATCCTGCAGTGAACAGGGGGTGCAGATATCTTTTTGAGTTAGCATTTTTGTTTTCTTCAGATAAATACCCAGCAGTGCAATTACTGGGTCATAGTATAGTTCTATATTTAACGTCTTGAGGAACCTCCATACTGTTTTCCAGAGCGGCTCCACCAGTTTGCATTCCCACCAACAGTGTAAGAGTTTCCAATTTCTCCACATCCCCACCAACATCTGTTTCTTGTGTTGTTGATTTTAACCACTCTGACTGGTGTGAGGTGGTGGCATCTCATTGTGGTTTTGATTTGTATTTATTTGTATTTCCCTGATGACAAGTGGTGTTGAGCATCTTTTCATGAGTCTGTTGACCATTTTCTTTGGAAAATGTCTATTTATTTCCTCTGCCCATTTTTTTAATCGAATTTTTTGTTTTCTTACTCTTAGGTTTTGTAAGTTCTTTACATATTTTGGATGTCAACCCCTTATTGGACATGATTTGGAAGTACTTTCTCCCTTTCCGTAGGTGGCCTTTTCAAAATTGTGCTGATGGTTTCCTTTGCTGGCAGAAGCTTTTGGTTTGATGTCGTCCCACTTGTTTGCTGTTTTTGTTGCCTTTGCTGTTGGCGTCAAATCCAGAAAATCGAGGAAAACAGCATCAAGGAGTTTACTGCCTATGTTTTCTTTTAGGAGTTTTATGGTTTCAGGTCTTACTTTCAAGTCTTTGATCCATTTCGAGTGCAGTACGATAGGGGTCCAGTTTCATTCTGCTGCATGTGGCCATCCAGTTTCCCAGCACCATTTACTGAAGAGACTGTCCTTGTCCCATTGCATATTCTTGCCTCCTTTGTCGAGAATTAATTGACCATACACATATGGGTTTGTTTCTGGGGTCTCTATTCCATTGACCTGTGTGTCTGTTTTTTGCCAATACCAAACTGCTTTCATTACTGTAACTTGTAACATAGATCCAAATTGGCGAATGCGATGCCTGCTGCTGTCCTCTTCTTTCTCAAGTGACTTTGGCTATTTGGGCCATTAGTGGTTCTGTACAAATTTTAGGATTGTTTGTTTTATTTCTGTGAAAAATGCCATTGGAATTTTGATAGGGACTGCATTAAATCTGTAGATTGCTTTGGATAATATGGACATTTTAACCATGTTAATTCTTCCAGTCCATGAACGTGGTATATCTTTACATTTGTGTCTTCTTCAATTTCTTTCATCAGTGTTTTTTAGATTTTCATGTACAGATATCTCACCTCCGTGATTGAATTTATTCCTAAGTATTTTATTGTCTTTGATGCAGTTGTAAATGGCATTATCAATTTCTCTTCCAATCATTGGTTCTTAGTTTATGGAAACACAACAGATTTGTGGGTATTGATTTTATATCTTGCAATCAGTAATCAATACTGAATTCATCGATTAGATCTAATAGTTTTGGGGTGGAGTCTTCAGGGTTTTCTATATAAAGATGTCATCTGCAAAGAGTGACAGTTCTACTTCTTCCTTTCCAATTTGGATGCCTTGTGTTTTTTGTCTGGCCTAGTCACTGTGGCTAGGATGTCCAGTCCTGCATTGAAAAGGAGTGTTGAGAGCAGACATCCCGGTCCTGTTCCTGATCTTAGGGGAAGAGCTTTCAGCTTTTCACTGTTGAGGATGATATCAGCCATGGGCTTGTCATATGTGGCCTTTATCATGTGGAGGTGTGTTCCCTATATTCTCACTTTGTTGGAAGTTTTTTTAATTTAATTTAATTTATTTATTTGAGACAGAGAGAATGAGAGACAGAGAGCATGAGAGGGAGGAGGGTCAGAGGGAGAAGCAGACTCCCTGCCGAGCAGGGAGCCCAATGCAGGACTCGATCCTGGGACTGCAGGATCATGATCTGAGCCGAAGGCAGTCGCTTAACCAACTGAGCCACCCAGGCGCCCTGTTGGAAGTTTTTATCATGAATGGATGTTGGGTTTTGTCAAATGCTTTTTCTGCATCCATTTTTCTGCACCATCTATTGAGATGATGATGTGACTTTTATCTCTCATTTTGTTAATGTGCTGTACCACGTTGATTTGCAGATGTTGAACCATCCATGCATCCCAGGGATAATCCCACTTGATCATGGTGTATGGTCCTTTCACAGTATTGTTGGATTTGGTTTGCTAATAAGTCATTGAGGATTTTTTTTATCTATGTTCATTAGAGATACTGGCCTGTAGCTCTCTTTTCTTGTAGTGTCCTTGTCTGGCTCTGGTATCAGGGTAATGCTGGCCTCGTAAAATGAATTTTTAAGTGTTTCCCCCTCTTCTGTGTTTTGGAAGAGTTTGAGAAGGATTGCTGTTAATTTTTTCTCTAAATGTTCGGTAGAATTCCCCAGTGAGTCTGTCTGGATCTGGACTTTTGTTTGTTGGAAGTTTTCTATCACTGAGTCAATCTCTTTAGTAGTAATCAGGATTCGGATTGTCTATTTCTTCACACCTCAGTGTTCTAAGTGATTTTCTAAGTGCATGCACACGGACAGGCTTCTAAGGTTATCTGGATTCTGTAAAGCCAGGGGCTTGAACTGCTCCACAGGCTTCTAGGTCAGGTCCCTGCGGCTGTTAGGTCTGCAGCTGTTGGAAGGAGGATTGGAGGCGGATGGAGTGTCCTCCAGGGACTGAGCCGTCTGCTGGAGACGGTGAGATGGTGGGCCAGTGGGCCAGTGGGCCGGCAGCCCTGTTTGAGCATCTGCAAAGGGAAGGGGAGCGTCAGAGGGAAGGAAAGTTCCGTCAAGGAGGGCCAGTCAGGCTCACTGCCTGCACAGGGGCCTCAGCTCACGTTCACCTCCAAGCACAGGCACTCATCAGGATTTGCTCCCGTGCCAGCCTGAATGCTGGGTGGCACCCACACTCCTCCTCCCAGGGCTCCGTCCTGCGCACCCCAACCCCACAGTACTGTCAGCACCTGCCAGGCCACACCGAGCCAGGTCAGTCTGCACAACCAACAAGGGAAGGTGTTTGGCCTCAAGTGGGCGCCCGTGCTCTGTCATCAGAGGGCGGTGGGACATCGCGAAGGCTGCAGGCTCCGTTCTCTTGGGGGCAAAATCAAGTCTCAGCTTGATTCCTGTGGGACCCTGGGCCTGGCCAGCCCCTCAGTGCTTTTGTGCCCAGGGCTGTAGCCTGCTTGGGCAGCTCTGTGCTTGTTTCAAAACCAGCTTCAGGGGTATGTGGATTCTGGCTGGGCCTGGGGAAGCTCCCCCGGGCCAGCCCCTGTAGGCAGCGCAGGCCTGGCCTAGGACACCCAGGAGGTGCTTGCACACACGGAGTCTGCCCAGAGTGCTAGAAACACGTGCTGTCCTCTGTCCCCATAAGCAGTAAGGGTCAGATGGCCACAGACCGGCAGGCCTCCCTGTCCCCTCGCCCCCATCCAAGGCTGCTGAGTGGCTTCCTGCTCAGACCCTGGGGCTCCATCTCCAGGGTCCCCAACATTCTGGCACAGTGAGACCCAGGGAGCCGTGGGTGATGTTGTGGGCCTGCCGCCCGGGGAGGTAGATGGAGCCTCAGGTGGGAATGTCCCCCTTCTCGGGAAGAGCGGGAAGATGCCAAGGTCAGGGTCAGGGTTTTCTTGGAGGGGGGGCATGTTTGGGCTGGGTAGCCCGTTGTCTGGTGCCAGAAGGTCTGAGGATCTGGCGGCCTTCCCTGTGTCACCCTGTGTGTCCCCGTGGTTAACCCCGTGTCTGCTCCGGGCCCCACGCAGGCGGCTGCTGAGCCCCACGGTATCCTTCGGAACAATGGCGCAGCCACATCCTCAGCCTTCTCTCCCAAACATGTTTTCCCGCTGCTTCCAAATTCTTCCCAAATGTCCCACATCTTTAGGTTCTGGTTCCTTTTCCCTTAACAATTCCTGCAATTTGTTTCTCCCCGCGTCTTACTGTGAACAGTCAGGAGAAGCCTCCCGGGTGCACAGATCCAGCCTCATACCTGGCGTTCCTGAGCGCTCCAAGCGCCAGGCTCCTGCCCTCTGCACCACAGAGGCCTTGTTCCCACTAGACACTCTGTAAGGTGGGGGTTTCTCTCCTGCCCTCACCCAAACCCCTTGAACATCCGTGTTCTCGCCAACAGAAGTGTGGTTTTCCAGAAGCTTCTCAACGTGCAGGCCCCACCATCACCCAGCCCCCCCGGTACCCGAACGGTGCTGGGGACGGCGGCACCCCTCGGCACCGGAATCTTGGTCTCTCGGGTGCTAGCAGAGCTGCAGCAGGGCTTTCTCACGGTCAGGGCGCTGGCCGGGCTGGTGCCTGCAGGTGAGGACTCTGTCTGGCCTGGGACGGCACCTGCGCGCTGTCCTCACGCGGCCTTCCCCCTCTCTTCTCATGTGGACGCCGGCCCTGGGGGGCCAGGGCCCCCCCATGGCTCACCCCAACTTCCCTCTGCAGAGACCCCATCTGCAATGCAGCCACGCCAGGGTGGGGGCTCCAGCACCCGGACTGGGGGGACTGTAATCAACACAGATGGAACCAGGAGGGCACAGATGCTGTGGGCGTGAGACACAGGAGGTCAGGTGGGATGGAGCATGCCTCGTGAGGTCAGGCTGGAGGAGGGAAGAAATTCGAGGAGAAACGGAGAGCCAAGAGCAGTGCAGGCTGGTGAGGCCAAATGAAGAAGGAGGGTCGTGACTCTGTCTTGTTTGGGGGGGGGGCTCCAAGGGCAGTAGGGATGTTATTAGGTTCACGCTTAGGAAGTTCATTGCAAGTTACGAATGGATGGACTGGGAAGGGAAGAGGTTGGGAGAAGGGGTGGCAGTCATGAAGACAGGGCAGGGGAAGGTTGGATCTTGGTGGGAATGGAGAGAAAGGGACAGGGGGGCCGCCCCAGGGAGGGGAGCCCTGTGTCCCCTGTCCTCCTGGTCGTGGGCCAGTCTCCAGAGAGACGGAAGCTGACCCAAGAGCAGCCCAGCTGGGTGCAGGTGATGAGCTAGAGAGAAAAGTGTGGTGTGAACAAATCCTACATGGGACAAGACTCACTGAGCTCAATGGGAAAAAAGAAAGCCCCTCCCTGGGTGTCCACAGGGAGAGGTCCTAACGGGACCCTCTTACCAACCAGGAGGCAGGGAGGAGGATTCAGCAGAAACTGAGGCTGTGGTTGGGTTCAGGGAGGGACGGGAGGTGGGGGGAGGGGCTGTGACCTGCATCTCACTGAGAATCCTGTCATGCTTTGGGGTCCTGGGTGCTGTGTGCGTTTCATGCCTATAAAAAGTAAAATTATTTGCATTCTGCTTCAATTTTATTTTATTTATTTTTATTTACTTTTTTTTAATTTTTATTTTTTGACAGAGAGAGACATAGCGAGAGAGGGAACACAAGCAGGGGGAGTGGGAGAGGGAGAAGCAGGCTCCCCGCCGAGCAGGGAGCCTGATGCGGGGCTCCATCCCAGGACCCTGGGATCATGACCTGAGCCGAAGGCAGACGCTTAACGACTGAGCCACCCAGGAGCCCCTCTGCTTCAATTTTAAAAAGGAAGAATCTGAGAAATGCTATCCAATAGCACCAACTGAGTTATTCCTCTGGTGGTGAGAGCCCCGTGTGCAGCCAAGGGCGCTCGCCCCAAATCCTCGCTGCCTCCAGCCAGCCTCACCCACCAGATGTTACCAGGCACCCCCCACCCCCAGCTCTCCTCCCCACTCGCCCACCTTCGCCCACTCCTCTGGGGTCTCCATGCTGAAGGAGGCCCCGGGGTCAGATCTCGACGAGGCCCAGGGGCTCTCCCTACTTAAGAACCCGTTCGTGGGGCAGCATTTGTGTTTGCCAGAAACCTCGCCGCGGCTCCTTACCCACTTGGAGCTGATCTCCGTGCTTTGTTTCTGGTGTTGGAGCCCCCCACCCGTCCGGCCCCTTCACCTCCCTGTGCTTCAGCCCTTAGACAGCAGGGGCTGCAGGCTGTCCTGCCCCCAGGCCCGGGAACCCAGCACTGCGGACGCTGCCACCCCCGCCCCACGGGTTCCCCGATGCCCCCCCCCTTGACGGGAGGCAGGCACGACAGAAGTGGCAGGTATCATCCGAGGGGAGCATCTGAGAGCCGGTTCTGGCTTCTCCGTGTCCTTCGTTCCCACCCGGATGTGCAGCTTCTCTGACACTGGAGGCCTGATGAGGCCGGTGGAGGTGGGCTGCCCTGGGAGGGGCTGCCTGCAGGCAGCCTGTGTGAGCAGGCAGGAGAGGGGCCTCTGCGTTCACGGGCATGTGTTACCTAACCGGTTGTCCTGATGGTGTGCAGACGCTTTCTGCCCTGAGATGTCCCTGAGGCCTGGGCCCCTCCTGCCTCCTTACTCACAAGTGATGCTCCTGCAGGGAAGGAGAGAGCGGGGCTGGGAGAGCCAGCACCCCTTCCTGTGCAGGAGATGGCTGCAGCAGGGATGCCACGGCTGGGGCCTGGAGAGCCTCGCTCCCGGGAGCCCTCCTGGAGGAGGAGCTGTGGGAATGAGAACTCCCCGGGGCCCCCAGTGCTCCCTGTGCTCAGGTGAGATTCCGGAAGCCTCGCCTGCGATCCTCGTCCCGATCCTCGTCCCGCTTACGGGAGCAGACTCCTCCGTGCTACGCCGTGACTCGCTGGGTGCTCACAGCTAACAGCGGAGTAAATACGACAGAACGAGGAGAAAAGGATCAGGAGTGGAACGTGGAATAGAAACCTCTTTGGTGCTGCGATAATCGCGTCTAACCGCGGCGTTCTCTGTGTTTCAAGTATGCACATCAGCTCCGGGGGACAAAACATCCTAGTTCCGTAAGTCAAACCATTAACTGCAGACCTGAAATGATTCAGGATTGATTTCCAAAAAGTTAAAGGGAACACACCGTATACAGCGCGTTCCGCGGTGAGTGGGGAGGCTGTGGGCGCCGTGAGGAAGGGAAGAAGCCCCGCGCACGCGAGTTCACGCCGGGCGGGAGGGCCGCGGACTCTGGTTGCTGTGCAGGGGCTCGGCTCCCTCTACAGCCGGAGACCCCTTTCCCTGCAACATGGCTGCAGGACGTGGTTCAGCCCCCTTCCTGCGGCGGGCCTGGGAGCCCGCCCTCGGTGATACACACCCCTGCAGGCGGGCTCTATCGGGGCGCAGGCGGCCTCCGGGCTGCGTGCAGAGGTGGGCGGGGCTCTGCCCCGAGGCAGGTGCTCCCCGCCTGCCTGTCACTGCTTCCGCACAAACGGGGGTGGGGTGCCCCACCCCGGCATCTCCAAGCGCCTTCCCGCGTCAAGGATGGATTCCGTGAGTTCCAAGACCTGGAACAGGGCTGCCCGGCTCCCCGTGAGGGGCGGGAACGTCTGCTGCCCACTGGGGGATTCTGCAGGGGTGGCCCCTGCCCGCCCCCTGCTTCCTGCAGATGCCCCCAAACTGGCCCGAAGCAAGTCCTCGGCCAGCACCACCCTCCTGCCGGATTCCCCAGTCTAGGGAGGGAGCAGTTCACGGCTCCCCAAAGTCTAGACCAGCGCTGTCAGTAGAAATATAATGCGAGGCACAGAAACAATTTTAAATTTCCTAGTAGCCACGTTAAAAAAACACACAACGCAGACTAAGTTAATTTTAGTATTTTTCATTTACTCAACGCATATATTGCCAGTTCAATAGATAATGAATGTCAAAAATGATCAATGCCCCATGATGCTGCACACCCACCATGAGGCGCTCAGGGAGAGAGGGGCGGCTCCCAGCCAGAGCAGCCTGAGGCTTGGAGGGGCTCCCAGTCCACCCCTGAGTGGGCGTCCTGAGCCAAGTCTTTTCCCCCAGCGCAGGCACAGCAAAGCTCAAGGCCTGAGCAACACCAGCCCACCTCCTACAAGGAAGAGCCTTTGGACAGTGGCTGGCTCTGGGGCACAGGGGTCTTGTCCCAGCTCCACGAGGGCCGAGGGGATGCAAGTTCAAGTTCTGCTTTGCTGCTTAACAGCTGTGTGAGTTTGGGCATGTCCCCTAACCTCTCTGAGCCTCAATTAACTCAGATGACAAATGGGGAAAGTAAAACCTACCTGTTGGGTCTCTTGAAATGAAGGAAATCATGCATGAAAATGCTAAGACCAGGACCTAGGAAGACCCCGTGTGGGGCGACAGTAAGGCTCCTTTGCCTCAGCTCGGGGAGCTCAGTACCACGAGGGGCTGACCTGGCCCGCCAGGACCACCCAGCTTTAAGCCCAGCCACCCACCCCCTGCCCCATGGCCCATCAGCCTCAGCCTGTCCCCAAGGGTCTGTCAAACCCCCAATCCTGAAGGTCCACCGAACACAGCCCCTCTTCTCTGAGAATTGTTTGTCCTTTCTACCTCTCAGGCTGTGCCCTAGAGGCTACGTCTGGTTATGTGTCACCTGAGGCAGAGAGAGAGAGAGAGGCAAGGAGACACAGTGGCAGAGAGGCTTGGGAAAGACTGGGCAAGGGGTCTGACCTGGGTTCTGGATGGTCTTCCTTGGTCTAGCCCCTTGGGAGACCTGGCGGTACCCCTGCCCTTGCATTGTTGAGACGCTCCTGCCATCTTACAGACCCTGCTGAAGTGGGTGAGAGTGGTTTCCATGTCCCCGAAGAGCCCTGGGACTGGACCAGCTCAGGTATGAGGGGGACACAGCCCGAGGTGCCATCCCTCATGGAAGCCCTCTCGAGACCCCCGCCCGATGGGGCCCTGAGCTGTGCTGGCCATGGTCTGGGGGCCGGCTCAGGGACCCACCCTACAGCGGGGACCCACAGTCTTGCTGCTGGTATGACAGGGAACTGGGCCTCCCGCCTCCACCCAGCGCCTTGGGCCCCTGCCTGCCCCCCAGGGACTCCCGCTGGGACCACCTACCCTGCCTGGTGGGAGCCAGAGCCTGGCTGCACTGAGTCTGGTCAGCCTGTCTTCCCATCCAGGCTCTGCACACCTGTCTGTCTGCAGCAGAAGGCTCCGGCAAGCCCCCCTCCGTTGGTGCTCCCCTGTGACGGGGCAGCCAGGACACTAACTGAGCCTCCCTCCCAGTCTGCCGAACGTCTGCCGAACGGGGAAGTGAGGCCTCTTGGGGTCCTGAGCGGCGTGCGTGGGGCCGGAGGGAAGTGGCGGGTGCTGTGGCCTCCAACCTGGTGTGGGCTGGACCTGGCGACTCTTCTGCATCCTGAGGAGAAACCAATGCAGCAGATGAGCTGGGATATTATGTCCAAGATCAGGTCACACAGGGACCACCCTGCCGTCTGGGGGAGGCCGGCTACTGCCGGAGCTTCCCAGGCGCCGGAGGCAGTCAGAGCTCCTGACTAAGCCCAGATTCCTGAGCAGACACACAGACGGCAGAGACAACAGTGCTTTGGGGCCGGGACTCTGCCTGCTCAGCCCCAGCCACACCCCCGCAAAGCAGCCAGGTGAAATGCTCAGGAATGGTCCCCAGGACAGGGGTGCGTCCCAGCTGTGGCGGCCTGGCACCCACGCGCTCGCCCGTGATGGGGGTCCTGGCAGTGACCGGCCAGTCTGAAAGTGGTCTAGGCCGTCTCCCTCTCTCTGCTTCTCCGAGCAACCCTGGGCGTTAGACAGTCCTTGGGCACCGACCTGGCGCAAGCCGTGTCTGCAGCGTTCAAGGCGATCACGCCAGTTAAACCGCCATCCGGGTTTCCCTATGTGGGGGGGGGGGGGGCCGTGGGGGGGGGGGGGTCCGGGAACCCCCCGGCGGGGGGTCTCGGGGGGGGGGGGGGGGGGGGGGGGGGGGGGGGGGCGTCTGCAGTCCCCCCGGCGATGGGGCTTGTCCCTGGGGGAGTTGTGCGTGCTTCTAGGACCCGCTGAGGGAGCCCCAGCTTTTCTCCCAGGACTGTCCTGGAGTCGGCACGCAACCACGCCAACTCAGGACGTGCTGGCTTGTTCATGGACCCATCCCACACCTGTCCTGACGGGGGTTCCCATCCGAGACCTAGGCCACTGTTTTGGGGGAAACAGGGCCTTACATCATGGCAGGGCACACCTCTAAGCCAGGACATCACCGAGTCAGTGACGCAGTGCTGTCCAGCTGGCTGCCCAGGAGGCAGGGCCTGGTTCCCAGGTGTGACCTGGCCTCAGGCCTGAATGGCTTCATTGTTGGGGGACAGCGTGCATCCCAACTGTGGGCACCCAGACGCAGCTCGAACCAGGCTCAGGCTCAGTTTAGAGCTATGTCCCGTCCACCTGCAGACCCCCCATTACAGACCTGATACCCCATTGTAGGCCTGGCTCCTGTCTCCAGGCAGATCCCCCATTATAGACCCAGGTCCTGTCCCCTGTTAGACCCCCTCCCATTATAGACCCGGGTCCTGTCCCCTGTTAGACCCTCTCCCATTATAGACCTGGGTCCTGTCCCCTGTTAGACCCCCCCATTATAGACCCAGGTCCTGTCCCCGGTTGGACTCCCCCCCATTATAGATCCAGGTCCTGTCCCCTGTTAGACTCCCCCGTTATAGACCCGGGTCCTGTCCCCTGTTAGACCCCCCATTATAGACCCGGGTCCTGTCCCCTGTTAGACCCTTTCCCATTATAGACCCGGGTCCTGTCCCCTGTTAGAACCCCCCCCATTATAGACGCTCTTTCCTCTGCTGGGCTCTAGGTGTGGGGCAGGACCTGATCCTCGGTCAGAGGGGCCTGGGGCTGGCAGGGTCCCTGTGGGCAGCCTCATCTCTTGGTGTGGGGGCACCTTCCCTTTTGGTTCTGCCCACTGGGAAGTAGCGCTCTGCAAATTCTATTTCAATAGTGGAATTTCTGATTCACTGGTACTGAGCCCTCAGTGAGGCTCTAAAAATGGCTTTTCTGAGCACTGACTCAGTGGTTAGGAGGCATTTGGTAGGTTTGTCCCTGCGGCAGAGGAAGGAATGACTCACCCTCCCACACGGAGCTGGAGAGGCCCTTGACCTAACTCGGGAGTTGGAGTCCAGGTCCAGGCCGGTCCTGAGCTGGGCAGCCCCAGGGAGAGGACGTGTCGGCCTGGCGTCCCTGCCTCCCAGGAGGGATGGACTTGCTGTACCTCCCCCAGTAAGACGTAAGGCACGTGGCACACCTGCCTGATCCTCTCTGCCCCCCCCCCTGCACGGGGGCCCCTTGATCTGAGTCACAGAGAGGGCACCACCTTTGACCAGAGGTCAGGGACAAGTCCTGGGCACAGCATAAAACACGCTTCGCTTTCTACGGTGCTGGTCCCCACTCTCCTTTATTCTGCTGCACTCTCCGGACAAGGCCCCCATGTCTCCCCAGAAAGGTTTAGTGCCCCCGGGCCTCAGCCCACATGCTGATCAGCTGCACCTGTCCTCCTGCTGGTGGCCCGGCCCGCTGGCCAGGCCTGGGCGTGCCAGGTAGCCAGGAGGGAACTGAAATTTCTCGCCTTTGTCAGGAGCTCATAAGAAGAGCTGAAGTTGGTATTTGTGGGCACAGGTCCTGGAAGAGCCTCCTGGAGAGCCAGGGAGGGGACAGCGGATGCCAGGAGCCTTGTCCAGTGTGGGACAGTCTGGGCAGATCCAGGGAATTACCCACGACCGGCACAGGAGGAAAGGCCCAGGCCAGGTCTTGGGTGATCAGAGGGAGATGGCGGCTGCCAGGTGAGACTCGGGCGTCCAGCCTATGCCCTTGGGCCACCCCCACAGCCCTCCGGTCAGACAGTCCTTCTTCCCCACGGGGCAACAAGAAGGTGCGTGCTGACCGTGGGTCCACGGCGCACACGGAGCCACGGCTTGAGCGACGCCGGGGGCCAACCCCTGAGAATAAATAAAAGCAGCAATGAGCGAGAGGAAGAGTGTAGGAACGAAACCGCGCACACCCCAGGTCTGCAAGCGGGGGCCGGCTGGCCCAGCTCGGACAGGCGCGGCGTGCGCGGCCTGATAGCCGCCTTCTCCAGTGAGAAAGGGTTTTCTGCTTCCAGCGTCCCCGGAGCTGTGGACGGGTGGACGGACGGGCTCTGAGTGCACCTCTGGCTACCCGCCAGGGCTGCGAGAACAACTGCTGACAGCTCAGATGGACCGAACTTATAAATAATCCAGGGCAGGGAGCCGGCTCTCCCCGGGCGGGCCTGGGCGAGCCGCACCCCGCGGAGCTGTGTGCTTTGATTTCTCAGAGAATAGGGCAGACCCTTCTGGCTTTGAGGGCACCTGGAGGATCTCCTGGCCCTGGGTTGAGAGCTGCTGCCTTGGAATGAAGGTGATGGCAGAACGCTGATGCCGGGCCAGGGGTTCTCGCTGATGCTCTGTTAGAATGCCCTGGAGACTCCCCGAAATGCAAGTCCTGGGCTGCTTCGGAAGGCCTGAGAAGCAAAGGACGAGCAACCCCCTCTGAAACAGACAAGCTGCATCAGGAAGGAGCCGAAAATCAAAATCAGGCTTCACATTTAGAAGTTAGGGCTCCTGGTCAGAGCTGAAAAGCTGCCCCCTGTGCCCCAGGCCCTGCTCTTGGCGGGGGGGCGGGGGTGTCTCACCAGGTGGACTGGGGGTGGGGCCTCCGCTGGGCCTGCACCTGCAGCACCGTCTCAGCTACCATAGGCCACCAGGCTGGGGATCATAGGTTCACCTCCCTATGCCGGAGCCCCGGACGTCCCCGGGCCAGCCAGAGTCTCCGCTGTGGCTACCTTCCCCCGTAAAGCCTGGACGGGGAGGCCTGGGGACCAGAAGGGCCTCACCAAGGCACGTGTGGGCAGAGCAGATCAGCGGAGTGCCCGCGGCCGGCGTGGCCGTGCTGACTGCTGGCTCCCGGCCGTCCTGGCTCCTCCCCCGCTGCCACCCTTTCTGGGGCCCATGACTGGCCTGACATTGACCCTGAGCTGCCCCCGAGCTGCCCCCGAGCGAGGAAGGCACCTCTAGCCTCTTTTTCAGGCGCTGTCTCATTGAACCGTCACGAGGGTTCTGTGAAACCGGTACTCAAACGTCCCCCCTTTCAGGAAGGCTTCCCTGACTGCTCTCACTAGGGGCACCTCTTCTGCTCCTCACGTAATTGGCATGATCACCTTTTACGTTTGCTTATGGACTAGTTGACTTTGCTTCCCTCCGCCGTCGGACTTGCTGCTGTTACCACATAACATCCTCCTCCAAAACCCAGTGGCATGAACTAACAACTGCTTTACGGATTCTGTGGGCCAGAGTTCGGGCTCGGCAGAGCCGTCTCGGGTGGGGTGGCGGGGGCTCCGGGGCTGGCCTCCATCTTGAGCACACGGCCTCTGCGAGGGCGGGAACGTGCCGACAGCGTCTTCCCTCGGGGCAGAGGCCTGGTGCTGGGGTGGTCGCCGCCCTCGCCACGGTGGGACCCCTTGAGAGCAGAACGGCGGCTGTAGGGCCTCCCCTCCTGGAAGCTTGTATTGTGTTCTGCGGCCCCAGGCACGCCCGGGTCCAAGGGGAGGGACCACACAGGGGCCTACGCAGCAGGTGGTGTCACCAGGGGGTGGCCCTGGAGACCGGGCAGCAGAGCCCCGAAAGCCAGGCTGAGAACAGAGGCCACGTCTGCCACGTGGAAGGCGCTGGAGACACGGGCCGAGTGAAGGAGTAAACGCACGAGAACATGAGGCTGAAGTCTGGGGGACTGTTCTTGGACAGCAAGGAAAACAGCCGTTTCCTGCTGGTGGCAACCCTACAGGCATGCTCTGCCCAGCTCGGAGGGTTCCCAGGGATCCGACTCTCGCTTTCTGAGTGGGCTTCCACTCCCCAGGCCTTCCCGGCCAAGTCTGGGGCAGCACCCAGGCCCCCGGGGCCATCGCGATACCGAGGAAGTGAGTTTTGAGGAGGACAAACCAGAAATCAGGAATGCCCGCCATCTGATGGGCAGAGCGTGGTGGGGACCAGCCCTGAAAAGGGGACCTGGGATTGCAGAAGCCTCTAGAAACTCCAGAGCCTTGACCACAGCCTTTCAACCCGCCCCCTGATGATCTGTCTTGACAGAACTTCTATCTGTTTTTACTGAGATCCTTAAGTGCAAGTGGATTGTAGAGCGGGTTTGCACAGGTATTTAAAAAGCCGGGCCCCTCGTGTGCCGACTGATGCTTTTGTGTAGACACCAGAATTGCGTGGAAGGTGGAGCCCCCCGCGCACAGCCAAGCTGGGGCCACGGTGGCTGTCCTGACCCGGGTCTCTGGTCTCTGATCCCAGGGCCTGACCCTGCGTCCCTTCGGGGTGACGCTCATGACTGGGCTCTCTTGATCCCTGCCCACAGATCTGGCTCTGTGACGGGGAGTCCCGCTCGAGGGCGAGAGGCCGAGCACCTCCTAGACATCCTCCCTCCGCACACGCTGGGCACGTGGCCGCCTCCCCCGCCACGGCTCCACGCCTGCCAGCCTCCGGGCCCAAGCCGACGTTTCGGGGAGATTTGGTCCCAGCACAGACCGAGAAAGCTTCAGATATCACCCCTGGAAAAGGGCTGCGGCCCCCACGTGTGCCGTCTGCACGCCAGGCTCCCAACCCTGGGCGCGGGGCGGGCGCGGGTCACTCAGTCGGTGGGCAGCAGACATACTCAGTTACCGCAGGATTCCCAGCAACCTCCCCCCAGAGTAAGCAAGCTGGGTCTCCCTGCTGACCCTTCTGCGTCGGTGACAAACTCACCTGTGTCTGCAGCCGATCCCCGGGATCCGGTGTCTTCAACTCAGCGGGATCCTTTCAGAGATTTGTCACCCGGAGCAGTGTGACCTCCCCTCAGGCTCCGCCCGCACGTCCGGGGGGGCGGGTGTTCTCTGTCCCTAGGCGCGTCACCACCACCCGAGCGCACCAGGCGCAGGCCCAGGGCCATCCGGGATGCACCACCAGCCTTCAGTCAACGGCCAGCCTGCCGGCCAGCCTGCTACACAATGCACAGAATGCGAGCCCCTGCCGTCCTGTTAGATTTCCTAGTGGACACACCGCGGACTGAAAAGGGAGGTAAAATTAACTTGAAATATCTGATTTACACACCATATCCGTAATATCATTTCAGCAGGGAATCAACACTGTGTGTGTTTTACACCAACAGCCCGTGTCCCTTCTGATCGCCGTATTTGTGCCCAACCGTGTGCGTGTCTGTCCAGCACACCTGCAGTCTTGGCCGCGCCTCCCCAGCCCTGACCCCCAGGCTCCCACCTGCCGGCCCTGCACGGCCAGGCCTGGGGCCTGCACCCAGGGCTTCGACCCTGCCGTCCGCACCAGAGCGGTTTTGTAGCGGGTCTCCCGGGCCCTCCCGTGTGTGCACAGGTGCCAGGTGAGGACCAGCAGAGCCCAGGGTGGGCGCCTCACACACTTCCCCTGTCCCGAGAGGTGGGGTCCGCCAAGTGACAGCGGGCTCTGTCGGTCCTGCACAGCACAGCCGAGGGCTCTGGGTCACCTGGCAACCGGCACGGCATGCCTGCCCAGTGTGGACGAGCTGCCAGGAGGCCGGCGTTGTCCCGGGTGCCCAGGGAGCTGTGGGAGGGGCAGGAGGCCCACAGGGCCCGGGGCAGCCCTGCCTCACCTCTGCACCTTCCCTCCTTCCAGTGCCCTCAGCCTGCAGCCATGTGACTGCTTAAAAAAGCACAAGCACCTTACAAATGATGCCTTCCACCCCGAAAACAAGTTTGGTTTCCAAATGTGGTTTCCACTCACGTTATCCTAAGAAATGCCAGCAGTGTGGATTTCCACCGATTGAGCTCACGGGCTCCAGTTTCCCCACACGCTGTGCAGCATGTAGGGGACAATGTGGTGTCATAGTCGCCTGAGTCCGGCGAGAGGGGAGATCCTGCCTTAGGTGTTCTCACCACAACGCAGTTTAAAGAAAACGCTGAAAGAAGAAATACCCACGTGACAGGGAAGGCGAGGCAGGTACAAAAATGTCAGATTCCAACGTTTAACTTTTAAATGGTTGCAGAGGGGCCGGAAGTTTTTGGCCCCTTCTCTGCGCACTTTCTCACCACCAGCTTGGGAGTCCTTCAGTAGAGAGTCTTGACAAGGGATTTCATGTGGTCATCTCAGGGATAAATCCTGATGAGCAGAGCTCGTGTTTTCTAAAGCAAGTTTCACAGTACAGTTCTTGGAAAAGATTTCATTTGGAAGTGACTGTGTTTATTCTCATGACTAGTAACTGTTTAAAAAATGCAGCCCCCCCACCAGCTCCGTGTCATCCCACCAAAGTCCCCCGCCGGCACCACTGCCCCAGGTGCCCTAAGGGACCGCCACTGCCCAGCCGTGGAAATCGCCGGTCGGCCCTGCTTCTCCCCCCTCTTTACTCGGCCTTTTCATCCCATTCTGAAGTGAATATGCTTTTTAAACAATCGAATTTCCCACTCCCATCTCCTAAATTCCGTAGCAGAATGAGGCAGGTGACTTTAGAACAGAGGTCCGTGGGGCCCGGGGTCTGTAGAGAATATCCAGCCAGCGCTACTCCCATCCCCTCTCCGCCGTGTGACCCATGAGGTCCGGCTGCACTTGGCTCTGTTGGGGGAAGGGAGGTGACAGCCACCCACTTTCTGTGGGTGGCAAAGCAGTAAGAGATTTCTGTTTATTTGAGGGCAAAGCCCACCTGTTGCCGCCCCGTGGTTGCCAAGAGGAGATGCTCTGCGTCGCTGGGGACGGCGGCTGGGATCACTCAGGTCAGTGTTTCACTCAAGAGACTGACACAAAAGCCTTGTACAAGTGAGAAGTGGACACTGTAGCAGGAGCTGCGGGTGGGAAGACGGGCAGGCAGGGACCCATTAGCCTTCCCTGGGCTCCGGATCCTAGGCAGGGTGGCGAGGGCTGTGGGCGAGCCATCCCTGGAGAGAGAATCCTCCACAATGTGGCCGAGTCACTGTTGAGGAATACCTTACACAATTCCTGGTGTTTAAAGACACGCATTTCTTTAAACTGGGCTTCTCATCCCAGTTCCCAGAGGGCCTGGGAGAGACCTGACTCCAGCTTCCAGCTTCCCCCAAGGCCATGTGATAGCCCTTCCCTTTGGAAGCATGGGGAGGACTCTGATGTTACAGAGAACAGGAGGAGAGTGCAGCCTAGGTACTCCTGCCCTGGCCCCACAGTTTACCTTCATAAGAAACTGCCAGACTGATGTGAAAATCGTCTCTGCCATTGGATTTCCCCACCAGCAATAAGCGAGCTTCCCATTGCCCCACATTCCATCAGCACTCGATATTGTCAGCCTTCAAACTTCAGCCACCTAGTAGGTACTTAGTAGAATCTCCTTGTGGTTTTGATTTACACCATGTTAAGCATAATTTCTTGTATTTACTGGACATTTGCATACTTTATTTTATAAACTGTCCAAATATTTTTTCCATTAAAAAAAAGTTGAGTTGTCTTCTTACTGAATTGTAAGAATTGTTCATACATTCTAAGTGCAAGTTCATTGTCAGATAAGTGAGTTAGGTACTTTCTCCGAGCCTGAGACTTGCTTTCTCACTTCTTCATGGAGAACTTCTCATTCCACCCCCCTCCTTTATTTTGACAGTTTTCTATAGATCTATCAAAAAATTTTTTAAGTAGGCTCTACACCCAACGTGGGGCTTAAACTCATGTCCCCAAGATCAAGAGTCGTGCGCTCCACCAACTGAGCTGGCCAGGCACCCCCAGAAGTTTTCATCTTAAGTCCAATTTATGCTTTCTTTGCTTTTAATTGTGCTTTCTGTGTCAATTTTCTTTGGTTACTTTTAAGATTTTGTTTCTTATCTCTGGTTTTAAATACTTTCATTATGATATATCTTGTGGTTTTGTGTTTATACTTATTGGGGTTTTGTTGAGTTTCTGGGATACAGGCTTATACACTTTACCAATTTGGAAAATTTCATCATTAATATTTTCTGCACCCACCCACTTTCCAACTGGGCTGCCAACCACGCATATCGTAGACCACTGGATGTTGCCTGTTGCTGCGCTAGGCTTCTGCTCACTGTTTTTTGGTCTGTGCTTTATTCTGGATACCTTCTTTAGCTGTATCTTCAGTTCACTGAGCTTTCCTTCTTCATGTCTCATCTGGTGTTAATACCATCTAATACTACTTTTATTTCAGTTCTTGAGTTTTTCATCTCTAGAATTTTCATTTGGTTCTTTTTAAAATATCTTTCATTCCTTCTATTTCTTTCCTCATTAGGTTCATATGCTCCGTTATATTCTTGAGCAGAGTGGACCTTTTTATAACTTTTATGTTTGCATGTGATAATTCCTCCATCACTATCATTTCTGGGTCTGTTTCTATTGGCTAAGTTTTCTTCTGAGCGTGTCTCACATTTTTTTAGTGCATACGTAGTAATGCTTCTATTGGATACCAGCCATTGTGAGTTTAGATTCTCAATTATAGATTTTGTTGCATTTCTTTAAAAAGTGTTGAAGCTGTATTCAGTCCTGCTGGATTCCTTCAAGGCTCATTTTGAAGCTAGTTTAAGGCAGGTCGATGTTAGTTAGTCTTCTATAATAGGATCAGTTTAACCTCATTACTAAGCCAATCTACTGGTTACCCACGTATTCAACAAGGTCTGTTCACTCTGACCACAGGGAATATGAACAATTCCCAGCCCTGTGTGAGCTCTTGAAATTGCTCTGCTGTGGCCTCTTAATACCCCTTCTTTCCCTGGGATTTGCTGTGTATGAAGGAGTTTTACCTTGATCACAAACAAGTGGCTTCCAACAGAAGACTCAGAGAACTCCATGCAGATTTCTAAGCTCTTGGCCTCCATGGCCTTCTCTTCTTCCACAGTATTGTGCCTCCCACATTTCAGCTGAGTCCCAATCTCTGCCTCCCCAACTCAATGCAACTCCAGCCCTGTTTTCCCTACCTGTGACGAGATCATACCTTGCCTTCAGGGAGAAATCTAGGTTGTCTGAAGGGCTCATCTCCCTTGCTTCCTCTCTCGTAGGGATTACAGTGCTACATGATCTGTTGTTCAATATCTAAATCCAATGTTATGTACTGTGGCTATTTGCAGATGATTTGTTTAACATAGTATATCTAATTTTTTAGCTGTTACAGCAGAAAGACAAGTCTGGACGTTGTTACTCCCTTACAACCAGAAGTGCAAAACTCAGTTTTATTAAAAAAAAATTTTTTTTATTAATTACGAAAATAACACATGTTCACTTTAGAAAGTTTAGAAATTACAAGTAGATACACAAAAATAAAATAAAAGTTACATGCACCACAAAAATTAGCCACTAACATTGTGGTATATATTTTTCTGATGGGGTCCCTATGAATATATGTATATGTGTATGACTATATCTATATATTTATATCTATATATATATGTTTTTTTACAAAAATAGGATGACATTGCACATACTGTTTTATAATCTGAATTTTTTCACTTAATGTTATATCATAAATAAGTTTCTAAGTCATTAAAGTCTTGAGACCATTTGCCCCACATCTTACAAATCTCCTCCATCTACCTTCCTTCCTGGCTTCTGCCCTTCTTCTTTCTCTAATTCTTCCTCAAAACTTCTCTGCAGCATCTATCCATCCCTAATAGCACCTAGACATGGCAGCACACAGAAGGGGAATGGAGGTCATGGTCTCTGCCCGTCTGCAGCAAACCAGGAACGCAGAGTGTAGACAAGCTTCACACAGTGGAGTTAGATGTGTCAGTGTAAAGTGGATACAGAAACGGGAAAGACTGTTGAAAAAATAGAGTACCAGAGATCTCACAAAATTCCCCTCTGTAGAGAATTTATGGTACTGCAGTGATAGAACCGGTATTGTGGGATTTTTAGAGCTTGGACTGATCTAAAGCTTTTGACTTTGGAAAGTTTTTCGCTCTTCAAAACCATAGGAAAGATGGTTTTGCCTTGCTGGGGCTCAAAATCTGCCATGATCCTGTTGCTAAAGTCGTAAAAAAAATTCATAATCCTACTAATTTGTTCACTTAAAACGCAAGGCAGAAGACAGTGCAGTATAGTATTTTGATAACACGGTTATTAGGACCCCTAAAAGTGTGAATGTGAGAATTTTACTTGTGGGATGTTAATCACAGGGGTAAGTTAACTATAATAAAAATCAACCTCTCAAGTATGTGGGAGGTAAAGTAAGGTGAAGGGCTAATATTTAGAAGGCTTTTCTTTCCTTGTGGTATATTGTTTGCCATACTAATTAAATTAAATTTCTGTATTTTTAATGGCTTTGATAATTTCATATTTTTATCATGCTCATCAATAAGTTTTCATATTTTAAAATTACAAAAATTCAATTCACAAATATGTACAGGTCTATTTCTGAGCTCTCTTTTCTGTCTCACTGGTCCATCCATGAACCAATACCAACACATTGGGTTACATCCTATAACTTGATAAGTCTTGATATTGGGCGTGTCTCTATTGGGCAGGTCTTCAGGAGTCTCCTAGCTGTTCTTGGCTCTTTGCCCTTCCATAGAAATTTTGGAATGAACTCCTCAAATTACACAAAAATCCCTCTTGGAATTTTGATTAAAGTCATATTGAATCTTGGGGCGCCTGGGTGGCTCAGTCGGTTAAGCGCTGCCTCGGCTCAGGTCATGATCTCAGGGTCCTGGGATCAAGCCCCGCATTGGGCTCCCTGCTCAGTGGGGAGCCTGCTTCTCCCTCTCCCTCTGCCTGCCTCTCTGCCTACTTGTTCTCTCTCTCTATCTCTCTGTCAAATAAATAAATAAAATCTTTAAAAAAAAATAAAGTCATATTGAATCTATAGAACAATTTGGGGGAAAAATAACATCTTTATGATCTTGAGTCTTCCTAGTTATAACTATATTTCTCTATCTAAAGGTATATTCTGTAATGGTTTTCAAATAAGTTTCAAAATTTTCTCCATCATGGTCTTGCAAATAATTTTTATAGGTATATTTGGAATGACTAGACATGCATCAAACACATTTTTTGCCAAATAAAAATAGCCAAGTGTCGGAGCAGACCCTTGATAAAAGCCCATGGCTAAAGCTGAATATCAGAAAACTAAGTAAACATGTGAATAAATATAAAATTTTATCAGAAAACTTATTTTATGAAGAAATATTTCCATTTTTATTAAAATGTTCGTATCAGAATTTTGTGTGATGTTTTGATGTGGAACCGATGGTGGGTAGGTATCTCCTGCAGGTGCTTGCTTGCTCTCACTCTCAACGAGGCGAAGGGAAAGACAAGCTATGTTGGAGGTGTCTCCCTTCTATAAAACTTTCATTTTTGTATTTTTATGTATTTATTGAATAGGTCTTTTCTAGAGAAATTTTGAAGTGGCAAGCAACAGTATGCTTTTAATTTATCTTCATCAGATGCGGAGGAGTCCCAAACGATAATTTTTCTCAAAGATCTCATGGTTTAAAATAAAATTAAGTAATTGAAAATTAAGTACAAATTTTAAAGATTATCTTTTAATGTAATGAGTGCTAGTATGCCAAACAATTCTAGGACAGCTAGACTAATCACATAATCTAATTCTTAGTACTGTGCTTGTATAATTACATGAAGTTTTGTGAACATATCTTGGTTCAAAAATGACAACGTTCTTCCTAAATTTATCTAGCTAATGCCTTTTCCGAAAACTCACATTAACGTGTAGTGTTTTCCCTTATTTATTTAGCTATTTGGAAGCTCTTCATCATTGTTTTTCTGCACAAAATTAATTGCTTTCACAACTACCATTAATTATTGCAGAACTTTATTTTACTCCAGCGATGATAAGCACACAGTTATGCTACAACTAATGTCTCATTGTGGAGAGAAACTGAGATTTTTCCTTCAGCTTACATGTAGAATGTTTACCTGTGCTTGTAAAATCTACATATTAGCAATAAAATCTAATGCATGCTTTGTTTGCATTGCTAACGGTAACCTGCACAATGCTATGATCACACACAGGTTCAGGGACACAAGACATGACGTTAAAGGCGACATCAGACATTCCCACAGTCAAAGCCAAAGCCAAATAGCAGATTTGGGCCAGAAACAGAGGTGAAAGGTGCTGGGTAACTTTCTCTTAATTGCTATTATAAATGGCATTTTTAATAAATCACATTTTCTATATGTTGTTAGTGTATAGAAATGCAGGTGAGCTTTGCACATTGATTTTATATTTGTATCTAGCAAATTTGCCGAATTTTCTCCTTAGTTTTAATACTTTGTCTGTGTCTCTTGGGGGTCATTTTGAAGACCACCATACAGTAGCTGTGAATAATGACAATCTGTCTTTTCTTTTATAATGGCATTCTTCGATTGCTTTTTCTTCAGTGCAAGGGCCTCACAGTGTTGAACACAAGCAGAGTTCACAGGCCTCCATCTTGTTTCTGATGTTAAACAGAACACTTTGAACATTACTTCATTCGTTATGAAGCTTGCCGAGTTTTTCAGGGATACTACAGAAACAAAACTGCAACCCCATATTCTTTGATTCAACAAATCACATCTTCAATGAGTCCCAAGTACTTAGATTAAAGCGTGGCTCAAAGAATTCAATCATATGCCAGAGACTGGGGGACTCATTATAAATGTTTATTAGCAAGAACCTTGGGAAGATGAAGGCTATTGACTCACACAGGAGAAGAAATCAAGGACAAAGTCTGCAGATACTTGTAAGACACTTGAAGATGCCAAGAATCTGTTTTCTATTTTTTTTTTTTAAAGATTTATCCATTTTAGAGAGAGAGGGAGAGCATGCAAGCAGGGGGAGGGGCAGAGAGACTCTCAAGCAGACCCCCCTGAGCTGGGAAATAGACCCTGGGCTCTATCCCACAACCCTGAGATGATGACCTGAGCCGAGACCAAGAGTCAGACGCTTAACTGACTGAAACACCCAGGCACCCCTCTGTTTTCTATTTTTTAAAAATTGCAGTGAAATGCACATCATGTAAAAATTTACTGTCTTAACTATCTTTAACTACAGCTTATTGACATTAAATACATTCACATTGTCCATCACCACATTGTCCACCTCCAGAACCCTGGTCATTTTGCAAAGCTGAAACTGTCCCTGTTGAGCAATGAGTTTCCACTTCCCCAGCCCTCGGGCCCTGGCGCCTGCCGTCTACTTCCTGTCTCTGTGAATTTGACTATTCTAGCTACCTCACTAAGTGGAACCATGAGGTGTCTGTCCTTTCGTGACTGACTTATTTCACTCAGTCTAATGTCCTCAAGGTCCATCCATGTTGCAGCACAGCTCAGAATTTCATTGCTTTTTAAGGCTGAATGATACTCCATTTTATATATAACGCCACATTTTCTTTATCCACTCATCCATTGATGGACGCCAGGGTTGCTTTTGGCTGCTTTAAGTCATGCTGCTGTCAACATGAGTGCACAGATACGGGTGTGAGTCCCTGCTTTCATTTCCACCGAGAAATGGAATTGCTGGATCATACGCTAATTCTAAATTTTTTATTTTTGTGGGGATTGCCATACTGTTTTCCAAAGCAGCTGCACCATTTTACATTCCCATCAACCATGAACCAGGATTTTTGCCAACGCGTGCTATTCTCTGTTTTTATGTCAGTCGCCATCCTAGTGGGTGCGAGGTGGTATCTCGTTGTGGCTTTGATTTCCATTCACCTAATAATTAGTGATGCAGAATATTTTCATGGGCTTAGTGGTCATTTGTATATCTTCTTTTGAGAAATGTCTATTCAAGTCTTTGCCTCTTTTTTAGTTGGGTTGTTTTTTGTGTAGGAGTTCTTTATATATTCTGGATATTAACTCCTTATCAGATATATAATTTCCAAGTATTTTCTTCCATTCCATAGGTTGCCTTTTCACTCTGCTGATTGTGTATTTCGATACACAGAAGTCTTAAATTTTGATGCAACCCTGTTCATCTACTTTTAATTTTGCTGCCTGTGTTTTTGGTGTCATATCCCAGAAATCATTGCCAAAGCCAAAATCATGAACATTTCCCCTGTGTTTTCTTCTAAGAGTTTTACAGCTTTAATTCTCGCATTTAGGTTTTTGATCTATTTTGGGTTGATTTTTGTATATGGCATATGTTAGGGTACAGCTTTCTTCTTTGGTTTGTAGATAGCCCATTTTCCCAACACCTTTTGTTGAAAAGACAGTTCTTTCCCGATTTAGTGGTCTTGGCACTCTCGTTGACAATCACTTGACTATGAATGCGAGGATTTACTTCTGGGCTCTCCATTTCGCTGTTTTAATCTGTCTGTCGGTTTGTCGGTGCCACACTGTTTTAATAACTGCAGCTTTGTAGTAAGTTTTGAGATCTGCAAGTTTGAGCCCTTCAGTTTTGTTCTTTTTCCAGATTGTTTTGGCTGCTTGGGGTCCCTTGACATTCCATATAAATTTTAGGATGGGTTTTTCTATTTCTGCAAAAAGTGTCATTGGGCTTTGATAATGCATTGAATCTGTAAGAGAATGTAAAACTTGACCCAAGTTGGGTCAAGGTCCTTTTCTTTTTTAAAAGATTTTATTTATTTATTTGAGAGAGAGCGAGCGAGCACAAGTGGTGGGGGGGAGCAGCAGAGGGAGAGGGAGAAGCAGACTCCCCACTGAGCAGGGACCCCGACATGGGGCTCGATCCCAGGACCCTGGGATCATGACCTGAGCTGAAGGCAGACACTTCACCAACTGAGCCATCCAGGCGCCCTGGGTCGAGGTCCTTTTATGTTGACATTTATAGCTGTTCTAGATCTTACACTAGTGACTTGGAGAAGTTTTATCTTGGAAACTCCTTTTTGTGTCATCTAGAATTCAGGTACTCACTTTCAAATAATCTCCTGTGGAATATAACAATCTTGAGGCTACACATACCAATTGCTTATCTTGGGAAACTGCATTTTTTGTCACCTCATTGTCTATAAGGAGATTTGTAGACTTTCAATAACGAGAAATCTTTAAGACCTTTGTGTGGATTTCTCAGTTCAAGCTTCACTGCAGCAAACTGGTAACTCTGATTCAGTTCTTAAAAGCACACGTGACAAGTTTCTATTTATACTCCTTATCACATAAAGGAAGCTCCCACCCTTTCCAAGGTTGCTGAAAGACTTTATCATAAATGGGTGTTGAGTTTTATCAAATACTTTTTTTGGTATTTACTGAGAAAGTCATATGAGATTTCTCTCCTTTAACTTATAAAGGTGGTAAATTGCATTAATTGATTTTCTATGTAAAACCACGTTGCAAACTCAGGGAAGTCTAACTTGTTCATGATACCTTACCTTTCTTTTATAATGCTGAGTTCTGTTGCTAAAGTTTTGTTTAGGATTTGGCCTCTGTGTTCATAAGTGATGAGGTGGCTAGTCTTCACAGATGACTCCATGTCTCCCGGAATTCATGCACTGTGTGGGCAGGCCCCTTCCCCTTCGAATCTGGACTGGTGCTGTAGCCCAGTTTAAACACTCTGAGTGTGGCAGAATTAACGCTGTGCTGCTTCTAGACACAAGTCTTAGAAAGGCCGTGTAGGTTTGGCGATCTCACCGTTGAGAACCGTCAGATGCCATGCAACAAGCCTCGCTAATTTGTTGGAGAATCCAGAGAGGGGGGCCACATGGTCAAGTACAAGTTCTGAGACCATGTGGAGAGGGGGAGGTCCCATCATCGCTGCATGCTAGCTGAGCCCAACATTCCAGCATCCCCACCCCAGCAGCACACAGATGATAAAGCCATCTTGGACAGCCCAGTTGAGCCTGAGACCACTACAGCCCCAGGAACCTTATGTGCAGACAAGAGTCACCACGTGAGTCCTACCAGTGGAGACAGTAAATGTTTGCTTTATACACCACCAAATTTTGGAGTGGTTTGTTATACATCGATATACCGTCTAAACACTGTTTTTGTTTGGTTTTTGTATTAAAATTAAATCAGCTTCATAAAATAAGTTGGGAATATCCCCCCCCCTTTTTTTTTCCTATTTCCTGGAAGAGTTTATGTAATGTTGGAATTAACTGTTCCCTGTAGGTTTAGTAGAACTTGACTATAAAACTTCCTGGCTCTGATACTTACTTTGTGGGAAGACTTTTTTAACCATTGGTTCTATTCGTTGGTTGATTAAATCTGTGGTTCTCAAGCTGAGCCCCAGGGCTTCCCAGTGTGCTGCCTGAAGTCACAGGGTGCAGATTTTTCAATTTTAGAGGGAAATACATTGTCATCTGACACCTGTTGGACACTGCACACACTGTAACTCAGGGTAGTTGATGGTTTCCACATCGGATCACACTATGTTCCTAATGATGACGTATCTTCCTGGAACTGGTTTTCGGCCATGGAGGTCAGTGCTCAATCTGATTCCACGGCCTGAGAAGCTGTGCAGGATCCAGGGGGCACCTGCTTCCCAATACTGAGCAGTTGTGGTTGAGAAATTACTTTTTTTTTTTCAGTGTATGTGTATATGTGTACTTTTTCCCAAAAGGCAAATAAGTTGTTAGGACATAATATGTGCTTTCTCTCTGCTATCTTTGTCTACCTGCTAGAGGTTTATGAATTTTATTGATCTTTTCAAAGAATCAGCTCTTGATTTTTTTGACATTTTATGGTGACTTTCTATTTTCAATTTCTTTGATTTCTGCTCTTATGTCTATATTTTCTTCCTTCTACTTCCCTTGGGTTTAATTTTGCTCTTCTTTTTCTCATTTCTTAAGGTGTAAATGTTGATTATTCATTTGAGAAATTTTTTTTCTCTAATATAACCATTGAGTGCTTTCATTTTCCCCCAAAAGCACTGCTTCTGCTTCATCCTACAAATTTTGATATATTGTATTTTCATTTAGTTCGAAATATTTTCTAGTTTCCTTTGAGACTTAATTCCATTATTGTCAGAGAGCACATTTTAAATGATTTCCCTTCCTCAAGATTGTTTTCCACGGTGGATGTGACATCTTCCTTTGCCGCCAACAGTGTGCAAGGGTTCTGTTTTCCCCACATCCTCACCAACACTTGTTTACTGTTTGTATTATAGTCGTCCTAGTCAGTGTGAAGCTGTGTCTCTCAGTGTTTTTGACTTGCGTTTACCTAATGACTACGGTGGTTGAGCATCTTCTCACGTGCTTATTGGCCATTTGTACCTATTTTTTGGAGAAATGTTCATTATTGTCTTTTGCCCAAATTTCAATTGAGTTGTCTTGTTGGTGTTGAGTCATAGGAATTATTTATATATTCTGGATATTAAACCTCATCAGATACATGATTTGCAAACATTTCTCCCATTCTATAGGTTGTCTTTTTATTTTTTAATGTCCTCTGATATATAAAAAGTTTTTAATTTTGATGAAGTACAATGTGTCTCTCTGTCCTTTTGCTGATCATTCTTTTATTGCCATATCTGAGGATCCATCATAAATTCAAGGCCATGACGATCTACCCCACTGTGTTTCTATTAGTTTTAGTTCCTATATTCAGGATCCATTTTGAGTTAATATTTTTTTTAAACATTTATTTATTTTGAGGAGAGAGAGAGAGACAACGAGAGAGGGAACACAAGCAGGGGGAGTGGGAGAGGGAGAAGCGGGCTCCCCGCTGAGCAAGGGGCCCGATACGGCGCTTGATCCCAGGACCCTGGGATCATGACCTGAGCCAAAGGCAGATGCTTAATGACTGAGCCACCAGGCGCCCTTTGAGTTAATATTTATATCTGGTGTGAGGTAGGGACCAAATTCATTCTGTTCAATGTGGAAATCCAGTTGTCCCAGCACCATCTGTTGAAGATACTACTCTTTCCTCATTGAACAGACTTGGCTCACTTGCCAGAGATCAATGAGCTGTAGATGCATACATAGGTCTCTATCTGGACTCAATTCTGTTCCCTTAGTCCCCGTACTCCACTAGTCTTATGCAATGCCACACTCGTTCGATTACTGCAGCTTTGTGATGACTTTTGAAGTCAAGAGTCCTCCAACTTTGTTCTTTTTCAAGGTTGTTTTGGCCTTTTAGGATCTATTGAAAAACCACACAAATGTGAGGATCACCTTCTTCATTTCAACAGAAAAGACTGTTAGAATTTTAATAGGGATTGCATTTGAGTAATGTTGATATTAGCAACAGTATGTCTTCCTTCTTATGAACTAGGGATGTCTTTCTCTAGATTTACTTTATTTCAGCAATGCTTTGTAGTTTTCAATATACAAGCTGTCCACAACCTTGGTTAAGTTTATGGCTAGGCATTTTATTCTTTTAGATGCTACTGCAAATGCAGGTACTTCCTTAATTTCATTTTCATCTTGTTCATTGCACATATACAGAACTGCAGCTGATTTTTGTATGTTGTTCTTATAACCTGCAGCTTTGCTAAATTCCTTTATTAGCTTTAGTAGCTACCTTGTGGTTTCTTTGGGATTTTCTTTCTTTCTTTTTTTTTTAAAGATTTATTTATTTTTGAGAGAGCGAGAATGAGAGAGAGAGAGAGTACATGAGAGGGGGGAGGGTCAGAGGGAGAAGCAGGCTCCTCGCTGAGCAGGGAGCCTGATGCGGAACTCGATCCCAGGACTCCTGGATCATGACCTGAGCCGAAGGCAGTCGCTTAACCAACTGAGCCACCCAGGCGCCCTCTTTGGGATTTTCTATGTATAGGATTATGCCATCTGCAAATAGGGATAGTTTAACTTCTTCCTCTCAAGTTGGGATGCCTTTTATTTCCCTCTTGTGTTCTAATTGCTTCAGCTAGACCTTCCAGTACAATGTTGAATAGCAAGATTGAAAGTGAGCATTTTGTCTTGTTCCTAATCTCAAGGGTAAAGTTTTTGATCTTTCCCCACTAAGTATAATATTAGCACAGGTTTCTCATGAATGATGTTTATCACGTTGAGAAAGTTCCCTTCTCTCCCTAGTTTTCTGAAAGTTTTTATCATAAAAGAGTTGGATTTTTTCAAATGCCCTTTTGCATTAATTTAGATGATCATTTGGCTTATTCTCTTTGTTCTAGTGATGTGGTGTATTATATTAATTGATTTTCTTATGGTGAACTACACTTCCATTTCTGGAATAAGTCCTTCTTGGTGATGGTGTATAATCCTTTTAACTTGCCCTTGGATTTGGTTTGCTAGTCTTTTACTGAGGATTTTTTATTTTTTCTTCTAACTGATAGTTCTTTGTTTCTTTTTTTTAATTCTTATGTTAATCCCCATACATTACATCATTAGTTTTAGATGTAGTGTTCCATGATTCATTGTTTGTGCATAACACCCAGTGCTCCATGCAGAATGTGCCCTCCTCAATACCCACCACCAGGCTAACCCATCCTCCCACCCCCCTCCCCTCTAGAACCCTCAGTTTGTTTTTCAGAGTCCATCGTCTCTCATGGTTCGTCTACCCCTCCGATTTCCCCCGCTTCATTCTTCCCCTCCTGCTATCTTCTTCTTCTTCTTTTTTTTTTTTCTTAACATATATTGCATTATTTGTTTCAGAGGTACAGATCTGAGATTCAACAGTCTTGCACAATTCACAGCGCTTACCAGAGCACATACCCTCCCCAGTGTCTATCACCCAGTCACCCCATCCCTCCCACCCCACCCCCCACTCCAGCAACCCTGTTTGTTTCCTGCAGTTAAGAATTACTCATATCAGTGAGATCATATGATACATGTCTTTCTCTGTTTGACTTATTTCACTCAACATATTACCCTCCAGTTCCATCCACATTGTTGCAAATGGCAAGATCTCATTCCTTTTGATGGCTGCATAATATTCCATTGTATATATATACCACTTCTTCTTTATCCATTCATCTGTCGATGGACATCTTGGCTCTTTCCACAGTTTGGCTATTGTGAACATTGCTGCTATAAACATCGGGGTGCACGTACCCTTTCGGATCCCTACTTTTGTATCTTTGGGGTAAATACCCAGTAGTGCAATTGCTGGATCATATGGTAGCTCTATTTTCAACTTTTTGAGGAACCTCCATACAGTTTTCCAGAGTGGCTGCACCAGCTTGCATTCCCACCAACAGTGTAGGAGGGTTCCCCTTTCTCCGCATCCCCGCCAACATCTGTCGTTTCCTGACTTGTTAATTCTAGCCATTCTGACTGGTGTGAGGTGGTATCTCATTGAGGTTTTGATTTGGATTTCCCTGATGCTAGCGATATTGAGCACTTTTTCATGTGTCTGTTGGCCAATTGGATGTCTTCTTTGGAAAAATGTCTGTTCATGTCTTCTGCCCATTTCTTGATTGGATTCTTTGTTCTTTGGGTGTTGAGTTTGATGAGTTCTTTATAGATTTTGGATACTAGCCCTTTATCTGATATGTCATTTGCAAATATCTTCTCCCATTCTGTCGGTTGTCTTTTGGTTTTGTTGACTGTTTCCTTTGCTTTGCAAAAGCTTTTTATCTTGATGAAGTCCCAATAGTTCATTTTTGCCCTTGCTTCCCTTGCCTTTGGCGATGTTTCTAGGAAGAAGTTGCTTCGGCTGAGGTCAAAGAGGTTGCTGCCTGTGTTCTCCTTTAGGATTTTGATGGACTCCTGTCTCACACTGAGGTCTTTCAACCATTTTGAGTCTATTTTTGTGTGTGGTGTAAGGAAATGGTCCAGTTTCATTCTTCTGCATGTGGCTATCCAATTTTCCCAACACCATTTGTTGAAGAGACTGTCTTTTTTCCATTGGACATTCTTTCCTGCTTTGTCGAAGATTAGTTGACCATAGAGTTGAGGGTCCATTTCTGGGCTCTCTATTCTGTTCCATTGATCTATGTGTCTGTTTTTGTGCCAGTACCATGCTGTCTTGATGATGACAGCTTTGTAATAGAGCTGAAAGTCCGGAATTGTGATGCCGCCAGCTTTGCTTTTCTTTTTCAACATTCCTCTGGCTATGTGGGGTCTTTTCTGGTTCCATACAAATTTTAGGATTATTTGTTCCATTTCTTTGAAAAAAGTGGATGGTATTTTGATGGGGATTGCATTGAATGTGTAGATTGCTCTAGGTAGCATTGACATCTTCACAATATTTGTTCTTCCAATCCATGAGCGTGGAACGTTTCTCCATTTCTTTGGGTCTTCCTCAATTTCTTTCATGAGTATTTTATAGTTTTCTGAGTACAGATCCTTTGTCTCTTTGGTTAGATTTATTCCTAGGTATCTTATGGTTTTGGGTGCAATTGTAAATGGGATCGACTCCTTAATTGCTCTTTCTTCTGTCTTGTTGTTGGTGTATAGGAATGCCCCTGACTTCTGTGCATTGATTTTATATCCTGCCACTTTACTGAATTCCTGTATGAGTTCTAGCAGTTTTGGGGTGGAGTCTTTGGGGTTTTCCACATAAAGTATCATATCATCTGCAAAGAGTGAGAGTTTGACTTCTTCTTTGCCGATTTGGATGCCTTTGATTTCTTTTTGTTGTCTGATTGCTGTGGCTAGGACTTCCAATACTATGTTGAATAGCAGTGGTGATAGTGGACATCCCTGACGCGTTCCTGACCTTAGGGGGAGAGCTCTCAGTTTTTCCCCATTGAGAATGATATTCGCTGTAGGTTTTTCATAGATGGCTTTTATGATATTGAGGTATGTACCCTCTATGCCTATACTCTGAAGAGTTTTGATCAAGAAAGGATGCTGTACTTTGTCAAATGCTTTTTCTGCATCTATTGAGAGGATCATATGATTCTTGTTCTTTCTTTTGTTAATGTATTGTATCACATTGATTGATTTGCGGATGTTGAACCAACCTTGCAGCCCAGGGATAAATCCCACTTGGTCATGGTGAATAATCCTTTTAATGTACTGTTGGATCCTATTGGCTAGTATTTTGGTGAGAATTTTTGCATCCATGTTCATCAGGGATATTGGTCTGTCATTCTCCTTTTTGATGGGGTCTTTGTCTGGTTTTGGGATCAAGGTAATGCTGGCCTCATAAAATGAGTTTGGAAGTTTTCCTTCCATTTCTATTTTTTGGAACAGTTTCAGAAGAATAGGTATTAATTCTTCTTGAAATGTTTGGTAGAATTCCCCTGGGAAGCCATCTGGCCCTGGGCTTTTGTTTTTGGGAGATTTTTGATGACTGCTTCAATTTCCTTAGTGGTTATAGGTCTGTTCAGGTTTTCTATTTCATCCTGGTTCAGTTTTGGTAGTTGATACATCTCTAGGAATGCATCCATTTCTTCCAGGTTATCTAATTTGCTGGCATAGAGTTGCTCATAATATGTTCTTATAATTGTTTGTATTTCTTTGGTGTTGGTTGTGATCTCTCCTCTTTCATTCATGATTTTGTTGATTTGGGTCATTTCTCTTCTCTTTTTGATAAGTCTGGCCAGGGGTTTATCAATCTTGTTAATTCTTTCAAAGAACCAGCTCCTAGTTTCGTTGATCTGTTCTACTGTTCTTTTAGTTTCTATTTCATTGATTTCTGCTCTGATCTTTATTATTTCTCTTCTCCTGCTGGGTTTAGGCTTTATTTGCTGTTCTTTCTCCAGCTCCTTTAGGTGTAGGGTTAGGTTGTGTACTTGAGACCTTTCTTGTTTCTTGAGAAAGGCTTGTATTGCTATATACTTTCCTCTTAGGACTGCCTTTGCTGCATCCCAAAGATTTTGAATAGTTGTGTTTTCATTTTCATTGGTTTCCATGTATTTTTTTAATTCTTCTTTAATTTCCTGGTTGACCCATTCATTCTTCAGTAGGATGCTCTTTAGCCTCCATGTATTTGAGTTCTTTCCGACTTTCGTCTTGTGATTGAGTTCTAGTTTCAAAGCATTGTGGTCTGAAAATAGGTAGGGAATGATCCCAATCTTTTGGTACCGGTTGAGACCTGATTTATGACCTAGGATGTGATCTATTCTGGAGAATGTTCCATGGGGACTAGAGAAGAATGTGTATTCCGTTGCTTTGGGGTGGAATGTTCTGAATAGGTCTGTAAAGTCCATTTGGTCCAGTGTGTCATTTAAAGTCTTTATTTCCTTGTTGATCTTTTGCTTAGACGATCTGTCCATTTCAGTGAGGGGGGTGTTAAAGTCCCCCACTATTATTGTATT
The DNA here is from genome assembly GCF_002201575.2 of Neomonachus schauinslandi. Classification (NCBI taxonomy): domain Eukaryota; kingdom Metazoa; phylum Chordata; class Mammalia; order Carnivora; family Phocidae; genus Neomonachus; species Neomonachus schauinslandi. The sequence continues at coordinate 136,623,613 of NC_058407.1, forward strand.
GTTGTCGATGTGTTTCTTTGCTTTTGTTATTAATTGCCTTATATAATTGGCTGCTCCCATGTTAGGGGCATAGATATTTATAATTGTTAGATCTTCTTGTTGGATAGACCCTTTAAGTATGATATAGTGTCCTTCCTCATCTCTTATTACAGTCTTTGGTTTAAAATCTAATTTGTCTGATATAAGGATTGCCACCCCAGCTTTCTTTTGGTGTCCATTAGCATGGTAAATCGTTTTCCACCCCCTCACTTTCAATCTGGGGGTGTCTTTGGTTCTAAAATGAGTCTCTTGCAGACAGCATATCGATGGGTCTTGTTTTTTAATCCAGTCTGATAGCCTGTGTCTTTTGATTGGGGCATTTAGCCCATTTACATTCAGGGTAACTATTGAAAGATAGGAATTTAGTGCCATTGTATTGCCTGTAAGGTGACTGTTACCATATATTGTCTGTGTTCCTTTCTGGTCTATGTTGCTTTTAGGCTCTCTCTTTGCTTAGAGGACCCCTTTCAAGATTTCCTGTAGGGCTGGTTTTGTGTTTGCAAATTCCTTTAGTTTTTGTTTGTCCTGGAAGCTTTTTATCTCTCCTTCAATTTTCAATGACAGCCTAGCTGGATAGAGTATTCTTGGCTGCATATTTTTCTCATTTAGTGCTCTGAATATATCCTGCCAGTCCTTTCTGGCCTGCCAGGTCTCTGTGGATAGGTCTGTTGCCAATCTAATGTTTCTACCCTTGTAGGTTACATATCTCTTCTCCCGAGCTGCTTTCAGGATTTTCTCTTTGTCTCTGAGACTCGTAAGTTTTACTATTAGATGTCGGGGTGTTGACCTATTTTTATTGATTTTGAGAGGGGTTCTCTGTGCTTCCTGGATTTTCATGCCTGTTTCCTTTCCCAAATTAGGGAAATTCTCTGCTATAATTTGCTCCATTATACCTTCTGCCCCTCTCTCTCTTTCTTCTTCTTCTGGGATCCCAATTATTCTAATGTTGTTTCGTCTTATGGTATCGCTTATCTCTCGAATTCTGCCCTCGTGATCCAGTAGTTGTTTATCTCTCTTTTTCTCAGCTTCTTTATTTTCCATCATTTCATCTTCTATATTACTGATTCTCTCTTCTGCCTCATTTATTCTAGCAGTTAGCGCCCCCATTTTTTATTGCACCTCATTAATAGCCTTTTTGATTTCTACTTGGTTGGATTTTAGTTCTTTTACTTCTCCAGAAAGGGTTTCTCTAATAACTTCCATATTTTTTTCAAGCCCAGCTAGTATCTTTAAAGTGATGATTCTGAACTCTAGATCTGACATCGTACTAATGTCCGTATTGAGTAGGTCCCTGGCAGTCGGTACTACCTCTTGTTCTTTTTGTTGAGGTGATTTTTTCCGTCTTGTCATTTTGTGCAGAGGAGAATAGATTAATGAGAGAACAAAATGCTAGCAGAGTAACAACGTCCCCAGAAAATATACTCTAAACAAATCAGAAAAGACTTGAAGCAGTGGGAAAAGAAAGGGAAAGAGAGAAAAAAGAAAAAGAAAAAGATAAAGATAAAAACAAAAACAAACAAAACAAAACAACAACAACAACAACAAAGAAAACCAGAATGTGATCAAAATGACCAGGCTGGTATATAGATCAGTGCCACACACTAGATTTGGGGTGTATTTTGGTCTTTTAGAAGAAAGTGCCTCCCAAAATTTTAAAGAAAGAAAAACTTATATATGTACAAAAATAAGGGTTGATATGATGAAGGGATGGAATATGACTGTAAAGATGGAAATTATAAAAATTTTATAAAAGGACTTGATAAGAAGTTGTTTGAAAAAAGAAAGAAGAGGATTTTAAAAAAGAGAAAAAAGAAAAAAGAAAAAAAAAGGGAAAGAATGTGATCAGGCAGGGGAGTAGAACAAACCATATACTAGAGATTTAGGGTATATTTTAATCTGTTAGAAGAAACTATCTCAAAATTTTAAAGGGAGAACAACTTATATATATAAGCCAAAAATACGGGTAACTATTATGAAGGGATAGAATATGACTCTAAAAATGAAAAATAAAAATGTTTTTTAAAAAAAGGGATTGATAAGATGTTGGTTGAAAAAGGGAAAAAGAAAAATTCAAACAAACAAAAAAAAAGACAGTTAAAAAAATTAACTTTGAAAGACTAAAGAATCATGGTAAAAAAGCCATGAATTCTATGTGCAGTAGTCCCCTAGCGCTGGAGTTCTGCCGTTCTCATTGATCGGTAAACTTGGTCTTGGCTGGCTGTTCTCGCTGATCTTCTGGGGAGGGGCCTGTTGCCGTGGTTTCCAAATGTTTTGCCGGAGGTGGAATTGCCCCGCCCTTGCCCCCTCCCGGCTAAGTAATCTGCTCGGGTTTGCTCTCCGGGGCTTTTCTTCCCCGCAAGCTTTCCGTACAGCTTTGGAGGCGGAGAGTGAAAAGGGCAGCCTCCCAATCTCCGCCCCAGAGGAGCCGAGAACTCGGGGCCCCGCCTCTCAGTGAGCCCCCAGAGAAAAGCCGTCAGTCACTCCCGTCTCCCCAGTCTCCGGCTGCACTCCGTGCTCACCCGGCCTGTGACTGTGCGTTTCTATCTCTGGCACCTGACCCCGGGTGGAGTCTCCAAACCCAGCATATTCCTGCAGTGCGCTCCGTGCCTCTCCTCCCGGGGGAAGAAGGTGAGTCTGCCGCTTGTTGAGTCCCTGCTGGAGGAGCAGTGGCCCGACTGTGCCGCGGATCACGGTTTATGGCAACCCCGAGCTGAGAGCCCGCGCCTGGGCTCCGCCTCTGCAGCCGGCTTCCCTGCTCTGTTACCTGGGAGCTCTGCCACACTCAGGCACCCCCGGTCTTTCTGTGACCCCGAGGGTCCCGAGACCACACTCCCGGAGGGTTCCACCCCCCGCTTAGCCACCAGAGTGACGTTCCTCGGGGGAGCAGACTTTTAAAAGTTCCGATTTTGTGCTCCGCGGCTCCATCACTTGCCAGAAGCGGCCGCCGGAGGCCCCTCCCCCGCCATCTATCCTCCCAAATATCGCCTCAGATTCACTTCTCCGCACGTCCTACCTTCCAGAAAGTGGTCGCTTTTCTGATGAGAGAGTTGTTGCTCTTCTTTTCTTCGATCTCCTGTTGAGTTTGTAGGTGTTCAGAATGGTTTGATCCCTATCCAGCTGAATTCCTGAGAGGAGACGAAATCCAGTTCTCCTACTCCTCCGCCATCTTGCTCCGCCCCCTTACTGAGGATTTTTTAAATCAATATTCATAAGGGATATTGGTCTCCAGTTCTTTTCTTGTGATGTCTTCATCTGGCTTTGGCATCAAAGTTTAGTGCTAGTTCATTGAATAAGTTAGCAAGTGTTCCCTCCTTCTTTATTTTCTGGAAGAGTTTGAGAAGAATTGGTGCCAGTGTTTCTTGAAATGTTTGGTAGAATTTTCCAGTGAAGCCATCTGGTTGTGGACTTTTCTTCGTTGGGTGATACCTGATTACTGATTCAATCTCTACTTGTTACAGGTCTGTTAAGATTTCCTATCTCATATTGAGTCTGTTTAGGTGATTTGTATGTTTCTAGGAATTTGTCCATTTCATTTAGGTAATGCAGTTTGTTAGCAAAGAACTGTTTATAGTGTTTCCTTTTCATTTCTGTAAAGTCAATGATGTCCCACTTTCCTTTCTGATTTTGGTTATTTGCACCTTCTCTCTTTTGTCTTTTTCAATCTAAGTTTGTCAATTTTGTTGATCTTTTCTAAAGAAGCTTTCTGTTGAATCACAGACCTGTACCTCTGAAACAAATAATACATTATATGTTAAAAAAAAAAAGAAGAAGAAGAAGATAGCAGGAAAGGAAGAATGAAGGGGGGAGATTGGAGGGGGAGACGAACCATGAGAAACTATGGACTGTGAGAAACAAACTGAGGGTTCTAGAGGGGAGGGGCATAGGGGAATGGGTTAGCCTGGTGATGGGTATTAAAGAGGGCACGTTCTGCATGGAGCACTGGGTGTTATACGTGTTAAACAATGAATCATGGAACACTGCATCAAAAACTAATGATGTAATGTATGGTGATTAACATAACATAATAAAAAAAAATTTCACCAAGAAGTTATACTGAAAGGAAAAAAATCACATAACATAATAAAAAAAAAAGAGAGAGAGAGAAAAGAAAAAGAAAAAAAAATGCATGTGTGAATGAGCTTCTTATAGCCTTTTTAAATAAAAATTAGCTCATTGTTTAAACAAACAAACAAAAAGAAGCTTTTTGGTTTTGTTTTGTTGATTTCATTGTTTTTCTATTCTCCAGTTTACTTATCTCCTCTCTAATTTTTATTATTTCCTTTCTTCTGCTAGCTTTGGGTTTACTTTTCCTTTTCTGGTTCCTCACAGTGTAAAGTTAGGTTATTGATGTGAGATCATTCCTCTTTTTAATTTATTAATTTGTTAATATTTAAATTGAGGTATAATTGACATATAATATTATATTAGTTTCAGGCGTACAACACAGTGATTTGACACTTATATACATTACAAAATGCTCAGTACGAATAAGTGTAGTTACCATCTGTGACTATACAAAGTTATTACAATGTTATTGACTATTTCCTATGCTGTCCTGTTCATCCCTATGCCTTATTTATTTTACAACTGGAAGATTGTAACTTTTAGTCCCCTTCACCAGTGTTGTCCCTTCCAACACCAGTCTCCCCTCTGGCAACCACTAGTTTGTTTTCTATATTTATGAGTCTGTTTTGTTTTGTTCTTTTAGATTCCACATATAAGTGAAATCATATGGTATTTGTCTGTCTCTGTCTGACTTATTTCATTCAGCATTATACCCTCTAGGTCCATCCATGTTATCACAAATGGCAAGATTTTATTCTTTTTTTATGTTTGAATAATATTCCAATGTGTGTGTACACCACATCTTTTTTATCCATTCATCAGCCAATGGACACCTGGGCTGTTTCCATAGTTTGGCTATTGTTTATAATGCTGCTATAAACATTGGGGTGCATGTAACCCTTTGAATTAGTATTTTTGGATTCTTTGGGTAAATACCCAGTAGTGTGATTGCTGGATTGTAGGGTAGTTCTATTTTTAACTTCTTGAGTACCCTTCATACTGTTTTCCAGAGTGGCTGCACCCGTTTGCATTCCCACCGACAGTGTAAGAGGGTTCCCCTTTCTCCACATCCTCACCAACACCTGTTGTTTCTCATGTTGTTGATTTTAGCCATTCTGACACGTGTAAGGTGGTATCTAATTGTGGTTTTGATTTGTATTTCTCTGATGATGAGTGATGCTGAGCATCTTTTCACGTGTCTGTTAGCCATCTGGATGTCTTCTTTGGAAAAATGTCTATTCATGTCTTCGGCCCATTTTTTAAATTGGGATTATTTGTTTTTTGGGTGTTGAGTTGTATAGGTTCTTTATATATTTTGTACTAACCCTTTATCAGTGGTTTTGATATGTTATTTCTCTGAGGTATTCTTTTAGAATTTACAACTTACACCTCTAAGTTTTGGTATGTTGTGTTGTTTTTTTTTTTTTTTTTTTTTTTTTTTTTTTTTTTTTTTTAAAGATTTTATTTATTTATTTGACAGAGAGAGAGACACAGCGAGAGAGGGAACGCAGGGGGAGTGGGAGAGGGAGAAGCAGGCTTCCTGCTGAGCAGGGAGCCCGACATGGGGCTTGATCCCAGGACCTGGAATCATGACCTGAGCCGAAGGCAGACGCTTAACGACTGAGCCACCCAGGCGCCCTGTTGTGTTGTTTTTTATCTCTTCAGTATTTCTTCATTTTCTTTTTGATTTCTTCTTTGGCCTATTGGTGTTTAAGACTGTGTTGTTTACCACATATTTGTGAATTTTCCAGTTTTCCTTTCATTATTTTTTCTAGCTTCATTTTGTTGTCATCAGAAAAGATACTTTGCATGATTTCAATTGTTCTATTTATTGAGAATTGTTTTGTGGCCTAATGTATGCTTTATCCTGGAGCATATTCTGTGTGCACTCGAGAAATGTGTGCATTCTGTCGTTGGGTGGAGTGTTCTGCAGATGTCTGTTGCATACAGTTAACGTGTTGTTCAAGACCTCTCTCTTCAGTGGACTGTCTGCATTGTCTCTCCATGATTGCATTTTACTGTGTAACCATTTCTCTCTCCCTTCTATCAGTGCTTGCTCTGTATATTTTGGATCTCTGTTGTTTGGTGCATATATTAATATATAATGTCTTTATCTCTTTTAACAGTTTTTAAATTTATCTAAACAATTCTTAACATGGAAACATTTTTATTTTTTTAACTTTTATTTATTAAGTAATCTCTATACCCAACATGGGGCTTAAACTCATGACTCCGAGATCAAGAGTCACATGCTCCACCAACTGAACCAGCCAGGCTCCCCAGTAGTTTTTTAATTTAAAGTCTATTTTGTCAGATATTAGTATACCCACCCAGGTCCCTTTTGGCTACTATTTCTATGGACTATCTTTTCAATCTTTTCACTTTCAATCTATTTGTGTCTTTGGATCTCAGGTGAGTCTCTTGTAAACATCATATAGTTGGATCATGTTTTTTTTTTTTTTTTCTTAATTTTAATACATTCTACCTATCTCTGCCTTTTGATTAGAGAGTTTAAAGTACTGAAAAGAAATAACTTCTGCCATTTTGCTCTTTTCTTTGTGTTTTACATCCTTTTGTGTTCCTTATTTCCTCCATTACTGCCTTCTTTTGTGTTTAGTTGACTTTTTTTTTAAAAATAGTGAATCATTTTATTGTCGTTTCATTTCCTTTTGTGTCTATATATTTAAAGATATTTTCTTTCGGTTACCATAGAGACTATGTTTAACATCCTAAATTTAAAACATTTTTTGAGTTGTTACAAATTCATATTCAAAAGCACACAAAACTACTCTTGTACAATTCCGCCCTCTCCTGTTTATGTTGTTGTCACAAGATATATCTTTATACAGATGTGCCCAATAATATAGGTTCATAAATTTTTAAAAATCCTATAGGAAATAAAAAGTAGAAATACAAACCAGAATACAATATGCTCACTTTTATATTTGTACATGTATTTACCTTCACTGAAAGTCTTCACTTCTTTAGACAGCTATGAGTTGCTGTCTTCTGTCCTTCCCTTTCTAGGACAATTCTAGTGGTAGTAGACTGCCTCAGATTTTGTTTTTCTGGGACTTTCTTATTTCTCCTTCATTTTTAATAGACAGTTTTGCCAGATACAGGATTTTCTTTTGACAGTTTCTTTCAGCTCTTTAAATATGTCAACCCACTGTCTTTTGGCTGCCAAGGTTTCTGGTGAGAAACTGGCCATTAATCTTATGAGGATTCCTTACACATGATGAGTCACTCCTCTGTCAACATTCTCTTGCTGTCAACATTCTCTCTTTGTCTTTGTCTTTCCACAGTTTAATTATAATGGATTTCATGTAGGTCTCTTTGAGTTCAACCTACATGGAGCTTATTGAACGTCCTGGATTTGTAGGTTTATAGGGTTTTTTGTTTTTTTTTAAATCAAACTTGGGACATTTTTGATCATTATTTCTTCAAATATTCTTCTTGCCCCTCTCTGTATTTCTCTCTTTCTGGGACTTCTATATGTATATGTTGGTCCATATACATATAGAATATACATATATTGGTGTTCCACCAAGTCCCTTGGGATCTGTTCTTTTTACTTTTTTTTCATTCTTTTTTACTTAAAAAATTCTTTTTAATTTATTCATTTGATACAGAGAGATACAGAGAGACAGCATGAGCAGGGGGAGGGGCAGAGGCAGAGAGAGAAGCAGACTCCCCACTGATCCAGGAGCCCGACGTAGGGCTCGATCTCAGGACCCTGAGATCATAACCTGAGCCAAAGGCAGACACAACCATCTGAGCCACCCAGGTGCTCCCCCATTCTTTTTTCTTTCTGCTTCTTCAGACTCAATAATTTTTTCATTGTCCTATTTTAGGTTTGCCAATTCTTCTGCCTGCTCAAACCTACTGTTGAAACTCTCTAGTAAATTTTTATTTTGTTTGTTGTATTCTGCTCCAGAATTTCTTTTTGGTTCCTTTTTTATTGTTTCTACCTCTTTGTTGATATTTTTGTCTTGTTTGTACATCATTCTCCTGATTTGCTTTGGTTCTTTGTCTATGTTTTCCTTTAGGTCATTGAGAATGTTTAAAACTGTTATTTTAATGTTTTTGTCTAATAAGTCTGAAGTCTGGACTTCCACAAGATGATTTCTGTCCGTTATTTTGTTCCTTTGAATGGGCCATGCTCTCCTGTTTCTTTGTATGCCTTTTGTTGTTGCTGCTGCTAAGGATGACATTTGAATAGTACAAAGTGGTACCTCTGGAAATCAGACTCTCTGCTTGCTGTTGTTTGGGTTATTGAAGATTATACTAGTTGATTTGAGACTGTCCCAAACTGGTATTTCAAAGACATTGTATTCCCTGTTGATATGCTCCCTGAAGTCTTTGATCCTCAGCATCATGTTCAGCTAGTCTTGATGAGATTTTCTAGAATGCTGGGAATTAAGATAAGAAACAACAACAACAACAAAATAAACCAGAGAAAAAGAGTGACAGAGACAAAGAGATAGAGGGAGAGACAGAGATAGGGGAAACAGAGAGAGGAAGACTGAGACAGAGAGATAGAATGTTAGAGAGATACAGAGAGAGAGAGAGGCAGAGCAAGAGAGATAGAGGGAGCAGAGACACAGAGATACAGTGCGAGCGAGCATGACCTCTCCCAATCTTGCAAACTGGTGCTGTGCCAGGACCGTCCTTTAACTGTTAGCCAGGCTTGCACTGAATATGTCCCAGGTGAAAGTTTAGGGTCTTCTCAGGCTTTTTCTGAGCATGCATTGTGCCTGGGCATGTGTTTTGCTTTCTAAATTTCCCAGTACATACAGTTTATTTTGCATGTCCTAGTTTCCTTAAGAAGCTCTCCCAGCTTATGCCTTAGGCAGGTTATTATATATTTTATACTGCAAATTTTGCTCCAAGAGTCTGAGGGCTGTTGGTTTGGCTTGTGGTATTTTCATGCAATTCTCATCACTTTTCTAGCCTGTGTTCCAAGTCAGGTGCAACTGACTTGAGTGCCTTGCATTGATCCTTCAGGTAGACCCCAGACCAGTGACAACAGACCTACACAATAATTTGCTAATAAGGTCTGCTCTGCTCCCTCCAGGACCATGAAAATGACTGCACAACGGGAACATGGCTGCCATACCAGGCAGGGTGGGACCAGGACAAGGAAAATGCCACAGAGCTTCCCTGCTATATGAAGTGTCTCTTTCTTGGTACAGTGCTCACTTGGCTGCTGTCAACTTTCACTGTTTTCCAGGGTTCTCAGAAAAATGATTCTTACAGTTTCTGCTGGTTTCTCAATGTTTCTTTAGGGGGATGAGCACTTAGAGCTGCCTACTCCACCACTTTCTGGATGTCACTTTCTGATGTCACTTTCAAACTTTATTTTGATGAGAATTTTCATAGCATACTTTTTGCATCCATTTATTTATTTATTTATTTATTTTAAAGATTTTATTTATTTGAGAGAGAGAATGAGATAGAGAGCATGAGAGGGGGGAGGGTCAGAGAGAGAGGCAGACTCCCTGCTGAGCAGGGAGCCCAACGCGGGACTCGATCCCGGGACTCCAGGATCATGACCTGAGCCGAAGGCAGTCACTTAACCAACTGAGCCACCCAGGCACCCCTTTTTGCATCCATTTACTTTGAACTGTCTATATCACTATATTTGAAGTTAATTTCTTGTCTACAGCATATATATAAGGTCATTTCCCCCCTATATTCTGAAAGTCTCTGTCTTTTAATTGGTGTGTTTAGATGACTTATATTTAATGTAATTATTGATGTGTTTAGATTGAGATCCATGATTTTAGTAGTTGTTTTCTTGTTCCCTCTGGTTTTTATTCCGCTGTTTCCCCTTTTTTGCTTTATTTTTTGTTATTTGAATATTTTAAATATTTAACTTATCTATTCTGGTTTTTAATTCTATCTCTCTGTATAGCCTTTTAACGGAATGTTATAGGGACTAGAATAAACATAAGTTTTCACAGTCCACTTTACTGCTTCAAATGGGACACAGAAGCCTCATCACCACATAGGTCTCCTCACCACCCCCTCTTTATGTTGCTCTTGTCATATATATATATATACATATATATATTACATCTACATACACTAGAAAACCGATCAGTGTTGTAATTTTTGCTTTCAACTGCCAAACATATTTTCAAGAACTGGAAAAAAAGGTCTATTGTATTTACCCAGATGTTTTAAGGTTCTTTCTTGTATCATTCCCTTCTGTCTGAAGAATCCCATTAGCATTTCTTTTGTAGCAGGCCTTTTGGCAAAGGATTCTCTTTGTTTTGCTTCATCTGGGAATGTTTTTATTTCATCTTAATTCTTTTTTTTTTTAAAGATTTTATTTATTTATTTGAGAGAGAGAGTGAGAGAGAGAAAGAGCACAAGGTGGGGGAGCGGGAGAGGGAGAAGCAGACTCCCTGCTGAGCAGGGAGCCCGATGTGGGACTCGATCCTGGGATTCCAGGATCATGACCTGAGCCGAAGGCAGTCGCTTAACCAACTGAGCCACCCAGGCGCCCTCATCTTAATTCTTGAAGGATATTTTTCACTGGATATATGGTTCCGAGTTGACAGCCTTTTCTTTCCAGCTCTTAAAAAGTGTGTCACTTCCTTCTGGCCTCTGTGGTTTCTGATGTGAAATCTGCAGTCATGTGAATCCTTGTTCCCCATAAATAACCTGTCATTTTATTCTCATCGCTTTCAAAGTTTTTTCTTTGTCATTAGTTTTCATCTGTGTAATTATGATGTGTTTGAGTGTGCATTTCTTTAGGTTTATCATATTTGTGGTTTATTGAGTTTCATAAAACTGAAAACACTGGGGTTTATGTCTTTTGTCAAATGTGGGAATTTTCCAGCCATTATTCTTTAAATGCTTTTTTCTGCACCATATTCTTTCTTCTCTCCTTCTGGGACTCTGGTGGCATGAATGTTAGACAGTCTGATGTTATCCTACAGTCCCTGAAACTATCTCTCTTTTTTTTTAAATCTTTCTATTGTTCAGGTTGGAAAATTTCTATTAATGCTTGTTTAAGTTGACTGTCTCTTTCCTCCCTCACTCCATTCTACTATTGAGAATGTCTGAATGTCCACTGAGTTTTAAATTTTTCCATGACTGTATTTTTCATTTATAAATTTTCCATTTAGTTTTTATTTATAATTTCTATTTCTTTGCTGTGACTTTCTATCTTTCCATTCATTTCAAGAGCATTCAACTTCTTCTTCTTCTTTTTTTTTTTTTTTTAAATATGGCCAAAGGATTTGAATAGACATTTCTTCCTGGAAGACATGCAAATGGACAATAAGCACATGAAAAGATGCACAACACCATTCTACCTCAGGAAAATGCAGATCAAAACCATGAGATACCCCCTCAAACCCAAAAAGGTGGCTATAATAAAAAAGACAGTAACAGTTGTTAACAAGGATGTGGAGAAATTAGAACCCTCCCACACTGCTGATGAAAATATAAAATGGTGTAGCCACCTTGGAAAATCCTTTGGAAGTTCCTCAGAAAGTTAAACACAAAATAAATCCATATCATTAGTAGTTATTTCCCATACTTCTAGTCCCTGTCAACCACTAATCTACTTTCTGTCTCTGTGGATTTGCCTATTTTGGACATTTTGTAAAAATAGATCATACAATATGTGGCCTCTTTTGTCTAACCTCTTTCACTTGGCGTAATGTTTTCAAGGTTCATCCATGTTATAGCAAGTATAAAGACTTCATTCCTTTTTATGGCTGAATAATATACCATTGTATGATTATGTCATATTTTGTTTATTCATTTATTCATTGACAGAAATTTGGATTGTTTCTACATTTTGGCTACTATGAATAGTTTTACTATGAACATTTATGTACAAGTTTTTATTTGGATACCTGTTTTCAAATTTTTTCATGTTCACTTCTTGGAGCATTTTTATAATAGCTGACTTAAAAATCTCAGGTAATTCTAACATCTGTGTCATTTTGGCATTATTATCTATGGATTGTCTTTTCCCATGCAATTTGAGATTTTACTGGTTCTTCTTTTTTTTTTCCCTAGTACTTTAGAATATGACTTTATTTATTTATTTTTATTATGTTATGTTAGTCACCATACAGTACATCATTAGTTTTTGATATAGTGTTCCATGATTCATTGTTTGTGTATAACACCCAGTGCTTCATGCAATACGTGCCCTCCTTAATACCCATCACCGGGCTAACCCATTCCCCCACCCCTCTCCCCTCTAAAACCCTCAGTTTGCTTCTCGGAGTCCATAGTCTCTCATGGATTATCTCCCCTTCCTATTCCACCCCCTTCATTTTTCCCTTCCTTCTCCTAATGTCCTCCGTGCTGTTCCTTATGTTCCACAAATTAGTGAAACCATATAATAATTGGCTTTCTCTGCTTGACTTATTTCACTTAGCATAATCTCCTCCAGTCCCATCCATGTTGATGCCAAAGTTGGGTATTCGTCCTTTCTGATGGCTGAGTAATATTCCATTGTATATATGGACCACATCTTCTTTATCCATTCATCTGTTGATGGACATCTCAGCTCTTTCCACAGTTTGGCTATTGCATACATTGGTGCTATAAACATTGGGGTGCATATGACCCTTCTTTTCACTACATCTGTGTCTTTGGGGTAAATACTGGTTCTTCTTGTGTCCAGCAATTTTGGATTGTGTCCTGGACAATTTGAATTTTCTATCATGGGACTCTAGGTCTTGTTTAAATCCTATGGAAATTGTATATATATTTAAGGTCATATGCATGCATACTTCAGAGGTGAATCCAGATGTTCTTAAAGAACTGCATGGATCCACTTTCCTGAGATTCTCCTTCTCCACAATTTCCCTGGTACCTTTTAAATTTCCCAGAACTCCCCATTTCAATCTTCCAACCAGAAAATGGGGGCTTTAATTGCCTTCCTCTGCTGTACGTTCATGCAACTAATCATGTGTCCAGGGCTGATCATCCAGAGAAGAACAAGAAAAAGCAATAATGTTTGCTTTTGTCTCTCACACCATCTGCAAATGGAGAGGAAGTTTCTGCTTGCTCAGTTAAGCTCCTGCGGGCGGGGCCTTACTGCTGCTGTTGCTACTGCTACCACCCCAGAATTGCTTAGAAATTGAGATGTGAGTAAATAGATAAAATAAAAAATAGATTTCTGAGCACTAGGACACTCCCTTTTCATTCCTCAAGCCAGAGTAAGACAGCTTCTTCTGGAGACTTCTCTATCTGCACTCTCTCTTCTGGATTGTAGGCTACACAGAGTCCAGGCTGGGCAATACTGAAAGAAAACAATGGTAAAGTCACTGCTAGTTTGGGGATAATTCGAATCCCGCTCTTCTTCTCAGTCTGCCTGCTACTGTTTACAAGGACTTTAATTCGCTGCTCCATGCATGGTATTGTTGGTTGTTGTTTTAAATAGCTGCATTTAGTGGGAAAGACAAGGTGGAGCATGTTCCATTAGAACAGGAACCTGTATACCATGTCCTTAACTTTTCACATTCCAATTACACTCAGTATTTTAATATATCACATAAAATGCACAAACCTTGTAATTAGTCTGTATTTCTTCCACCCCACATCCTTTATGTTATAGCTGTTAGATATATTTTATCCAATATATTATGAACTCCAAAGGTACTGTTATGGTATTTGCTTTAGTCACTTGTAGTATATAGAAATTAGAGGCAAATAGAGCAAAAAAAAGACTTATATTTAGCCAGATATTTACCCTTTCTTATGCTCTTTATTTCTAACAATGCAAATCTGATGCCAACTCCTTTTATTGTGGAGAACTGGCTTTCTCATTTCCTGTAGTGTTAGTTTTCTGGTGGCAAATTCATTTCTGTTATATGAGAAGGTATTTTGCCTTGATTCTTTTTTTGTTTTTAGACTTTATTTTTTTTAGAGTAGTTTTAGGTTTACAATAAAATTGAGGGAGGTAGAGAGATTTCCCATACACTCCGTGTCCCCACACATGCACAGACTCCACTACTATCAACATCACTGCCAAGATGATACATTTTTTATCAGGGACAAACCTACACTGACACATTATACCCATCCAGAGTCCATAGTTTACCTAAGGGCCCACTCTTGGTGCTGTCAATCCAGTGGGTTTGGGCAAATGTATGACAAATCTATCATTATATCATACAGAGTAGTTTCACTGCCTTAAAAATCCTCTCTACTTTGGATAATTATCCCTCCCCACTTCCACCCCTGGCACCCAGTTATCTTTTCATTGTCCTCATAATTTTGCCTTTTCCAGAATGTCATATAATTCAAATAATACAGCATGTAACCTTCTCAGATACACTTCTTTCACTTAGTAATATGCATTTAAGATTTCTCCGTGTCTTTTCATAGCTTAGTAACTCTTTTTTTTTTTTTTTTTTAGTGCTGAAAAATATTTCAATGTCTGGATGCACCATAGTTTATTTATGCATTCACCTATTAAAGGACATCTTGGTTGCTTCCAAGTTTTGGCAATTATAAATAAAGCTGCAATTAACGCCTGGGTACAGGTTTCTGTGTGGATGTAAGTTTTCATGTTCTTTGGCTAAGTATAAAGGAGCATGATTGCTGGGTTGTATAGTAAGTGTATATGTTTAGTTTTATAAGAAACTGCCAAACTGTCCCAAAGTGGCAGGGCCACTTTGTATTACCATTACCAATGTATGAGAGTTTCTATTGCTCCACATCCTTGCTAGCATTTGGTGTTGTCAAGTATTCCAGATTTTGGTTATTCTAATAGGCGCCTAGTTCTAATTTCCATGTCCTTGATGACGTAAGATGTGGGGCATATTTTCATACCCTTATTTGCCACCTGTATATCTTCTTTGGTGAGGTTTTTGTTCAGGTCTTTGATTTTTAATTGGGTCTTACTGTTGAGTTTTAAGAGTTCTTTTCATATATATTTTTGATAATAGTACTTTATCAAATGTATCTTTTGCAAATATTTTCTCCCAGTTGTGGATTTTCTTCTAATTCTCTTGATATTGTCTTTTGCAGACCAGAAGTTTTAAATTTTAATGAAGTCCAGTTTATCAATTATTTCTTTGATGGATCATGTCTTGGGTGTTGTGTCTAAAAAGGCAAGACCATACCCAAGATCATATAGGTTTTCTTCCATTTTACCTTCCAGGAATTTTATAATTTGTGTTTTACATTTAGGTCTATGATCCACATTGTCATTTGTAGTGAAGAATGTAAGATCTGTGTATAGATTCATTTTTTGGCTTGTGTATTTCCAGTTGTTCCAGCATCACTTGTTGAAAAGACTATCTTTGCTCTATTGTATTGTTTTTGCTCCATTGTCAAAAATCAGTTGACTATATTTATGTGGTCTATTCCTCGTTCTCTGTTTTGTTCCCCTGATCTATTTGTCTATTCTTCCATCAATACCACCCTGTCTTGATTACTGTAGCTTTATAGTAAGTCTTGAAATCAGGTTGCATTGGAAGAACTTTGTTCTCCTTTCATACTGTGCTGGCTATTCTGGATCTTTTGTTTTTCCATACAAGCTTTAGTAAAAGGCGAAAGATTTATGCATTTTGAAGAGAAACCGGAGTCCATACAAGCTTTAGAATTAGTGTGTAGATAGCCACAAAATAACTTGCTGGTGTTTTCATTGGTATTGCATTGAATCTATAGATCCAGTTGGGAAAAACTGACATCTTGGCAATACTGGGTTTTCCTGTCCATGAACATGGAATATGTCTCCATTTATTTAGTTCTTCTTTAATTTTGTTCATCAGAGTTTTGTAGTTTTCCTCATAAAGATCTTGTATGTATTTTGATATATATCTAAGTATTTCATTTTGGGGAGTGCTAATGTAAATGGTGTTGTGTTTTTAATTTCAATTTCTACTTGTTCATACAGGAAGGCAATTGACTTTTGTCTATTAATCATGTATCCTGCAACCTTGCTATCATCCCTTATTAGTTTCAGGTTTTTTGTTGTTGATTCTTTCAGATTTTCTACATAGATAATCATGTCATCTGCAAACAAAGACAATTTTATAACCAGATATGTTTTATTTCATTTTCTTGCCTTATTGCATTAGCTAGGACATCCAGTATGATGTTGAAAAAGAATGGTGAGGGAACTTCCTTGCCATGTTCCTGGTTTTAGTGGAAAAAGCTTTGATTTTGTCACCATATTGTATGATGTTTGTTCTAGATTTCTTGTAGATAGTCTTTATCAAGTTGAGAAAGTCCCCTTTTGTTCTTAGTTTACTGAGAATTTTTATCATGAATAGGTATTGGATTTTGCAAATTCTTTTCCAGCACTTAGTGATATGCTCATGTGAGTTTTCTTTTTTAGCCTGTTTATGTGATGGATTATAACGTTTGATTTTTGGATGTTGAGCCAGCCTTGCATACCTGGGATAAATCCCACATGGTCATGATATATATTTCTTTTTGCATATTTTTAAAATTCAATTTTCTAACATTTTGTTGAGAATTTTTACATGATCTATATATCATAATATATATTAATAAGCCCATCAAATGTAGTCTTCCTGTCTATTACAGTGTTTTTTTTAATCTCTAGCATTTCTTTTTTGGTTCTTAGGATTTCCATCTCTCTATTTACATTGCCCATCTGTTCTTGCATGCTGTCTATCCATTAGAATGCTTAGCACATTAATCATAGTTGTTTTAAATTCCCTTCCTGATAGTTCCAACATCCCTGCCATGTCTGGTTCTGATGTTTACCCTGTCTCTGTGTTTTTTTTGTTTGTTTGTTTGTTTTGTTTTGTTGTCTTTTGATGTGCCTTGTAATTTTTTCTTGAAAGCTGGACATGATGTACTGGGTAAATACATCATGTGTGGGAGGAAAAGTGCTCCACAGTGCTATGATTAGAGCTCAGTCTTTTAGTGATCTTGTGCCCCTGGACTGTGACCTACAGATTTTTTCTCAGGATGGCCAGAGTGGTTGGACTTGGCTATTTCCCTTTCTTAGGTCATTTAGGCTCTGATAAAACCCTGGCAGTTTAACTAGTTTCCTGAGGAATACCTTGTTCAGAACAGAGTACTCAGGCTCCCTTTTTCCCCGCTCCTGCTGGAAGCATGAGTGGATTTTTCTCTAATATTTACTGTAAGAACCTGGTCGAGCTCTTGGAGGTAAAACTCACAATATTGTGTCTCCCCCTGCCCCTCTCCCACCCATGACTGGGTCCCTCTGGAGTCTTTAGTTCTCAGAGTTGTCCACACTGAGCTGTATGCACTTAATCACAGTTCAGGTTTCCTAGCCTGGTGCAGGTTCCCAAGGTGGTTTCTGCTCGTGTGTCTCTGCCCTGATAAGTTGTTATTCTCTGTGTTGTATGGCTGTCTTTCCAATCTTGGGGGCAGTGGTTTGTCCTGTTCTCCTACCCCAAAGGATCCAAGATGAGTTGTTGAATTTTCAGCTTGCTCAGCTTTTTACTTGCTGTTAGGACAGAGTGGTGAATTGGAAGTGGAACTGGAAACTGGAATTTCCCAGCTGCCTTTTTGCAAAAATAGACCCAATTTTGCCTTGAAAGATATTTCTCTGGCTTGACAGCTTTTTCCTTTCGGCACTTTTCCTGGCCCCATTCATATCCATGAAACGTCAACCACTAATTGAATTGTGGTTCCCCTATATTTAACATGTTGCATTTCTCTTGTTATTTCAAGATCTAGTCTTCATATTTGGCTTCAACCATTTGACTATGTCTCAGCACAGCCTTGTTTCTATGTATCCAGCTAGGTGTTTATTGAGCATCTTGAATCTGTAAACTTATGTCTTTTATAAGATGGAAAATTTCAGCCATTATTTCTTCAAATACTCGTTCTGTCCCATTATTCAGTTATGCATGCATAAGATCGTTTAATGCCACCTACTAGGTCCTTTGGCCACAATCTTTTTTTTTTTTAATCAATTCTTAGGCTTTGTTTTTCTCACTATGCCATTTGTATTTATTGATTTTCAGGGTTACTTATTCTTTCTTCTGTCATCTCCATTTGGCTATGAAGTCTGTCTACTGACGTTTTTATTTTAGACATTAGGTTTTTTCAGTTCTAGAAATTTTCTTTTTTTTATTCCTATTTTTCTGTGAACGTATTCTACTTTACTGAGGATAGTTATAAAAGCCATTTTAAAATCTTGGTCTGTTAGTTTCAGCACCTGCGTTATCTTGGGTTTTATATCAGTTAATTTTCTTTTCTCTGGAGGATGGATTCCATTCCCCTGGGTGTTTATTTGTAAGGTGATTTTGGAAATTCTGGAAATTCAAAATATGAAGCTGTGCTGCCTTAAGATTCTGTTAATTTTCTCTGGGGAGTGCTGTTTCTTCGTTTCAACAGGCAGTCATCTTGTTAGGTGGCAAACCAGTCTTTATTCAGATTTCCTCTCTTTAGCAAAGATTCTTAGAGTCTCCCCACACATGTGTAGTTCAGAGACAGACAGACAAGATTTGAGGATCCCCTCTCTGGATTCCCCTTCTGAGATTCTCTTTCTCTCTCTCTCTCATGGTTTCACTGGATTCTTGTCTAGTACTCCAAGCCATTAAAGTGGGGTTTTCCCACCAGCATCATTGGGGGCTGTGCACCCTGCTCATCACACTGGCCCTCTGTAAAGCTTGCAGAAACAGGCACTGACTAACACAGTGTCCTCTGGTGTGGACTTCTCCACACTGCATGCTTCTCATCTCTGGTCCCTCAGGCAGGTGCTTTTGTAGATCTCTGAATGCTGTAGTTGTTCCTGTGAGCGTGTTGGATCTTATTAGTCATTCTTAGAAACGGAAGGACTTCCTAATCTCATAAAGATGCTTTGGAGTTTTTGTCACATAAGCTATTCACCTTTTCCTGTAAAACTTCCAAAGATGTTTTATATTTTTAGATCCTGTCAAGAAGTGTAGCACACTCATGCATGCTCTCTCTCTTTTCTCTCTTTCTATATTTTCTACTTGGTCATTGTTGCTAGTATATAGGCATGCTATTGAATTTTAGAAGTTGATTTACATTCATTTACTCTCCCCCCAAATTTATTTTAATTATTTCAATTTGATTTTTTTTTTCATTTCTAGAGGGGAAGATAACCTCTGTAAATGACTGCATCTTCTATTATTTTTATCTCCCCTCTTATTGGAATAGCCTCTCTTTTTACTTTTTACCCTTCTCTGACATCTGGGCAGTGCCTCCACTCCTGGCCACATATTTCTCTCGGAGGGTCATGTCTGACCTGCCAAAAGAAGGGACGATAGTTTCGAGGATGCCATCCAGGACACAGGTGATTTGAGACCCATTTTTCTTTCCAACTTGACTCATTAGTTCAGCCAAAATAGCCAAAAAGTACATGTCCAAATACAGTCTTGGAAGATTTTAGGTAAAATTAGTAAAGGCTTTGTTAGACGCACGTGCTGAAAATAGAAGAGGTGGAATTAATTTCTAGTGTTAGATTTTGGTTTTATTAAGGACAAAATGGAGCAATGTTTTATTTTTACATTCTTTGCTCTAAGTACAATGGAAATAACCTAACTTTTCTTGGGTGAAACTGCAAAGTAAAGCAGAGAACTAAAGAAATTACAGAGGTAATTCATTTCAAAATTTGCCCTTGGAATATCAAGATAATTGAGTGCACTGTGCAGATTATTTGCTTGAATTACCTGAAAAGTTGTTTTATTCTCTATCTCACCTTTATAAATAAAACTGTGGTCTAGGGAAGGAAAATTGGGTCCTTGCTTTTCTGAAAAAAAAAAAAATCATAGAAAAACAATAAATAGAAAAAGTATATGAAGAGACAATTCACAGAAGAAATATAAATAGCCAGTATGCATATAGAAATAAAATATACCTTACTAGTAGTGTGGGAAATAAAAATTAAAGCAACAATTAGTATGATTTTCTTTGCCTACTAGATTAGCAAAAATTTTAAAAGTTGACAATATCCAAGTTAATAAGCCTGTGGTGGAATACATGATCATTATTGTTTGATACTGGGGGACTGTAAATTTGCTCACACTATCTGGAGGGTATGGAACGTAGCACAAATGTCCTTAATTCCACATCCCTCCCTAAATCAGTGCCCCATACCTCATGACTTGGTGGTACATATAAGTGTAGGCTCAAGCGTGTGATTTATGGCAGTCCGTGAGATGTTGGCAAAGTGCAAACAGGAACTTGAGGGGTGTGTGATTGGAGTTGCCTTCTCTCTGTGCACCTCTCCCCTTACGTGGAGAAGGTGCCAGGGCCACCCTGCTGGAGGGCTATATACATGTAAGCAGAGTGGCCCAGACCTCCCAGCAAGGGCCAGCCAAGATCACCCACCCAGTCTATCTGCGACACACAGGCAAGCCAGGCACTGAGACACATGAGCAGGAGAAGCCAGCTTTGTGGTAATTTGTTATATGGCATTATTTGGGAAGAAGGTAACTGAATCAGAAGGCAATATGCTACTCCAGCAAGATTTTTTAAGTGCATAACCCTGGCAATCATATTTCCAGGGAAAGGCAGAAATGTAGATGAACTGACAGGCTTGCAAGATGCCCATGGAAGCATTATTTATTATAGAAAAATTGTTAAAATATTTTAAATTTCTATCACTAGAGAAGAGTTAAATAAATTAGGATATAACTGAATAAGAGACTATTATATAATGGTTCAAAAGAATAAAGTAGATTTATATAAATTGATATGGGAAAGTGTTTATAATATCTTAAATAAAAATGTTATCAAGCAGTAAGCATAATACAATAGCATTTTGTTTTTAAAAATTACTTATGTAAAAGCATAGAAAAAGATCTGGACAGAAAAAAACACCATTTGTAACTTCTGAGAAATCACATTTAGGGGAGTGACTTTAACTGTGTGTACAATTAGTGTCTTTATAATGACCATGAATTACTATTGTAATTCAAAACACATGAGAGAAATAACTATTGGATTTTTCTCAGTTGGTTTTTATTTTTTATCTTATTCTGTTTTTCAGTCTTAGATACAGTTGACATACAACATGTATAAGTTAAGGTGTACAGCAGAAAGACCTGACCTATATATATCATGAAATGATTTTCACAATAAATTTAGTTAACATCCGTCTTGTATAGTTACAAAAGAGTGGTTTTTTTTTTTTCCTTGTGATGGGAACTTTTAGAATCTTCTCTCTAAACAACTTTCACATATACCCGCAGCAGTGTTAACTATACTCCTCATATAGTACATTAGACCCTTGGCGCTTATGTACCTTATAACTGGAAGTTGGTGTCTTTTCATCACCTCATCCAACTCCCCCACCCCCACCCTCCACCTCTGGTAACCACACATCTGATCTCTGTTTCTATGAATTTACTTGTCTTTATTTTTACTTCCACATACAAATGACACCATATAGTATTTGTCTTTCTCTATCTGCCTTATTATTATGCTCTCAAGGTCCATCCATATTCTCAAAATGGCAGGATTTCCTTCTTTTTTATGGCTGAATGGTATTCAAATATTATATATATAATATATAATATGTATTGTGTGATATGTATATATCACATTTTCTCTATTCATCCATCCCATGGATACTTACTTAGGTTCTTTCCATGTCTTGGCTACTGTGAATAATACTGCAATGAATATGGGGGTGCAGACATCTCTTTGAGATACTGATTTTATTTCCTTTGGATATATGCCCAGTAGTGGGATTGCTGGATCATATGGGATTTATGTTTTTAATTTTTTGAGGAACCTCCATCTTGTCTTCCACAGTGGCTGCAATAATTTACATTCCCACCAGCAGCGCATTCCCTTTCCTCCATATCCTCACTGACACTTGTTATTTCTTATTTTATTGATATTAGCCATTTTAACAGATATGAGGTGATATCTTATTGTGGTTTTGATTTCTATTTCCCTGATGATTAGTGATAATGAGCATCTTTTCATGTACCTGTTGACCCACTTGAATATCTTCTTTGGAAAAATGTCTTTTCAGGTTGTTTGCCCATTTTTAGTTGGATTACTGATTTTTTTGCTATTGAGTTGTATGAGTTCTTTACACATTTTGGATATTAACCCCTTATCGGATATGGTCTACAAATATTTTCTCCCAGTGTTACCTTTTCACTTTGTTGATGGTTTCTTTTTTCTGTGCAGAAGCTTTTAGTTTGATGTAGTCCCACTTTTTTTTTTTTATTGCTTGTTTTTTTAGGTGTCATTTCTAAAAAATCATTACTCAAGATCCTGTCAAGGAGTTTTTTTTTTTCCCAGTGAGTTTTTCTAGGACTTTTATGGTTTCAGGCCTTACCTTTAAGCCTTTAATCCATTTCAAGTTACTTTTTGTGAGTGTTGTAAGATAGGAGTCTGGTTTCATCCCTCTGTATGTGAATATCCAGTTTTCTCAGCATCATTTATTGAAGAGACTATGTTTTCTTCATTGAGTATTCTTGACTTTCTTGTCCAATAGTAGTGGACAGTATATGCTTGGGTTTATTTTTGGGCTCTTCAGTCTGTCCTATTGACCTATTTGTCTGTTGTTAGGCTAACACCATACTGTTTTGATTACTTAGCTTTGTAATACAGTTTGTAATCAGGAAGTGTGATGTCTCCTGCTTTGTTCTTCTTTCCCAGGATTGCTTTGACTATTCAAGGTCTTTTGTGGTTCCATATGAATTTTAGGATTTATTTTTTTGTCTTTTAAAAAATGCCATTGGAATCTTCCTAGGGATTTTTTTTTTAAGATTTTATTTATTTATTTGAGAGAGAGCGAGTGAGAGAGAGTGAGAGAGCACAAGCAAGGGGAGAGGCAAAGGGAGAGGGAGAAGCAGGTTCCTCACTGAGCAGGGAGCCTGACTCAAGGCTCGATCCCAGGACACTGGGATCATGACCCGAGCCAAGGGTAGACAGATGCTCGACCAACTGAGCCACTCAGGCACCCCTTTATAAGGATTTCATTGAATCTATAGATGATTTTAGATAGGATAAACATTTTAGCCATATTCATTCTTCCAATCCATGATCATGGTATGTCTTTCCATTTATTTGTGTCTTCTTCAGTTTCTTTCATCAATGTCTTATAGTTTTCAGTGTACACATCTTTCACCAACTTGGTTAAATTTATTCCTAAGTATTTTATTGTTTTTGCTGCTATTGCAAATGGGATCATTTTCGTTCTTTATTTTTCAGATATTTCAATGTATAGAGATACAACTGATTTTTGTATGCTGATTTTATATCCTGTAACTTTACTGAATTTATTAATTGGATTTAACATTTTTGTGTGTGTGTGAAGACTTTAGGATTTTCTATACATAACATCATGTCATCTTCAAATTGAGACAGTTTTACTTCTTCTTTTCAATTTGGATGCCTTTTATTTCTTTTCCTTGTCTGATCGTTCTGTCTAGGACTTCCAGTACCTTGTTGAATAGGAATGGTGAGAGTGGGAGCCCTTGTCTTCTTCCTGATCTCAGAGGAAGAGCTTTCAGCCTTTCCCCATGGAGGATGATGTTAGTGGTGGGCTTGTCATATGTCGCCTTTATTATGTGGAGGTATGTTCCTTCTATAGCTAATTTGTTAACAGTTTTTATCATGAACAGATGTTAAATTTTGTCAAATGCTTTTTTTGCATCTATTGAGGTGTTCATATGATTTTTATCTTTTGTTGTGTTAATGTGGTATATTGTTATTGATTTGCATATATGGAACCATCCTTGCATCCCAGGGATAGATACCACTTGATCGTGGTGTATGCTTCTTTTTTTTTTTTTTAATAATGTTGAATTATTTTTTAAAAATATTTTTAAAAAATAATTTCTACACCCAACATGGGGCTCAAACTTACAACACCAAGATCAAGAATTGCACGCTCTACTGACTGAGCCAGCCAGGTACCCCTAGTATATTATTTTTATGATGCACTATTGAATTTGGTTTACTACCATTTTGTTGAGATTTTTTTGCATCTATAAAGAGGGATAGTGGCCTGTTGTTTTTTTCTTGAAGTGCCCTTATCTGACTTTGGTATCAGGGTAATGCTGGCTTTGTAAAGTGAGTTTGGGAGTGTTTCCTCCTATTCTAATTTTTGGAAAAGTGTGAGAGGGATTGGTATTAATTCTTTGTTAAATGTGTGGTAGAATTCACCAGTGAAGCCATCTGGTCCTGGACTTCGTTTCTTGGGATGTTTCTGATTACTAATTCAATGTTCTTGCCAGTAATTTGTTCAGACTCTCTACTTCTTCTTGATTCAGTTTTGGTAGGTTGTATGTTTCTGGAATTTATCCATTTGTTTCTAGGATGCCCAATTACTTGACATATAACTGATCTGGGTAGTCTCTTTTCATCCTTTGTATTTCTGTGGTATCAGTTGTCATCTCTTTCATTCATAATTTTGTTGATTTGGTTCTTTTTTTTTTTTAATGATTAGTCTAGCTAAATGTTTGCCAATTATGTATATCTTTTCAAAGAACCGACTCTTGGTTTTGTTCATCTTTCCTATTGTTTCCTGTTCTCTATTTTATTTACTTCTTCTCTAATCTTTATTATTTCCTTCCTTCTGCTAACTTTGGGCTTAGTTTGTTCTTTTTCTAGTTACTTGATGTGTAGACTTTTAAAATTATAATAAATTTAATAACTTAAAAGTAATAGATACCATACACTCAAGTGCATGGCTATTATTTTAAAAAGTCACAGTAGGGGTGCCTGGGTGGCTCAGTGGGTGAAGCTTCTGCCTTCGGCTCAGGTCATGATCTCAGGGTCCTGTGATCAAGCCCTACATTGGGCTCCCTGCTCAGCGGGGAGTCTGCTTCTCCCTCTCCCTCTGCAGCTCCCCCTGCTTGTGCTCTCTCTCTGTCAAATAAATAAAATCTTATAAAATAAAAAAAAAGACAGTAACCTTTCTGTTTTACAAAAATGAAGTTTCATTACCTGTTATTCTACCATTTTATTTTTACATAACATACAACAGGTATTTCTGTCTCAGCCTAGCTGTCATTTACAAGTATTTCTTCAACAAGTCTCTTACAGGGTTCCCATCACAAAGTGCTACCAACTCGTAAACACCTTCTAAGAGCCTAGAATGGTGCCTGGCATACAACAGACAGCATGGGAAGCTGAATGAATAAACAAAATGTTGATGATGATAAGTGCTTCAAAATGCCTCTATGTTAATTATTATTTATAAATCACGCAATCCAAACTGTAATGTCAAGTGAATCCTAGTGTCAAGATTAAAACCCTGATGTATTTCAGTTACTTTTTAAAAAGCTTTCCTAAAGAACTTAATGTAAAAGTATTCCCTTAAAATGCATGGCTCACCTCCACCACATTTAGATTGTGGAGGTAAAGTTCATATCTGATTTGGAAGGATTCATTGTGCTCTCTTTCCCTTAGGTACCCCTGAAGGCTTCCTTTTGTTGATCTGTGGATAGTAAGAGAGAAAGTGACACCTGTGACCTAAAATCTGGGTCCTCATCCTATCCTAGATCTAGGCAGTGATGAGGTTTTCACCTTTGGGGAAATGGCTATATTTCCATTTTTCTCTTCTTTCTCTATTTAACGGTGGATGGTATCAATTCCTTCTGAAAGGCTCTGAGATCCTGGGATGGATGTTGAAGCTGCCGTGCAGTGGGGAACATCCCCTACACGCCTGTGGAGACTGGGAAGCCCTGGTCCTGGCACTCCTGGGGCGTTGTCTTCTCCCTCCTCCCCACACTGAGGTCCTCCTCTCTCCCTCTGCCTTCCCCTTTTCAGGCAATTGACAGCAACAATGCCCCCAGGAGGATCCCCGGGAGCCTTCTTCAAGTGTTCTCAGGTGTCCAGATTTGTCACGGGTAAGGTTGTGCTTCCCAAATTATTTTCACCCCTTTCAGAATCAGTGCATACATCCCCACGCTGGTCCTTGTCCGCCCACGCCATGCAGAAGCCATGCCTCTGGGCGGCGCGCGGGCTGACCCACCCCTTCACCATCTGGCTGCTGGCTTGGCTCAGCTGGGGGGGGGAGACGGCAGGAGATCCGCTGGGCCAGGAACAGGCAGGAGGCCTTCACTCTCTCTCTTTGCTTCTCCCTCTTCTTCCTCTTGCCTCTGCAGGACCACGATGGCTCAGGTTCCCTGAAATTGCTGCCCTGCCCGCCGCTGGGTTTCACTCTTCCTTGGTCTCGTTCTTAACACTGCTCACAGCTTTGCGATGCCCATCTGCTCAGTGACACCGCGGCAGCCACCACCTGTGGAGCGTGGCTGACTCTGAGATTTGCTCGGGAGGGATGTGTGCTGGAGAGTGCTCTCGGGCGAGAGAAGCGGGACCCGGGAGGAGGAGCTGAGCAGGGCACCAGCGCCCCTGCGGCCCCGGCTGGGTGGGCCTCCTGGGCAGGCTGCTGGAGGCTCGCTGAGCACCATGCAGGCTACACGTTGGCCACCTGGCAGAACGTGTGGTGCAGACGATGGGTCTCTGTGCTGGGCCCCTAAACTACGTCCCGTTTATGACGTGGCTTCAGTGAGCAGATGTGCGCTCCAGCCAACTTCTTGGGGCCTTTGGGGCATACCCACTTGCAAGCTGGTGGCAGATTCAAAAGATGGCTTTCTGCCTTAGTACCTGCCCCAGTTTGCCTGTGTGAAGGAACAGCCTTTGGTCTACACTGCTGCTTCTTCCCAGCTCTGACCATTCAGGATCAGGGGCTGGTCCTGAAGCAACAGTCAGACAAAAGCCTCAAAAGTGTTTCCAGGTTCCTGTTGAGAAGCAGTAGCAGTGTCTCGGGTTCAGTCCACGCTCCCGGTGTCCGCCCTCGGCACTGCAGGGCTTTTAATGTGCTCCTATTTCCGTTATTAAACGCCAGCACCTCTGAGCTGTGCATGGCCTTGCTCTGGATACTGCCCTGCAAACTTAGACTCCAGTATCAATTATTTACTTATGACTCTGCCCCGGGACAAACATCTGCTCTTTCTTTTAAAAGTGATTAAGTTTTTCCCATGTGGGTTTAAAGTCTGGTATTTCATAATTGACTTGATATATCAGAGTCTTGGAAGCTCTGCCGTATAGCTCGGTGAAGAGCTGCGACATCCATCCTCCGTCGGTGTCTGTCGCCAGGGGCTCAGGAGCAGTGTGGACAGAAAGCCAGTGATTCACAGAGGGCTGTGCACCCCTCAGCACTGGTGGGGCGCCAGGACAGTCCAGAGGGGCGTCCGGATAGGGTTGCTTGTGGAAATGACGCCTGCTGCATCCTTCACAAGAGAACGCTGTGTGCTCTCCAAACGTGTGGAACAGGAACGCAGCGCTGAGGGAATCCCCTGGGTCAGCTCGGTAACCGTGACATTGCCATGGCTTTCTTCACTGGGGTGTGCGCTGGGCGGTGTGGGAACCCTGCTGGCCCCACATGACCAGCCTCACCTCCCTGATGGTTTCACCACCTTTGCTTTGGACCCCTTGCCTTTCCACTTGGCTGCACCCGGGAGTACCGAGCTGTCCCTCCACTTGGGGTCTCGGTGGGGCCTTTCCACGGCCGCCCCTTCCCCCTCCTCCACCCCTTTCTCCACCATATGCGCTTCCCCCTGCCACATACGCACCCTTTAGGACAACAGGTTTCTCCCCAGCCCCGGGACAGAAGGAACAGGAAACTGCTGTCAGGGGTCACAACGTGACCTCTACAGCTCTTGCACGTGTGCGCTCTGCACCAGGAGCCAGAGGACGCGCGCGACCCACGCGAGCCAGTCCAGGAGCGTGCCCGCAGGGCGTGAGCCGGCAGCTGCTGAGACAGCGGTGCGGGTGTAGGGTGGCCCCTGGACACACTGCGTGGGGCGGATGGGCTCCAGGAAGGGTCGGGCAATGATGGCCGATGGGGGTCCGGGAGAGAACTTGTCCTTGTCAAGTGTGAAAGTTAATGTGATGTGTCACCTTGGCAGGGCCCAGGGCGCCCAGACGGGTAGTGAAACATTACTTCTGGATGTGCCTATGCGGCCTTTCTGGCCTTTGAATTGGTGGGCTGAGTAAAGACCGCCAGTGGGGGGGCATCATTCAATGCTTTGAGGGCTCAAATAGAACAAAAGGCAGAGGAAGGGAGAATCGCTCTCTCTGTTGAGCTGAATGTCCATCTTCCAGCCCTCAGGCATGCGCCCCTGTTCTTGGGCCTCAGACCATGGGCTCCCCTGGGTCTCCAGCGGCAGACCTCCGTTCATGGGACTTTTGAGCCTCTGGGATCACATGAGCCAATTCCCATAATAAATCTCTTGTCTGTGTCCATGCATACCCAGAACCCTAGGTAATAGGACGGGAGTCTCCATGACGTCCCGGACACCTGCTGGATCTGCTCTGATGCGGAGGTGCTGTGGCAATGTTTTCTGACCATCGGGTAAAGAGTCACCCGTTAGAGAAGGGGGCTGTCTGGCAGCCAGCGTACAGCCCACACACTCCACTCAAGGCGATGGCAAGGAGAATTCGCCTACAGATTTAAGCTAAGGGACAGAGAGAGCCAAAGAAAGAGCACTTGTAGGGTCAGGCCAGGCCCGCTCCCCAGACCAGCACCCAGAGTGGAAAGAAGGTGGGTTTGGGGCCGCCGCAGTCGGCTGGCCCACTGTCCAGGTCTCCAGCCGCATGCTGAGCCCCCGGAAAATGCCCCCAGACGGGGCAGGTGGCTTCGCCTGGAAATGCAACAGCAAGTGGCAGCGTGCAAGCCCCCCCACGCCCCCCAGGGCCAGAGAGCCCACTGCCACGTGGCCATGCATCCAGCAGCACCCGGCTGGCCGCTGGTCGAGCTGAGAATCATGGTGCACAGCATATCAAACTTGCACTGTCTGTTTCTTTAAGTGGAATCCTGACTTAAAGCGCCAGCAAGGGCAGCCAAGGGCAGAGTCCCTGACCTCTGCATGTTATCTGGGCCAGGAATCGGCAGATTTTTCTGGAAGGGCCCAGAGAATAAATACGGTCTCTGTCACACCTCTGCTGTGGTGTCGTCCTGCAAAAACAGGCGTAGATGGCACAGGAATTCATGAGGTGGCCCCGCGCCAACGAGCCTTTATTTGCAGAAACAGGTGGTGCCCGGTTGGCCAGCGTCTGGTCCCCTGCGTGGTGAGCGAGCGACGCTTGCTTCCAGCCACCGCCTGCAGCCAGGCCTTCCAAAACACGGGACTAACTTTGAAGGAAAACATTTCATCCTCCCGGTAAATGACAGTTCTGTTTTTTAGCTGTTTAGGTCAAAAAGGCTCAATTTCTCTTTCCGTCATAGCCCATATGCAATCTGCCGGCAGGTGATGTGAGTGCAGAATCTGCCGCTTCCCCCGCCTGCCTGCCCGCCTGCCCGCTGGCACCACCCTGACCCCCCCACCCTCCCCGACCACCGTGGTCCTCTGAGGCCCAGGACACTCAGGGCGCGGGGGGAGCTGCCCCCCTCACCTCCTGCAGCCCTGTGCCCCCATGCCTCTCGGCCACACCTGTCTTCTTCCTCCCAAAGCACCTGCCGCCGCCTCTGTGCGGGCTGCTTGTTCAGTCCGGGGTCACTTCCCACACCTCATTCCCTCCCTCCCTGTGGAGGCTACCCCCCATCCCCCGTGCCTTCATTCTGTGTTGCGTTGTCCGGTGTATTGGTTTGCTCCGCTGTGTAACAAAGTACCACCAATGCAAGGCTTAAGCAACAAAACCTCATCCTCCATCAGACCCAGAGGCTGGAAGTTGGGGACTAAGGCGCGGGCGGGGCTGGTTTGTCCTACGGCTGGAGGCACAACCTGTCCGGAGCCTGGGGGGCCTCAGTCCCAGCAGCTAGTGCTGCTGGAGGTCCTGCGGTCCCTCTACTCTGTCTTCATACCGTGCTCTCCCTCTGCTGAGTTTGTGTTCAGATTCCCACTCTTCGTTAGGATGTCGCTGGGTTCGGGCCTAACGCCCTCCTTTGCACTTGTTTGCCTCTGTTGGACGACATGGGTCCAGCAACATGTAAAGTGACCCAAGGGAGCCGGTTAGCGTGACTCCGGGTGCGCGTCTGCGGGTCAGAGTTCTGTGCCACGGGGTCAGCCAGTGGGGCTTGGAGGGGAGCGCGGAGCTAGGTCTGCTGACACGGGGCCAGGAAAGACCGGGTAGCTCAAACTGCATGACTGCAGGGAGGCTTCATCAAGGGTTTTTCACAAGGGATGGTGCAGGAGCCCCAGAGTCATCAGGCCCCTCAGCAGAAAGAGCTGCATGACAAGGACTGTCACCTCTGGGGGACACCTGGCAGGACTGCCCAGCCTCCCGCTCCTGCCTTCTGATCTGCTGCCTTTGAAGCCAGGCCACGAGCCAGAGGGGCTGGCTGGTCCAACCCACTCCGGCTAGTGTCCTGGAGTGCAGAGCAGGAAGCAGGAGAGTGGAGAGAGTATTTGGGGTTGGGGACAGGGAGAAAATGTCATACAGAAAGGAGGTTGTGGGCATTGAGTTTGGGGAGCCCATGAGACAGCCAGGCGGAGACCCAGTGGGTGGCTGGACGGGGAAGTGTGCGTCCTCTGTCAGAGTTCTGAGTGAGAAGTGTAGACGTAAATCCAGGATGTTGCCAGGGTCGGTGGAGACGGTGAGAAGTCAAGAACTTCGAGGAAAGCCCCTGGGGACCACATACACGTAAGGGTCAGGGCAGTAGGATTTCGAGGGAAAAGCCAAGGCAGTGGGTCACAGTCTGAAGAGGCTGTGGAAGGAAAGCCAACTGGGGAGGAAGCTTGGCGAAGTGGGAGTGGTCAGTGGTAGTAAATCGAGCTCAGCGGTAAAGACAGCCGCAGCTCAGTACATGTCCTGATGGGCGTGTTCCCCCCCCCCCCCGCCCCCGCAGAGCTCCTTTTCTTGCAAAACCAAACCTCTGTGGTCCCGAACGTCTAGGTCCCTGTCCCCTCTACTTGCTGCCTCATGTAAGGGGAATCCTGTAGTATTCGTCCTGTTGTGACTGCCCGGTCACTCAGCAACATGGCTAAAGCCTCATTCCTGTGCAGGCAGGAGCCAGAATTTCCTTCCTCTTCAAGCCTGAACACATGCCAGTGTGTATACATGCCACACTGTGTGTATCTGTCCGTCTGCCAGTGGACACTTGGGCTGTTTCCACTTTGGGGCTTCATTTATTTTGAGGAGGTGGGTCGGAGAGGGTTCTTCCTCTCTGCTGCTACAAAGCTCAACTGAGCTCAGTAACGAGAGGCAAGTGTCCTTTAATAACTGTGGCCTGCCTGGTTTGCATTTCCAAGGAACCTTGTTTTTCTTCTCTTAAGTCTTCAATGTGAATAAATCATAAGTCAATAAAAGTGTTGGTCAAAACCATCTTCTGGACAAAATTGATGTTTATTTCTGTTTTCAGGGTTTTTTTTAAAGACTTTGTTTTTAGAGCAGTTTTACGTTCACAGCAAAATTGAGAGGAAGGTACAGAGATTTTCTATATACCCCCCGTCCCCCCACATGCACCGCCTCCCACATTATCACCATCCCCACCAGATGGTACGTTTGTTACAACTGATGTGTTGTCAGCATTCAAAACTAATCACCAAAACTAAACATACTCTCACCATATGATCCAGCAATTGTGCTCCTCAGTATTTACCCAAGAGTTGGAAACATGTGTCCACACAAAAACCTGCCCACAGGTGTTTACAGCAGCTGTATCCAAAGCTGCCAGAACTTGGTAGAAACCAAGATGCCCTGCAGTAGGTGGTGGACATGTCAACTGTGGTCCATCCGGACAAACAGAATGTTATTCCAGTGCTAAAAAGAAAGGAGACTTCAAGCCATGAGGAGACATGGACCAACATAAAATGCATCCCCTAAGTGGAAGGAGCCAATCTAAAAAGGCTTCATACTGTGTGATTCTAACTATGACTTTCTGGAAAAAGCAAAACCACGAAGACAGTAAGATCAGGGGGTTGCCAGGTGTTGGCAGGGAGGGTTGGATGGTGGAGCGTGGAGGGTTTTTAGGGCAGTGAAACCACCCTGTGTGATACCACAATGGTGGACACATGTCATCATATGTTTGTTGAAACCCATACAATGCACAACAACAAGAGGGAGCCCTAATGTAAACCATGGATTCTGGTGATGTTTGGTCTTTAAGAATATCTTTTAAAGAAATCAGTGTGTTGACTAGTTTAACAGAGGAAATACTTGAAAACTCAGGAGGCCACATGCACAGCAGAGGCTTTTTACTTGTGCTAAAATGAGTTCAGGATTCTAGGCACGTTCCCTCGCTCCGGCTCGGGATGGGGAATATTAATTCATACTGTCCCTCCAGGTCCTCCAGGTCCTCATCCTACACAGATGTGGCATTCTAGAAACTTTAAAGCCAAATGAAAGTATTCCAAGGATTCAGGAGCTTTCCAAGGTGACTGTAACAGCTGCTCATGGTTGGCAGAGGCCAGAGCAGACAGGCCTCGTCAAAATCAGGGGACACAACTGGACACAGACATCATGTGACCATGCAGCAATGAGTCAGCGCCAAAATTAGAAAGACGCCTGCCAGAGGAGAAGCAGTTTCTCTAAAACCATCCGCCAATATTTGCAGAGTGAGGTGCCATGCGCCCATCCCTGTGCTAGAGATGGCGGGGCACAGAAGGCAAGTCAGTTCCAGGCCAGTAGGACGAACCTCTTCCTGCAACACCTAATTGAGGAGCAGAGTAGTAAAATCAGCCTGCCAAAGAGAAAGAAAGTGGACCCACCTGGACCCATAGATGTGAACAACCGGGGCCCAGGACAGAGGGAGACATGCGGCACAGCCTCTGATTCTGCCCTTGTCCCTAGATGCTAAGGAGCTACCCGAGAATTCTCGCTAATGTCCAGCGACTGTGGGGAAGTGGGCTGGCCAGTTGAGCTGACCATGCAGGAGAGGTGAGGAGCGTCCTCCGGAGGAGGAGCCCCGGGTGCCACTACCAGAACTTGTCCACCCAGGATGAGCCCTGAGGCTTGCTGGCTTCCAGAGCTTTCTGCTGGGTTGGAGAAATGTCCTGACTCACCAGAGTGGGGCAGCATCTGGCTGGAGGGGGCAGGGGCCAGCCCTCACAGAGGCAATTACCTGGGTATCAGAAGAGAACACAGGGCCCGGGCCTCCAGGATGGGCCCCCAGGAAGGTGCCTCAGAGCCCACAATGAACCCACCGAACCCACTTGCTCTGCACATGCTCACACATACCCCTGGGCTGGAACACAGCCATGTCTCATGCTCCGATGCAAAGAAAACTGGTCTCAGAGAAGGTTGGAAGGACGTCAGTAACTCACCGGCATGAATGAGAACAACCACAAAGCCGCCCGAGTTCACGGTGAGCAAGGTGGACAGCAGAGCCCGGCATGGAAACTGGGGAAGGGGGAATCGTAGTGTGCAAAAGACCAACAACCCAGGCTGGGAAAAGCACCACAAAAGCGAAGAAGTAAATTCTTGCTTACTAGGGAAATATATAATTATATGAATTCAGTAAAACAAACGTTTGAAAATGAGATGGTAAAGCAACAGGAAGTGTTACAGAGCTGAGAAACGATGAATTGATGAAGCAAAACTTTGCAGAGGAGTATCTTTTATTCACAAACAAGGGAAAGGACCCATGTGACTGAAAAGCCAAACTTGATGGCGTGGGGAAAGGGCTGAGATCATCAGACGCAGAGGAAAAGTCCAAGAAGTTCGAGCACTAGTGACGATGTTGTAGGGAGAGGTGTGCGTCCCTATACCAGGCTTAACTCGTGTCCCTGAACAGCGATCCCATAAATGGAACAGAGAATGGACTTAGTGACTTAACAGAGGAAAGCTTTTCTAGAGGGCCCTAAAATAATGTTCACCAAATATCAGTTCTGTTTCTTTTTTTTTTTTAAGATCTTATTTATTTATTTGACAGAGAGAGAGATACAGCGAGAGAGGGAACACAAGCAGGGGGAGGGGCATAGGGAGAAGCAGGCTTCCCGCTGAGCAGGGAGCCAGATCCGGGGCTCGATCCCAGGACCCTGGGACCATGACCTGAGCCGAAGGCAGATGCTTAACGACTGAGCCACCCAGGCGCCCCAGTTCTGTTTGTTTCTTAATGGTGGGATTTGGGATGACATTTTTTTTTTTTTAATATCACCTTTTGGTAACCGCCACAAGTTGTTGATGTGCATAAATCCATTTTTTTAAAAAAATAAAAGTTTCATTACCTAAAAACATGTGCAGGGTATGGAGATAAAAAGCAGACTTTGGAGGGTGCTTTGGTGGCTCAATCGGTTAAGCGTCTGGGTTCAGCTCAGGTCATGATCCCAGGGTCCTGGGATCGAGTCCCGAGTCGGGCTCCCTGCTCAGCGGGGAGTCTGCTTCTCCCTCTGCCTGCCATTCCTCCTGCTTGTGCTCGCTCTCTCTGACAAATAAATAAATAAAATCTCTTTAAAAAGCACACTTGGGTTATGAGAAAAGATTTTTGCTTTTTATTTATCCCAGAAGATTGAACAGAGCACAGACTGAAAATTCTATCTCTGTTAGTGCTGCTCAAAGCACATAAGAAAGCCAGTAAGGAAAGGTTTCCATTTTTCATGGAATCTAAGATGGCTACAGCCACAAGCACACCAGTGTGAGTCACAGAGAAAGGAAAAATTCTGCCAGCCAAACTTATGACAAGTTATCATTTTAAGATACAATGTATTACAGAGGAGTTAAAATGTGAAAAAATGCACTTAGAGAAATAAAGTATCAACTTTGTAGGTCAGAGTAAAATTTGTGTTGCCCATCCTTGTATCTTCCTTCTGCATAACACAGTACCAGTGTATCAACCACCTTTCTAACATGTTCATTGACATCAAAGAGTTTAGTGACTTGTGGAAGACAAGACACTTAAAAAACAAACAATTGGTAGGTATGTATTGAGTGGTGGTTAGTGATTTTCACGACTGAAAGAACAATTTATGTGAGCAAAAATTTCCATGAATGTTTTTTCTAATTCCTAATGTATAGAGAATATCTATTTATCAAGCATCTATAATGTGGACACTGGAGGAAAATCTTGACAGTGACTCACAGGGGCCAAATAAGGCCCCTTATTGCTCGTACCCCTGTCAGCAGCAACAACTCAACATGCATCATGGACAAGAGTGCCCTGTGGTTGCTGGGGATCCAGCACTGTCTGCAAAGGGACCCTGGGGAGCCTCAGGTCATAGGCTCCCAGACCTTGGTCCCAGCTGTGGACCCTAAAGTGGCCTGTGACCCAGCTCCAGCCCCTCTTGGCCATGGTCCTGGGGCCCCTGGAGAACACTGTCTTAGACAATCACCCATGCATGAAAGAACCTAGTGGACATCCAGGAGTCCAGTGGAGAAGCTCCAGATACCAAAGGAACAAAAGGATCTGAGTCTGGTGTCCTGGGGAAGGACACCAGGAACAGTTTAGCTGTATCATGACTACCCAGCAGCACAGCTCAGGCCAAGATAGCCATTCTGAGCCATGGTTTCTCCTGTGGGGGGGGTGGGAAAGGAGAGTGTATGAGTGAGATCTGGCTCCCCCAGCTGTGCGGATGCTGCCAACGACGCCATCTCCCTCTCACTCCATCCAGAGTGCTAAGTCGTGAGCTGCATGCCTGGGGGTGGTGAGTGGCTAGGAAAACCACAGCCAGGGCTCAGATGGTATCAAAGAGAAATAGATCCTACCAACCATGTCAGGTTTTCATCAGGAGGCCTGCCTGCAAACTGCTGGGGCACCTCATCCATGGATCCTCCGACTGGCCCATGGGTACCACCAGCACTCTATCTGCCTCCCCCTCTCACATCCCTTCTCCATGGCCAGTTCCCTGGCCACACTTCTAATGGGGAGACTGACTCTTGCAGATAGCTAGTGAGCATGTACAGAAAGCCATCCTGAATCTGCAGGCTTGGGAGAGACCACAAACCTGAGAATTAGCACCACCTTTGGGAAAGCAAAAGAGAGACTGTCAGCACCTGGCCTGGTGCACAGCAGGATGGAGAGAAGGCATACAAGCCTAAGAATATTGCCATTAGAGGGATCAAGAAATATGGAGCAGGTGTATGCATAGAAGGTCTGAGAAAGCATCAGAATCCCTAGCAGGGCTGACAGAAGGTATTTCTCTCCCAAAGGCAGTTAAAGAAGTGACTACTTCAAATATGAAGACAGCAATGCAAGACCTCAAGGAACATGAAAAATCAAGGAAACATGACACCACCAAAAGATCACAATAATTTTCCAGTAATCAAAAGATGCCACAGACATGGAGATCTGTGATTTACTTGATAAAGAAATAAAAATAGCTGTTTTAAGGAAGTTCAATGAGCTATAAGAAAAAACAAAGACAATTCAATGAAATCAGGAGACTACATGAGCAAATTTAGAAGTTTAAAAAATATAAAAATCATAAAAAAAAAACCCAAACAGAAATTCTGGAGTTGAAGAATTCAATGAATGAGATGAAAATACAGCGGAGAACACCAACAGCAGACTTGATAGGTCAGGAGAAAGAATCTATGAGTTGAAGGTGGGAACTTTGAAATTATTCAGTCAGAGGAGAACAAAGAAAAAAGAACCAAAAAGAGTGAAGAAAACTTATGTGAACTATGAGATAACATCAAAAAAAGCAATCTGCAAATTACTGGAGTCCCAAAGAAGAGATGGAGAGGGGGACAGAAGCTTATGTAAAGAAATAGTGGCTGAGAACTTCCCAAATCTGGGGAGAGATAAGGACATCTGAGTTCATGAAGGTCCTAGGTCCCCAAACAAATTCAACTTAAAAATATTTTCTCCAAGACACGTTATAATAAAATCAAAGTCAAAGAGAGAATCTTAAAAGCAGCAAGAGAAAAGAAGCTTACCTCCTACAAGGGGAACTCATGAGGCTCTCTGTGGATTTCTCAGCAGAAACCCTGAGGCCAGGAGACAGCAGGAAAAATGAGGTGCTGCAGGGAAAAGCTGCCACCAAGAATACTCTACCTGGTACAGCTGTCCTTCAGAAATGGAGAGGAAGATGTGCCCAGAAGTAGAAGGAGACCTCCACCAGACTTGCTTTTCAAGAAATGCTGAAAATTCTTCAGGCTGAGATAAAAGGACGTTAGTTAGCAACATGAAAACGTGTGAAAACACATGATATGCTGGCAAACACAAGTATGGGGTCATATCCAAGACCCTGTCGTACTGTAATATAGTTGTATGTTAACTCTAGCAAGGAGTTCTCACTCCAGTAAAGAAATGAAAAGATGAAAGTATTAAAAATAACTAAGCTACAATGATTTGTTAATGTATACGCAATATAAAAAGATACAAATTGTGACCTCAAAAACATAGAAGGAGAGGGAATAGAAGGGCAAATGTTGGATAGTATCAAAGTGAAGTTGTTTTCAGAGTATGGCTGATTGTTAGATCTATGATGTTTTTTTTCTGTAAGCCTCATATTAACCACAAAGCCAAAACCTATAGTAGATAAACAAAATAATTGTCTGTTCACAAAGGAGGGTACCAAGGGAGAAAGAAACAGGAAACTATGAAGCATCAGAAAACAATGAATAAGATGACATTTGTAAATCCTTACTTATTAATAATTACCCTAAATGTAAATGGATTGAATTTTTCAGCCAAAAGTCACAGAGTACCTGAATGGATTTAAAAGGAGACCCAGCTATAGGCTGCCTACAAGAGACTCACTTGAGCTTCGAGGACACACACAGGCTCAGAGTTGAGGGACACAAAAAGACTCCATGCAGGTGAAAACCAAAGGAGAGCAGCGGGTAGCCCTACTTACATCAGACCAGATAGACTTTAACACAAAAGCAATGATAAGACAGAGGTCCTTGTACAACGATAAAGGGGCCAATTCATCAAGAAGATAAAGTAATTGTAAATATCTTTGCACCTGACATTGGAGAGCCTGAATATATTAACCAAACACAAACAGATCTGAAGGGAGAAATAGACAATATGATAACAGTAGGAGACTTCAGTACCCCACTATCATCAGCAGACAGACAGAAAATCGGGGAAACATTGGACTTAAACCCTACATTAGAACAAATGTACTTAACAGATGCATACAGAACATTCCATCCAACAGCAGAATCCACATTCTTGTCAAGTACACATGGAAAACTCTCCAGGATAGACCATATGTTAGGTCACAAAAAACAGTCTCGGCAGATTTAAGAAGATTAAAATCATACCAAGTGTCCTTTCTGATCACAATAATTAAAATTGGAAATCATTTAAGAGGGGGTGGCTGGGTGGCTCAGTCAGTTGGGGGTCTGCCTTCAGCTCTGGTCATGATCCCGAAGTCCTGAGAGTCTGCTTCTCCCTCTGCCCTTCACCCTGCTCATGCTCTCTCTCTCTCTCTCTTGCTCTCTCAAATAAATAAATAAAATCTTTAAAAACAAAAAAAGAAATCATTAAGAGGAGGAAAACTGGAATATGTACAAATGAGTGGGAATTAAACAACACACTCTTAAACAACCAATGACTCAAAGAAGAAATCAAAAGGGAAATCAAAATATCTTGGAGCAAAACCAGAAACACAACATATTA
>NC_058407.1:136662113-136699997 GCF_002201575.2 Neomonachus schauinslandi
AAGGAGCCCCAAGTCAGGCTCCTTGCTCAGCGGGGAGTCTACTTGAGATTCTCTCTCCCTCTGCCCCTCCCCCCGCTCACACACTCTCTTTCAAATAAATAAATCTTTTTAAAAAAGAAAAAGAAAAAATATCTCAAACAACCTAACCTGGGACCTCAAGGAACTAGAAAAATAAACTAAGCTCAAAGTGAGCAGGAGGAAGGAAATAACAAAGACTAGAGCAGAAATAAATGAAATGGAGATCAGGGAAATGATAGAAAAGAGCCACAGAACTAAGAGCTGGTTTTTTGAAAAGATGAATAAAATTGACAAACACTTAGCTAGACTAAGAAAAAAAGAGAAAATTCAAATAAATAAAATCAAAAATGAAAGAGGAGATCTCACAACTGATACCACAGAAATACAAAGGAATGAGTCTACTGAAAACAATTATATACCCCAAATTGGACAACCTAGAAGTGAAGGATCATATCCTAGAAATACACAACCTATGAAGACTGACTCATGAAAAAATAGAACATCTAAACATACTGAAAATAAGTAAGAAGATTGAATCAATAATCAAAAACCTCCCAACAAAGAAAAGCCCAAGCTCAGACAGTTTCCCTGGTGAATTCTACCAAATATTTAAAGAAATCATGCTAATTCTCAAATTTGAAAAATTAAAGAGGGAACACTTCCAAGCTCATTATACAAAACCAGCATTACAATGATACCAAAGCCAGATAAGGATACTACAAGATAAGAAAGCCCTTTAAGATAAGACCAGTATCCCTGAAAAATACAGGTGCAAAAAAACTCAACAAAATATTAGCAAACCGAATTCAGCAGCACTTTAGAAGGATCATACACCATAATCAAGTGGTCTTGGCAACATTTTTGGATATGACACTGAAAGCACAGGCAACAGAAGCAAAAATCAACAAGTAGGACTTTATCATACTAAAAGCTTCTGCACAGCAAAGGAAATAACAAAATGAAAAGGCAACCTATGGAACGGGAGAAAATATTTGCAAACCACGTATCCGATAAGTGGTTAATACCCAAAATATAAAAGGAACTCCTAACAACTCAATAGAAAATCAAATGGTCCAATAAAAATTGGGCAAAGGACCTGAATGGACATTTTTTCAAAGAAGACATACAAATGGCCACCAGGTAATGCTCCACATCATTAATCATGGGGAAATACAAGTCAAAACCACAGTGGGCAACCCTCAGTTTGTTCTCTATAGTTAATAGGCTCTTACAGTTTGCCTGCCTCTATCCCTTTTTTTTTTCTCCCTTCCCCTATGCTCATCTGTTCCTAAATTCCACATATGAGTGAGATCATATGGTATTTGTCTTTCTCTGATTTATTTCACTTAACATAATACCCTCTAGTTCCATCCACGTCATTGCAAATGGCAAGATTTCATTTTTTATGGTTAATACTTGATTGTATATATACACCACATCTTCTTTATCCATTCATTAGCTGATGGACATTTGGGCTCTTTCCATAAAAATTTGGCTATTGTTAATAATGCTGCTGTAAACATCGGGGTGCATGTGCCCCTTCGAATCAGTATTTTCGTATCCTTTGGGTGGAGGCGAGGTGGACAGGGGATGGGATAGATGAGTGATGGATATTAAGGAGGGCACTTGTTATGATGAGCACTGGGTGTGGTATATAAGTGATGAATCACTAAATTCTACTCCTGAAACCAATATCACACTGTATGTTCACTAACTAAAATTTAAATAAAAACTTGAAACAAACAAAAAACCCACAGTGGGCTATCTACCTCACACCTGTTAGAAAGGCTATTATCAAAAAGACAAGAGATGACAATGTTGGCGAGGATGTGAAGTAAGGGAATCCGGTGCACTATTGGTGGGAATGCAAACCGGTATATCCATCATGGAAAACGGTATGGAGGTCCATCCAAAAAATTAAAAATAGGGGCGCCTGGCTGGCTCAGTTGATAGAGCATGTGACTATTGATCTCAGGGTCATGAATTCAAGCTCCACATGGGGCATAGAGATTACTTTTTAAAAAATTAAAAGTAGAACTACCATATTATCCGGCAATCCTACTTCTGGGTGTGTATCTGAAGGAACAAAATCATGACCTTGAAGAGATACCTGTATACCTGTGTTCATTGCACCATTATTCACAATAGCCAAGATACAGAAACAATCTGAGTGTGTGTCTGTGGATGAATAGATAAAGAAGTTGTTGTTGTTGTTGTTGTTGGTGGTGGTGGTGGTGGTGGTGTGTGTGTGTATGGAATGGAATGGAATATTATTCAGCTAATGAAGAGAAAGGGAATCCTACCATTTGTGACAACATGGATGAACCATCAAGGCATTATGCTATGTGAAGTAAGTCAGAGAAAGACAAATACAGTATGATCTCATATGTGGAATCTGAAAAATACTGAACTTTAAAAATTAAAAAGGTGGACTTGTAGAAACAGAGTAGAATGGTGATTGCCATGGGCTTGGGGTGGGGAATTGGGGGGATGTTGGTCAAATGGTACAAATTTCCAGTTTTTAAGATGGATAAGTTCTGGGGATCTAATGTATAGCATGGTGAATCTAACAATGCTATATTACATACTCAAAAGCTGTTGATAGTGTAGATCTTAAATGTTCTCACCATATACACACACACAAATTGTAATTATGTGAGGTAATAGAGGTGTTAACCATTTCACAATACAAATGTGCATCAAATCATCCCCTTGTATACCTTAAACTTACACAATGTTATACATCAGTTATATCTCAATAGCGCTGAAAAAAAAAGGAAATCCTCCACAATATTTCTTTCCAATTTCTTTCTATTTATTTATTACAATTTTTTAAATATATGACTATGTATTGTAAGATTATATAGTTGAACTTATACATGGAATTTTATATATTTTGAGCACTTCCCATGTTAATAAAAATTCTTCATAAATATAATTTGGTTGCCATTACACTATTACACTGTATGAATATATCATAACTCATTTAACAACTACTCTACTATTGAGAATACATGTAGTCTCCAATTTTCCTCTCAAAATAGGCACAGATAGACACATACATAATTTCCCTTGAGGGAAGCCCTCGGATACAGACCTAGACCTTGTATAGAATGTCATTCTGGAACCTCAGTTTTAGTAGGTAACCAGTTTATAACATACATACGATGGAGCAATGAAATTTAGTGTCCTAACAAAATAGCAAAATACTGATCTGTATAAATTTTGTTATTTCCTTTAAAAATAGTATAGAGCATACACAACAGATAAAGAAGTTGAATCACTATGTTGTCCACCGGAAACTGATGTAACATTGTGTGTTGGTTAGACTCAAATAAAAAGGTTAAATAAAGAGAACAATAGTTTGAATAGGGGCTTTTCTTAAGTTGGAGGTCAACTCCTTCCTATTTCTATGGGTCAGTCATGCATGCCACCTGTTTCATGGTCAAAATGGAGGGAGATGTGGATTCAATATTTATTGCACTTGTACAGGGAAGCTAAAGATCAATTGTGTGACTACATTCTTCCCCATCTTCATGGCTTTGAGGGAGGGGGTCGGTGGTTGGAATAGAATGTGCCCATGTGCAGGCGCACATAATGATTGTCCATCCACTCTCCCATGTGACATGCGATCTAGTTTCTTTTCTTCTAAGATTAAAGAGAGGTCAAGGGATGGGAATTACAAGAACGTTGTCAGGGTTGACAGGTTGAAGGTTGACACAGAAGATACTTGTCTGAGTGTTTTGGGTATGTGTGAAAAACTATAGGTATTGTAGTGAGAAATTAGTTGATACACTTTAAATTTTTATTAATGGACAAATCAATATTAAAGAACTGATTATTACTAGTTAAACATTCAACATTAAATTTCAAATGAATTTCATTTCTATCCACAAGTCTAGTATTAGTGGAAAGAGCAGTGAGAAGGAGGAAGGGTGTCACAAATTCAGTTCTTTCATGCACTAATATTGCTGTTGACATATCCGACCCTTCCCAACACGGCCATTGCCCCTCCCTACTGAGGACATTATCTGTTCAGTCTTTGTTTGAGGTTCTGTCTACACTGGAATGGCAGAAGTGACAGCACATGTCTAAAAAGGAAAGGTGGTTCCTCCAATGACTTTGTCCTTAAGTGTCCAAGTAAGTTTTAGAAATTCTGCTTTTGATGTGCCCCTCTCAGAGTTTTCATTTTATATTAGCATATAGAAATACAGGAGGGGCGCCTGGGTGGCACAGTTGACTAAGCATCCGACTCTTGGTTTTGGCTCAGGTCGTGATCTCAGGGTCCAGGGATCGAGCCCCATATTGGACTCCATGCTCAGCGGGCAGTTTGCTTCTCCCACCCCCTCTCCCCTTTCGTGCTCTCTCTGTCTCTATCTCTCTAAAAATAAATAAATAAAAATCTCTTTAAAAATACAAGAAATTCTTTAGTTGTAAGAAAATTCTTTAACTTTGTTTGAGCTAGCTTATTCAAACCTGGTTGACATCAGAGCCATCTTTTTCAAGTCTCCCACTAACATTTCTTGGACACTCCTTGGGAAGAGCTGATTTGCCCTGCTGCTCCATCAGCAGCATGTTGACTATGGTTCTGGGTTAGTTTGCTTGGGCTCATGACAAGTGGGGGGCTCACACAGCAGACGTTTACTGCCCTCGCATCCTGGGGGCTGGGAGTCTGAGGTGCAGGTGTGGGCAGGCCTGGGGTCTGGGGTCTCCCAACATTTCTCTCCTGGAAGATGTGTGTAGATTGCTGTCCTTGCCCCGTGTCCTCACGTGGTCATCCCTCCTCGCATGTCTGTGTCCTGATCTCGTCTTCTTACAAGGACACCGGTCATATGGGATTAGGACCCAACCTAATAACCTCATTTTACCTTAGTCACCTCTTTAAAGACCCCATCTCCAAATATGGTCACATTCTGAGGCCCACATGTGAATTTTGGGGGCACACAATTCAGCCCATAATAGGTATGAAAAGCTTTGAAATAAGACCTAGAGTTTCACTGGCTGTACTTCACCTTCTTTGGTCTTGATTTTCATCTTTGAAAAGTGGGAATAACCATATCTCCTTAGTAGATTGTGTGAGGATAGTCAAAGTGTACATGCAATGCCAACTGCTTGACGTGGAGAGGCTGAGGGCTCAGTAAGTCTTGGTCACTTGACCTACATTCCTTTTCCCCAACCTCTTTCTCCCAACATCCACCTACCGCCTTCCCATACAGCCTGACATTTCATTTTGGAAGCCCAGCTACAGCACTGTCATCTGTAGACATCCCTCCCACGGACCCGTACCCAACTCTGCATGCCTTCTTTCATCTGCAAATCCAGAGAGTATATATTGGTGGCTGTGTGTCTCTTTTTAAACCTGGCCCTTTGGTTCTGGCCACTGGACTCAACTATGAAGAGCTCGGACCAAAGAGTCACCTTGTAGAGTTTAGGCGCCCAGGACTAATTTGTTACTGCAGAAGCCAAGAATGCTTGCTGAAACATGGTGTGATTTACATCTGTGGAAAGGGCAATTGAGAATCATGATGAAAACACCAAATAAAGATCAGAGAGGCTCTGCCTTGGTGAGCCAAATAATATATATAGAACTTTTTAAGAAGCCCAGGTGTGACCGAAATCACACTTAGCCGTACCTCCCCTGATGGTGCTTCTTAGCCTTTTTCTTACTGCGGTTTATTCCAGAGTACCTGGGTGTTACTTATGCCCTAAAGTATTTGTGCTGTTTAAATAAGCTAGAACAGGGGCGCCTGAGTGGCTCAGTCGGTTGAGCATCCAACTCTTGATTTCGGCTCAGGTTGTGATCTCAGGGTCGTGAGATCGCACTCTGCATTGGGCTCCACACTCGGTGTGGAGTCTGCTTGAGATTCTCCCTCTCCCTCTGCCCCTCCTGCTTGTGCTGTCTCTCTCTCTAAAATAGATAAATCTTTAAAAAATAAATAAGCTAGAGCAATTTCATCTTAATTTTAACTAGAAGCTTAACAAATACTTAAGTGGATAAAAAAATCAAATATAAAATTCAAGAGTCCTTTCTGTGTAGTTAAGGAAGGAGAAATGGAGACATTACAAAGGTAATTTTATCACACATGGGGCACGTTTTAAAATAGAACCTGACTTGTAACCTTAGTCTGATCTATGGTTCTCAGAAGAGAGAACCACCTGTAGGTGAAGGCTCTTGGGGATGTCGTACAGTGTGGCCCTCCATAGCTGAGCCCTGGAGGCAGACCGAGACAGACGTGAAGTGTGGTGTGTAAGACAGGCGCCCAGGGGAGGCTTGAGCCTGTGTGCACATGTGCTATGTGTTGTGGGATGAGC
The DNA here is from genome assembly GCF_002201575.2 of Neomonachus schauinslandi. Classification (NCBI taxonomy): domain Eukaryota; kingdom Metazoa; phylum Chordata; class Mammalia; order Carnivora; family Phocidae; genus Neomonachus; species Neomonachus schauinslandi. Next base: position 136,668,444 of record NC_058407.1, read on the forward strand.
TGCATGCACCCTCGGTCCCACAGTGACAGGTGATATGCTCATGCACTCAGCCTTGGGGCCACCACTTGGCACTGCCACCACCTTGTGTCCTTCTCCATTCTTGATGATCTTCTCTATCAGCCCGTGGAAAGCCCTAGAAAAGCACGGGACTCAGTGTGGTCTCTCTCATTCACTGGATCCAAGAGTCACTGCTGGTCTGGGTTTCTTACTGTCATGATAAAGTTAACATAACACAATTTTCAACCCTACACAATCTGTACTGTGGTGATTATATAATTGCACACGGCATTTGTCCTTGGAAAGGCAGAAATGAAAGACTTGCAGAATCACTTCATCCAAGGAGGAGGAAGGACCTCCAGGCCACTGAGCCTGCTGGTTCGCCGTCTGGCTGCGCATTTGGACAGCCATCCAGAATGCACCTTAGAGCAGTCACATCCCGTCTCTGGGATGAGGCTACGGTGTTTTTTAGAGCTTTCCAAACAAGGAAACAGAAACCTGGAGAAACCGCATGACTTACTCAAATCTTCCGGACTATTGCACTGATCCCCAGGGAACTGCTGATCGGCGAATGTTCGATCGCTCAGGCCGGCAACTCAGCGCAATGACCCTGTGGCACCTGCTTCCCGGGGCCGTGAGCCCTGCACACTGGCTGCTCGAGCACGAGTAGCACCAGCTCCCCAGGGCACCGTTGGGCGTGGTCGCAAATGCACGTTGGGTGGGCAGATCCGGGTCGCTGTTTCTGTCCGGTGCCCCTGACTCTCCAGATGTGGGGGGAGACTGTTGGGTGCTTCAGCCTGTATTTGGTGGGACTGGAGTGGCCGTGTGCAGAGCGGATTTTCCTTCCCTTCTCGGGAACGCTGGTCGGGGTACTCTGCAGGTCCCTGCAGCTCTCCTGGTGGACGCAGGGGCCCGGGGGTGCACTTGTCATTGGAAGAGAACCCAAAACCCAAGGCTTCACGAGAGCACGAGCCACCCCACCCGTTGGGCAGAACCACTCCAGCTCTGACTCTAACTCCGGTCACAAAAGCCTATTTATAGGTCCTGAGTCACCTCAGAGGTGTAGGGAAATTTAAATTTACAGTGTGATGCCCATTTTTAAAATAGAGAAATAAAACTAAAACAGAGAGACATGTGTATATAGGCACGAAGTTAAAACATGGCAGCCAGACCCCCGCATGGGATTACAGGTCATGGACATTTCACTTTCTTTTTTTTTTTTTTTAATGTTTTATTTATTTATTCATGAGAGTCAGAGAGAGAGAGAGAGAGAGAGGCAGAGGCAGAGGGAGAAGCAGGCTCCCCGCCTAGCAGGGAGCCCGATGCGGGACCCGATCCCAGGACCCTGGGATCATGACCTGAGCCGAAGGCAGACGCTTAACCATCTGAGCCACCCAGGCGCCCGACATTTCACTTTCCATGAGCTTTTATTGTTCCAATATCCCCAGAAAGTAAGATATTACTTTCTTTAAGGGAAAAAATGTTGTTTTTTGAGAAGTGTAGAGACGATGTGAAACACAGGGTTGTGGAAAGTGCGCTTGAGCTCACGCTGGTCCTCAGCTGGGGTAGACCAGATGTCCCCCACGGCCCATGTGGTCCAGTCGTGGCTCATCAGCCCTGCATTTTATTATTGCTCCCCAGTCTGTGCTTCTTCGAACCCCACGGTTTTTACATGGACCCAGGAGAAAAGAGCAGCTTGGGTAGATGTGTCCTGTTCCTTCCAGCAGTGGGCTTTTCTTCCTTTTAATATTACCTTTCAATCTGTCTGAAATGTAATAAGGTAAAAAAAAATTTTTTTCTTCCAGATTGATACTGAAAAAATAGCACAAGGGCAGGAAAGTGCCAGAGGATTTCACATATCAAATAAAGAAATATGGTTGTCTAAAAAACCCCATAAATCTCTTCCTTCTTTCCGATGGAAAATTATTTTAAGAACAAGGCATAATAATCCTTGTAAACTGTCTCAGTTAACTGCTTCTTGTCAAGCTTGTGAGGCGTTCCACCAGGAGTAATTTTAGTCCTAACAGCACGTTAATACGAATATTTGACAAATCGGAGCCAAATGCACTTCTTGCTCGTGCTGAAATGGGAGAGAGGAACACTGATGTGAGGGCTACCACTCCCGCCTGCATCACAAGAAGAGAATTCTTTATCCAGGAGCTTTATTTGTCTCAGCTTCAGAGCAGGAGAGGACTGAACATCGGCTCTGGGCGCAGTTCGTTGGTCAGCCACGGAAAGGACCGGCCGGCGGGTTCTGGGGAGCGTGTCCCCGGGTCGGCGCTCTGCGGCTGTAAGCACAGGGAGATGGTCAGGAGGTTCCAGGATAGAGAGGCAGGGAGAGACCAGCTGTCTCATGGACAACGGCCTCCTCTGGAGAAGCCACCTCTCAGGTTCTACTCTTGTGGGTGCAAGGAGCTTCAGAAGGAGCTTGGATCAATGAATTATTTGGGGTGTGAGCGGCCGGCATCTCCTGGCAAGGCCCCTGCTACGGTCTGACAGGCATTCCTGTGTCCTTTGCTGCTCACACACCCGGGAAGCTTCTTGCTTCGTGGACCCTGGGTCCTCCGTGGCGCCTGCACACTCCTGGGCAGATGGTGGGCGTTGGGAGAATTCATCATTTGCCATCACTTGATCGCTGTTCCAAGCAGCCAGGAATGATCCCAAGTCGTCTTGTACCTGGTTTAGAAGGTTCTAGTTCTGTGGTTTTCGAACTATGTTCTGCAGAGACTTATGGAATCTTTGCTCAGTTTGGGGGCTGGTGAGTAGAATGAGGCTGCAAAACAGGGTGCTCAATTGCAGCAGGTGGCAGCCCTGCACATCGAATTGTGCAGGTGTGCACCCAAAATCCCACGGGTGACATTCACCTTACAGATGTCACAGGCCAGGCCACGTTTTGTGACAGTTTCCCAGAAAATTTCAGTGAAGGCTTGTTGTAATCAAAGCAGTTCATTGCAACCCTTTAATGCACAATGCAGGTGGTGTCTGCAGGAAGAGATCCACGCACTGAGCCACCTCCCTCCCTGTGTCCATGCCCTGGTGGAAGTCCCTCCTTCCCACGCTGGGATGTGGCCATGGGACAGGAAGGGGCTCGCCCTGTCTTGGCGCTTCTAGGGTCCAGAGCCCAAGCTAGCCCTCTGGACACATGTGGCGCCTCCAGCAGCCAGAGCCCATGCAGCCACGTCCGCACCTGGATGCCCGAATCACGGGCCGCAGCATCGAGAGCAGATACGCCGCTCGGCTTTGGGGCTGCCGTGCAGCAGGGGTCAGGTGTCTTCTCTGACTTGCACCGAGGCGCTAACTGGACTAGAAATGGACATCTGTACAGGCTGGCCGCCTCCGAGCCCTTTAAACACATGCTCCGCAGCTGAACTTCCGCCTGGAAAACTGCTCGGGTCACATGTCGTGCCTACGTGGAATTTCTAGTGTAGATAAAAATGATCAACTTTTTGGAGAAGCTGAGAATTTGTAATACTCAGATCCAGTGAAGTAGATGATCCTGATACTGTAGTAAAGGGCGCTCTGGTTCTGTTCGATGCATCAGAACTGGAATTGTCACTGGCTTGATTTCTTATTCATTTAGGTAAACTTTCTCTCATCTTAAACCTTTTTCAACTTCAACTTTGTGTTTATTTGTTTGCTTTGACCATTTAGTTCACTAACGGCTTTTTGGATTCTTTGGCTCTAACTGAACGCATTTTCCCCACATCGGTGAGGATGTCCCCCCAGACACTTGAATAGCTTAACTCCACCTGTTTTTGTCTCCCAGCTGACCCCACTGTGGCCCCTCTGAAGGTATTCCTCGTATTTCAAAAACTTCCCGCACCAGTTCTTGCTTTAGCTCTGATGTCTCGGGTGCAAGTTGTCTCCACCAAGCTTGTGGTTCGCCTTTGTGAACCCCAGGCCCCGCTGCTTCTGCATCTGCGTGGGACTCGCTACCCCAAGAGAGGCATCCGCCCGCCAGGAGCCACACGGGGGAGCGTGCGTGTCTATGGTGCCTCATGAGGTCTTGCTGGGTTGCAGGGCCCCCAGGCCCCACCGAGTGGTCTGCCTCTTCCAGGTGCCTCCCCGAAGCTGCAGGGCTGTTCCATGCTTGTCCCTGGAATGCCCAGGGTTACGTGTGCACACTGACAGCCGTGTTACTGGGCACCCATCACTTTTCTTTCAAGTTAAGTTAAAATGTGCCATTCTGACTAGAAGAGCATACAGAGTCGGTGTTTCCATTGCTGTAGCAGGAGGAGAAGTGACATGAAGGGTGAATGGTCACATAAAGGCAGCGTGTGGCAAAACAGGTCCAGGAGGGGCCCGGGAGGAGGAGGGCAGTGCCCACGGGCAAGGACGAAGCCGGGGCCACTGTCCCTCATGCTCAAATCTCTTAACTCGCATTTTTCCTTTGGAGCAGTACACTATCATCAATATTCTGTTAACATGCAACATTCCCAGGAGAGGACTACCTTCCCAGGGATCTGAACGCAGAACACTCGCGTCCCCAGGTGGCAGGTGCTTGAGAGGGGGCTCAGGACACAGACTCCGGCGGGCTCGGAGGGCCTGAGCGTTTGGACAGTTTTGCTGGGTGGCTCCAAGAATGTCTGGGGGCCTCTGGGGCCAACTCCAGGACCAGGACCGAGAGGAGAAAGAGCTGCGGAGGATGGAGACTGTGCTCGGCGACCAGGGCTGGCACCTGCCATAGAAAGTGGATGGGGCATGCATCAGGAAGGCCTCGTGTCACTGACACACACCCAGTGAAGGCTCTGATGTGGCTTCCATCCACAGCGTGTCCACTATGTGGCTTCCATCCACAGCGTGTCCATTATGACATGCCCACCTTCCCCCAAACCAAAACTGGTCCTATACTCTAGGACTTTCCAGAGGAGAACCGGAGATGACTTCTCTTCTGCCCAAGGTACTGTAGATTTCTAAATATAGGGGCAATGGGCCCACATGTTTCCCTTTGGGCTTCTGGAACCTGCATTTTAAAAACAAGTCAGTTAAATGGTAATGATTTTCTTTACTTAGCCCAAGGATTTACAAGGAAAGCTTTCATTAAGACAGACTCTCATCTACAAAATTTTGATTAGCATAGAAATTTAAAATAACATAAACACACATCCCAAATTGGACCAAATCCTCTGGTTTGATGAGAGATGGCTGTTGCATGGGGTTGAGCATGGCCTGCCGTTTGAGCTTTATCCAGCTTTGCCGGGCCTGGGATTGGTTGAACTGAGTTTCACGGTCACTGGCACAGTTGGTCTGAGAGCAAAGCCTTTGACACATTCGCCCTGGAGAAGAGTCTGAGCTCAGAGGCCTCATGGAGCAGGGAGATCCGTGGACGTTGGGGGCTCAGTCATTTTCATGTCCACGCTCCCGGGCTCCTAACAAATAGTAAGTGCTCCATAAGCTCACACCTCTCCCAGGCTTTCCTGTTTCATGAAGCAACACTTTCTCATTTCAGAAAACAATCAGAAATATGCATAAAGTGTAACATATAAGGATGGATGTCCATTGTGGATTTATTGATAAGAGCAAAAACACTGAAGGAAAGAGACGTGAATTGGCAGTGCAGCTGATAATGATGTGTAGCAACATTACTCTGCACCAGGGAAATTTAAATCAAAATCATGATGCAATATCACCTCTCCCCTGTCAGGATGGCTAGTATCAGGAAGAGAGAGAGAACAAAAGTTGTCAAGGATGTGGAGGAAAGGGGACCCCGCCACACTGTTGGTGGGAATGGAACTGCTGTGTCCACTCTGGAAAACAGTAATGAGGTTCCTGACAAAATTAGAAATGGAACCACCATCCAACCCAGCAATTCCCCCTTCTGGGCATATGTCCAAAGGAAATGAAAACAGGATCTCAAAAGGATGTCTATATTCCCATGTGCATTGAAACATGATTCACAATCGCCAAGAAATAGAAGCAATTTAAATGTCTGTCAATGGATGAATGGATAAAGAAGATGTGCTGTATACATACAACTGCTCAACAATAAGAAATAAGGAGATCCTGCCATTTGCAACAACAGGGGTGGACTTTAGGGCATTACACTAGGTGAAATAAGCCAGAGAAAGACAATACTGAGTGGTATCACCTATTTGTAGAATCTTAAAAAGTCAGATTATAGTAACAGTAGAAAAGTGGTTGCCTGGGGGCTCAGGGTTGGGGAGGCTGGTCAAACGGTGCAAACTTTCAGCTGTAAGATGAGTAAGGACTGAGGATCCAGTGTAAACCATGGTGACTATAGTCGATAACACTGTGCTGTGGAATTGAAATTTGCTAAGAGAGTAACACTTGAATGTTCTCACCAAAGGGGAAGGTAAGCAGGTGAGGTCATGGATGTGTTCGTTAACTCAGTGGGGGACCCTTTCACAATGTGTATGTAGCAAATCATCAGGATGTACACTAGATAGCTAACATTTTTCTATGTCAGTCATACCTCAATAAAGCTAAACTTCTTAGAAAGTCATGTATTGTACAAAACTATGTAATGAGCTCAACAGATATTCACAGTATAAATTTAGGCTTTATTTGGTCTTTGGTATGTTTAAATAAATGTCAGTGTGTGCTCAGAAGAGCAAGCTTGCTTTTCCCCCAAATATAAAAATCTTTATTTTTTAATAGGCAAGTAGTGCATTGTTATAAAACTTTAAGCAATGTGTACAGTTATATAAATTTATAAATTATATAAATAAATATATAAATCCTGTGGCTCCCACTCCCACCCAGATAGAACTAGCTGCAGGTCAGTCCCTACCCAGCTGCCACATGGAAGCTCTTGCTCATCATGGGGCAGGGGTCCTGAGGGGATGGTAATCTTTAAAAAGCTTTCTTGATAAAATTCTTTCTTAAATTTTACGTTGGAGAATATAAGGTAGCAATCAGAAGTAGGAACATTGCATTTGTGTATTCCATTGATTATATGTTTGACTATTTAATGAAATTTACTAAACTCAGGCCCCATTAGAAAGGATTCAGCAGAAAGGTTCAGCACTTTAAAAACCATTTGGGGAAACATGAGTTTCTTCTATCTGTTACACGCTATTGTGGTCCAGCCTGGAGTGCCATGTTTGCTGATAAAAATATTTCTGTTCCTTTTCTTTCATCACGATTTCTTGAACACATGCTGCATTTGGGCACTGTCATAGGCCACACTGTAATGACCTTTCTCTGGATTCCTTATCTTTTAGTCCTAAAAATCGTCAGTGTAAACAAACCAGAAAACTTAACAGACTTACTATTTTTTGTATCTATCCCTCCCTCCCTCCCTCCCTCTCTTCCTTCCTTCCTTCCTTCCATTTTTAAGTAATCCCTACACCCGACCTGGGGCTCGAACCCACAGCCCGGACATCAAGAGTCCTGCGCTTCACCAGCTGAGCCAGCCAGGCTCCCCTTTATCTCTTTTTATTTACCCAAAATGCCATCTCATTATTTAACGGTACTGGGAATAAAATACTTAAATTTGTCACTAACCACACATTTTCCTTTTTTGGTAATAAGATGATTATGATCCTTTAGTGGAAGATCAGGGAATTAGTTCAAGACTTGGTAACGTGTATCGACACAGACAGATGCGGTCAGTGCTCAGCAGGACCGGGTCAGCCCGCCAGCTCTACTCAGCACACAGTCTGAAAACCTCTCCCTGTAGACGGGCAGCTCTCCTCAAGCTGTCAGGGAGGAAGAACCACATAGAATCAGTGAGAAAAAGGTCAATTCAAATTTCACTCAGACTTCCTGATCCTTTTGTTCTTTGCTTCCAAAGAAGCTAACAGGAACGCCCTAAGATGGGGGTGTGAGCTGGATCTTTGGGGCAGCAACTGGGTATTCGGATATGTGATAACAGTTACGTGATGTTAAAGCTGAGGAGACGTGCCCGGGGAAGGGAACGTGCCCTAGAATGTGGAGCGTGGGCTTCCCAGGACGTTTGGAGTCCGACATGGACTGACCTGGCAGGAGTATTGGCTGATGGAAGGCCAAGTCTCCTGGGTACAGGTGTCTTTCTGTGGGAGCACAGAAAGCAACAGCTCTCTGCTGTTGCCCCTTTGATTACGTGGCTCGGTTGGTGTCTCCCGTGTGATTGGTAAAACAGGTGACACGCTCTCCTGCCCAAGATCGAGATAGACAACGTGCTCTCATGGTCATCGTCCCGGTCTCTGTTTAAAAGAGTATTGCCAGCCAACAACTCACCTTCTGAAAGGTTCTTCTCCATAACGCTCAAGTCCTCACTGTTTATAAGTTGCCTTTTTCCTGGACAACTCTTCTTAAATTTACTTATAAGAAGCATCCACCAAATGATGTAATGCTTTCTGTAGATACCACCTGGTGACATCACCTCCGGTAGAATAATTCCTGAGTGAGCAGCTTACACACTCAGAGAATGTGTGTCCGTCTACTCTGCAGCAACACGTAATAGGGGTGGGATTGTGATTTATAAAATCCACATTATTTAGAGAATTCCCTTCCTCACTCTTTTTTTTTCTTTTAAGTAATAATGACTTTGGATTCACACTGAAGAAAGTCCATGTTCTTTTGTCATGGAAAAAGGAATAATACCTTAGTGTTGCTAAATATGCACAGGGTTCTCACAGCGAAGTAGAACAAAGATTCAGAAACATCATCATGTTGTTTTTCTTTATTCAAGGAACATGGAAAATTTTGAGTATTACAGACACTAAACCCCAGAAATGAAAAGAGATAAAATTGACTGGTGTTTTGATGAAAGTCAGGCATAGCCGAACATTTTCTTTCTCCTTATAAGCACATCAGCGTATATGCAATTATAGATTTCGCCAGTGCTTCTGACTCCTATTACTCTCAGATGTGCATCTTGAAGACATTTATTATGACTTCCTCGGATCAGACAGATGAAACTAAGCTTTCCATTTTTATTCATTTAAGCAAGGACACGAAGATATTTGCTAACTCACAAAATATTTAAATTTGAGCTTGTGTTTGCTTGACAGCCATGGCCCATGTGGTTGGAATTTGTGATTGAGTATGAAGATGGACCTTCCTCTGAGCTCCTGCTGATGTTATTCCACAGAGAAGAAGACAGAGTGACCGTCCCACTGCCTGTCATATCAGCGGGATGAAGAGAGCTGGCTTGCTTGGAAGATGTAGCATCTGACGTGAAAAGCGAGGAAGGAGAGTTGACGCTTCCAGTGTCTGGCTAACCCTTCCTGCTGAAGAGAAATGAAATGGAAGAGACCGCATTTGGGGAAAGAGATACCAGGGAAGCACTAAAGTTCTGACGCGGTCCAGCAGGGCACTCTGAGGTCAGTTATCGGATGAAAACAGAAAGCCAGAGCAACTCAGCCATGTCTGCCCCAAGGTGCTGCCCCCTGCACCCCCACCTAGAGTGGGAAGTCTTGTCGGGGACCCATCCACATCCAGATGGGCCCCGGCTCCCGCTCAACCCCTGCGGCTCCCGAGAGAGATGCCCTAACGCTGAGCCAAGCAGAGGGAGGACAGGTGCCTTGAGAGCTGGCCGACCAGGCTTTGCTCCACTCAGCAGCCTTGACCTTGGTGAGCTCTCAGAAGGCTTTCAGGAACACCAACACGGATCTTACACAAAGAACTTCAGAAAACAGAAAGAGAAGAAACATACCCAGCCTGTTGTTCCAGACTGGCACAACATTGGTATGGAAACCAGAGGAAGGCTTCCCTGGAAAGAAGAAGGACATGCCCGTCTCTCTCCAGAGCAACAATGCAGACATCCTGGACAAAACAGTAGGGAATGCAAATCAGTAAAACAAGAAGGAAAAACACTTCACCACCAAGATGGATGTATTCTAGGAAGAGAGTAGCATTATAAAATCAATCAATATAATTCATCATATTGACACATTAAATGAGAAAAATAATGTGATCACCTCGGTAGACTTATAAAAAGCATTTCATAAAGTTGAATATGCATTCATAATTTATGAAAATACAACTCTTAGCAAACTAAGAGTAGACAGGAACTTATTTAATCTGATAAAGGATAGCAAGAGGACCTCTAGCAAACACCAGACCTGATGGTGAAAGGTAGGAGACTGGCCTGAGAGCGGAGGACCACACAAGGATGTCGGCTGACACCACCTCTCTCCAGCTTTGTATCCGAGGCTCAGCCAGTGCAGCAAGTACTGAAAAGAAATGAAGGTTATAAGAACCATAAAGCAATAAATAAAGCTATCATTTTTGTAGATGACTGTGTACATGGAAAAACCAAAGCAATCTATAGGTAAGTTACTAGAATTAATAAGTGAGCTTTGCATTGCTGAATATGCCAAAAAATTGCATTCTGTATTGCATTGTATTTCTGTTTTCAAGAAAGAAAGAAAAAAATAAACATTTGTAATATATACCATTAAGGTAGCATCAAAAATGTCAAAGACTCAGAAATAAATCTAACAAAAGACCTCTCCAGGGAAAATGGCAGAACCTCATCATGACAAGTTTCCAGAACCCAAGGAGAGGGAGTTCAGGAATGTCTGTGACTGACCAGACTCTGCACCATAATGTAAATCCCTCCCAAACTGACTTGGTGATCCCATGTAACCTCATTCACACTTCCAACAGATTTTTCCTTCACTTTGTTTTCCAGCATGCCTCGATGAGCCACCCCTGGAATGCACAGGAATTGCAGCAACCAGGCTATCCTTGAGCAAGGTGGGGAGACTTAGCATGTCGCGAGGGTCAGGTTGTGCCGAGAAGCTGCACAGCCACGCAAGGTGGTACGTGTGGCCATGCGAGCCAATCGGATGGGATAGAAAATCTAGAGACATGATTTATGGGCATGGGATGTGTGGCAGATCAGTGGGGCAAGGATAGTGGTTTTCAGTAGACTGACTAGCCAAACGGGGGTGGGGAGGAAAGAGGGACCCCTCCTAGCCACACACACAAAAGTTAACAGAGAGACCAAAGACTGAAATGTTAAATTCCAACACCTGGAAGCAAGCTTGGGCTCAAACTCAACTGAGTTTCTTTTCTCTTGAGAATGTGTTCTATTTTCTGGGTTCCTCAGGTGTTGGGTAGTTTTGGACCGAATCCGTGTCATTGTGAAAATTGAACTGTGGCGTTCAGAACTCTGTTACTTCCACCATTGGTACTGCTTCTTTTCCTCAGTGGGTAGTTTTCTCGCCTGGCCTGGAACAGGAACAGCTTCCTGAGCGGCTGTTTCAGTCTGTTTGGGTGTTTTGTCTTCAGTGGGGGGACTTTGCGTCTGCTGCGTGCATGTGTGGTTCGGGCTCAGCAGCCCTGTGGGAAGCAGGGTGTGGGGACCCCGTCCTGCCTTCTCATTTATGGGGTTCCTCCACACTCTTCGGCATTCATTCTGTAATTCTGGCTGCGCTTTTCTGGTTCCCCAGGCCAAAAAGACTATGCTTGCTGTGTAGACCACACTCAGTCCCAGATTGAGAGACCTGGAAACAGGAACTTATTACATAACTCCCCATCCCCTTCCTCCAAAGAGCATGAACCCCCACCAGTCTGTGTGGGGTCCCCCCATCATTCAACCCTCTAGTTCCCTCAGGTGGTTGCTTCTTGCTTTTGGTAATGCATCCAGCTTTTATGATTGTTTTCTCCAGGGGAGGGGAGACCATCTGGTGGGTCTTAGTCCATAATTACCAGAAGTAGAAAACATACAGACACAAACGGGGAAGTAAAAGCTTCTAGAATGGGCTACTGGAGAATATCTCCATGACTTTAGGGTAGGGAAGGATTTCCTAGTAAGCCCGAGTCACGAAAAGAAAAGATTGCTAAATGTAACACATTAAAATTAAGAACTCTATTCATCAAAGCATGCCATAAAAATAATGAAAAGATAAGCTGGCCTGTGGGAAAAAATATTTGACAAAGGACTAGTATCTAGAATATATAAAGGACTTCAAGTCAGCAAGGAAAGCCAAAATGACCAATAGGAAAATGAACAAAAAGCTTCAATGAGCATATCACAGAAAGGTGATCCAAAGACCAGTAAACATATGACAGTGTGCTCAATCTCATCAGCCATCAGGGAAATAAAAAATAAAACCTCAAAGACAACACAGAGATACTACTGCTTTGCTATCATAATGTTGGGCACCATCAAATGTTGGCAAGGACATGATGCGTCAGGATCCCTCATCCAGGGCTGAAGGGAAGCTGAGTGGGTGTAACCACATGGGAACAGTTTAGTATTATCTAGTAGAGTTGAAGAGAATCATACCCTGTTACTGAACACACCACCTCTCAGATATGCCTCCAAGATATGAGCATAAAGATATATACACAAGCACATTCAAATCAGCATTATTCAGAATAGCCCTCAATGGGAAGAACCCACATGCCCACCAATGGTAGAATGGATAAATAAGTTGAAGATTATTTATCCAATAGGATTCTATTCCACAATGAAATTAAACAAACACCAGACACAGATAACCACAGGATGGATCATACAAACATAATATTGAGGGGGAAAAAGCAAGTCCCAAAAGAATACATACAGTATGATTCAATTTACATAAAATTCAAAAGCAGACAAAACTAAACTATACATTCTATGGAAATTCTATGTAAAACTATAAAGAAAAGCAAGGCAATGATCTTGCTTTAAAAAGAAAATAAAAATGTCAGCTATGCCTCGGTCGGGGGGAGGGGTATGGGGGGGAAGGATAAATGGAATTTGTGATGATCTCTCTCTTGCTCTGGATGGTGGTCAGGAAGATGTTAGATTTGTCCCACCCCCCCCCCCAGTTAAACTGTACATAGTCTTCTGTCTATATTTGTGAATGTCAACATTAAAAATACTAAAAGAGAAAGATAATTATGTCCTAGTGTTAATATCAACAGGAGGAAAATGACTAAGCATGTTATTCGGGAAGTGATAACCCAAGAAGTCATCTTCAGACCCTCTCCCAGCCTCCTCCCTCTGTAGGACTGGAGAGCTCAGAGCTGTTAGCAGACAATGGCCTGGATGCCGAGGACAAACTCCTTTTGAGGCAGTACATTTCAACATTGCAGATTCAATGTTGGGCAAGTCGCTTAACCTTGATAGTTCTTATGTTCCTTTTTAAAAAATCAATTGATTGGTTGGTTCTGAACAATCTCTAAGGGTCCTTCCAGCTGATGTCTCTGATTGGATGGCACTGTTCACTTTTCCCCATTCACTGTGAATAGTGCTATCCAGCAGCTTAAGAAATGTAGTTATCTGCAATTCAGTGAATATGCCGTCTGCACTTTTATTATCCTAATTCCAGGAACTATTTAAAAATGGAGCAATAAAAAAAATAGCTGGGATCTGGAGACCTTTAAAACAATACTTTTCACTTTTCTAGCAGCATTTATTCAAAGAGAATATATTTTAATAGTTATTGAACTGGATTCTTTCAGAGCACAAGCTATCTCGGTAATGAGTTAGACATTTCAAAAACAGCATTGCCTCCTCCGTCCATAATCAGAGCGAGCTGAAGTTGTGGCCCAGACTTCTGCGTTGTTGGCCAGCCATTTTCATTCCTCCTCCTCCAACCACTAGGTGTTGGATATCTCCAGGTTCATTCTGGGCTCATCGATTTTATTCCACATGATCCAGCAAGACTTCCCAAGGTCTCGGTTACCACATGTGTAATAATTACTCTTAAACCTTTTCTCTTATTCTAAGCATCCTTCTGAGTTCTGGACTTACAGATCTGACAGCCTCCTGAAACTTTCAGATTTGCAAAGTCTGTGTGCTTCAAATTTCACTCATCCCCTTCTCTCACAAAGCTGCTTCTCCTCCTCACTCAGATCCTGGTGACTGGCACTGCCAGTTGTCACAGGAGAGGCCATAGGGATGCAAATCAGTTGGCACCAGAACTTTCATTCTAGGTTGAAAACCAACTAAGGGGTCAGGACCACAAAGTCAGAGGGTGAGTGAAACATCATTGAGAGCTGTCAGGGCTCAGGAAAACAAGTCCTTCCAATTCTGATGAGCAGAGGCAGGGCAGAAAGGGGGGATAAATTCAAGTCAGGGGAGTGAGGAGACAGTGACCATGACAGGACCAAGGCAGAAGGCATCCATGCCCGCGTGCCTGCAGTTTTCCCTGTGAGCTCTGGGCTGCAGGGGGCAGCCGCACCACATCTCCTCCTGGACTGCGCCCTGCTCTCATACCTCTTACTTTTGTGTTTGCTGCTGACTCTTCTTGATGTGCCCACTTTTTTGTCTTTGTCTGGATTTTTGTCCTCATTGCTGAAGACTTGGCTGAAATATCTTCTCTGTGAAAGCTTACATCCATTCCAGACCGTCTCCTTCTCTACTCCGTATCTGTCTCGTACATAGCTCCTTCTCTGCAGTCCCCACAGTCTTTATGTCTGTTTATGTGTCTCTTTTCCTTTAGTTTTATTTCAGTAAAAGAAACATACAAAAATCCTTTGAAGTTAAATAGTGGCTTCTGGTTTCCAGAAACAGCAGCCTGGATTAGTCAAATTAACTCTCCAGTGAAAAACAATAGAAAATATTATATTTACACAGTTTTACATTTTTTTCAAAAATTACTTATTTGTGTCAAAAATCTGAAGACAGTAGGAACAAACTATTTTATGGAAGTCTATAATGAGAGCTATAAGCATGTGTATACACTGTATATATATCAGAGCATATATGGTCATAAAAGTGCTCATGCCCTGAGAGCATTTGCTATACCCCTCAATGAGTTTGTTTTTGGTGAGTTTTTTGTTCATTCAAGACAAGATGAATAGAAGTCAAGGCCAATATCCAAGGCCTTAAAGGAGACATCCTGACCATAAACTGGGACCCCAAAAAGGGCAATCACACTTAAAGTAAGAGTGAACCATATCTAAACCCACTCTCTACCCCAATCACAGGGGATTTTAAGGAAACTGCCTTAGAAGGAAACAGAGCAGGAGAAGAAAAAGGAAGAAAAAATTAGGGGGAATTTGCAGCCATGGATCAGCTCTTTGCATGTGGGTGCACATGATCTAGAACACAGAGGCCAAGAAAAGTGGGGCTATGAAATTGGTTTGAGATGGTTGCAACTGTTAGTATCCCCAATATTCTTAGACAGGAACATAAATGCTCTCTGAGGGAAGGCATATCCATCCTAGACCTTGTGTAGCCCACAAACGAAAGTACTTTTCAAGGGCAATGACAAACAGGATGTCAGAGATAACAAGACATCAAAGTGAGTGTTCTTGAGTCATTCTTGGTAGACTCCCCCCAAATTGTCCACTTCATCTATATCTTCCTTTTTTGGGTTAATCTTGCATTTGTGAAGGAAGAATTAAGTAAATAACGAAGAGGAATAATTAAGTAAAATAAAACCAAACATTAAATAGCTAAAAGTTTGTTCTTTGATAACACTAACAAAATTGACAAAACCACTTGTGAAACTGATGAAAAATAGAAGTTGCAAATAACTAATACTAAAAACTATAAAACACCAATGAAAGAAATTGAAGACAACACAAACAAATGGACAGATATTCCATGCTCATGAATTGGAAGAATTAATATTGTTAAAATGTCCATACTACCCAAAGCAATCTACAGATTTAATGCAGTCCCTACCAAAATATCAACAGCATTTTTTCACAGAACTGGAACAAATAATGCTAAAATTTGTGTAGAACCACAGAAGACCCCAACTAGCCAAAGCAATCATGAGAAAAGGATTAAATGTGAGACCTGAAACTAAAAATTCCTAGAAGAAAACATAGGCTTTTATCTCTTTGGCACTGGCCTTAGCAACATTTTTTCTAGATATGTTTTCTCAGACAAGGGAAACAAAAGCAAAAATAAACTATTGGGATACACCAACATAAAAAGCTTTGCACAGCAAAGGAAACAATCAACAAAACAAAAGGCAACCTACTAAATGGGATAGATATTTGCAAATGATATATCCAATAAGGGGTTAATATCTAAATATACAAAGAACTTATATAGCTCAACACCTAAAAAGCAAATAATGTGATTGAAAAATGGGCAGAGGACCTGAATAAACATTTTTCCAAAGACAACATCCAGATGGCCAACAGACATGTGAAAAGATGCTCGACATCACTCATCATCAGGGAACTCCAAATCAAAACCACACTGAGATATCACTCACACCTGTCAGAATGGCTAGAATAAAAAACACAAGAAACAACAAATGTTGGCGAGGATGTGGAGAAAGGGGAAATCTCGTGCACTGTTGGTGGGAATGCAAACTGGTGCAGCCACTGTGGAAAACAGTATGGAGGTTCCTCAAAAAAATTAAAAATAGAAATACCCTATGATCCAGTAATCCCACCACTGGGTATTTGCCCAAAGAAAACAAAAACATTAATTTGAAAAGATATATGCACCCCTATGTTTATTGCAGCATTATTTATAATAGCCAATATGTGAAAGCAACCCAAACATCCATCAGTAGGTTAATGGATAAAGAAGATGTGATGTATATATAGTGGAATATTACTCAGCTATAAAGAAGAATGAAATCTTGCCATTTGCAACAATATAGATGGATCTTGAGGATATTACACTAAGTGAAGTCAGAAAGAGAGAAATACCATATGATTTCACTTATATGTGGAATTTAAAAAACAAAGCAAACGATAAAACAGAAACAGACTCATAAATACAGAAAACAAACTGGTGGTTACCAGAAGGGAAGGAGGTGGGAGGTGAGCAAAATAGGTGAAGGGGATTAAAAGGTACAAACTTGCAGTTATAAAATAAATAAGTCATGGGAATGAAAAGTGCAGCGCAGAGAATATAGTTAATAATACTGTAATAACTTTGTATAGTGACAGATGGTAACCACACTTCCCCGCTGAGCATTAAGTAATGTATAGAAGTGTTGAATCACTGTATTGTACACCTGAAACTAATACAACATTGTATGCCAACTATATTTCAATTGGAAAAAAAATCACTACAGATGCCAAACACACAGACATCTTAGAAAAAAGATATTATTAACAACTTTATGCCAATAAATTTGAATATAGAGAGGACGTGGACAAATTTGGGAGGAAATATACCAAGACTGACTCAGGAATAAACAGAAAAATGCAATAGTCTAAAACCTTTAAAGAATTAAATCAGCAGGGGCGCCTGGCGGCTCAGTTGGTTAAGCATCTGTCTTCAGCTCAGGTCATGATCTCAGGGTCCTGGGATTGAGCCCCATGTCGGGCTCCCTGCTTGGCAGAGAGCCTGCTTCTCCCTCTGCAGCCCCCACCTGCCCCAGCTCGTGCTCTCTCTCTCTCTCTCTCAAATAAATAAATAAAATCTTTTTTAAAAAAGGAATTAAATCAGCACTAAGTGTGTTCCCTTAAAAGAAAACTCCAGATCAGCTGGTTTCACTAGTTATTTGATACCTTCAAGGAAGAAGCAATCCCATCCTATTCACACTCTTCTAGACAACAGAAGAAGAAATGCTTTACAACTTATTTAAATGATCTAGTAAAACTTGATCCCAAGGACGAATGTATAAAGAATATTTGTAGGCTAATTTCACTCATGGACACAGCTGTAAAATTTTTCAAAATAGGGTAAAGCCCCACCGCAATATGATAATGAGATCCAAATAAATCCTTTGTATAAACACACATCCAATTACTGTGAGGCTCATGAGTGGGCATGTCAGTTTGCACAGCTCACCGGCTTACACTTACCGGGGACTGCAAATATGCCTCAGCCCCTGCTGTTGTTTTATGCGTGGTGTATTTTTTTAAATCTTTTTTTGTTTCTTGTCTTATCTCCCCCCTCTCCTTTTTGTTTGTCACCTTTTGGCTTAAAATCATGGGGAAGATTCTGATTGCCGTGGTGCCTGGACTTTCAAAGTTTCCCACAGATTAGGCTGGGAGAAGCTGGGGATTCAGGGACCTGTCCTCCACTTCCCCACTTCTTAGGAATTAATTGAGTACCTACAGCTACCCTAGCCCCCTCCAATCCCTGAAAAGGTTAAGAACTTTAATCAGCCTTGTTTGAGAAAGGAAAGGAAAAAATGGCCAATGCATTGTTCTCAATTTCAGGTTATTTTGGGGGGGAGTTATTGATGAGTTTTACTGTAATAGTAAACCAAATTCAACAGTATGTTAAAAGGATAATAGATTTTGACTAAGTCAGATTTATCCAAGGAATACAAGGTCGGTTTAACGTTTAAAACAATCAGTTAATTTTTTTCCATATTAGCAGGCCAATACAGGAAAAATTACATAATCATCCCAATAATGCAAGAAAAGCACTTGATAAATTTCAGTATCAGCCTAAAAAGTGAGTAAACTAGGGCTTTCTTAATCAGATAAAGAGAAGCTACAAAAATCCACAATCAACACTGTATTTAACAAATGTTTGAAAACTTGCCCTTTTCCCTTTTCAGTGGTGGACAAGAAAAGGATGCCTCCTACCACTGTGATCACACTGAAATTGTCATTGTTTTCAGAAGAAACGATTGTATAGGTATTGAATAAAAAATCTGTAAATAAAATATTAAAGTTAATTATTTCATAAAATATAAATTATGAAGACTATAAATAAAATAATTTAATAAAAATAAAATTAGTATAACAATTCCATTGTATTTCTAAATAAGAGCAACAAATAAAAAATGTAATTCTAAAATATGCCATTTACAAATAGCATCCAAAAATAGCAAATAGGATAAATATAAAAGAATGATGTGAAAGACCTTTATGAGGAAAATTATATAACTTTACTGAAAGACATTATTGAAAAATGGAGAGATACCCTGTGTTTATAGAGTGGAAGTTTCAAAATGCAAGCAGGCCATTGATCCCTAAATTGACTTCTAGGTTCAGGGCCATTCCACTTAAAATCCCAAGAGTATTTTGCAGAAGTGACATCTGACAGGCGAATTCAAAATATAAACAAAAATGCAGGGAGAAGAACAGCCAAGGTTTGAAGAAGGAGGAGGAGGGAGGGGGGGGAAGGAAGAGATGAGCCTCGGTCTGTCAAACAGTTAGGTGTTGTAAAGCTGTATTACTCAGTACTAGGCTGTATTAGAGCAGGAATTGACAAATAGATGAATGGAACAGAAAAGAGAGCCTGTATGTGCACAGCAACATATGGGAGCAATAGAGAGCACGGGGAGAAAGTTGCATCTCTATTCACCAGGATATCATATATGAGAAATATATATCATATATATATGTGATACGATAAACATCTGATATATATTTCATATATCATATCTCAAATAATAATATAATATTGAATAATATGAAAAAGTGTAACTATTAAATAAAATTAATATTGATCATTATTTAATAAGCATTAAGCAAAACATTTATTAAAATATAAATAAAGTATTAAATAAATGATTAATAATAATAAGGTATATTATATTGTAATATTTTCCTCATCGTAGCCCAAATTTGGAAGGAGCCCAAGTACCCATCAACAGTGGAATGATAGAATGGATTGATAAACTCAGATACATTCAGTCAAAGAATACTTACTTAGAGGAAAAGAAAAAGTAGGCTACAAACAACAATATGGAGAAATCTATAAACCTAGAGTTGAATGAATAAAAAACAAAACATACAAATTATACTTATCATGTAATTCTATTATACAAAGTTCAAAATAAGCAAAATTAAACTGTATTTTATAGGGATTCATGCAGTGCTGATTAAGAAAACCAAAGAAGTAATTACAAGTCAGGAGAATGGTCTGTTTTGGTGAGAATGAGGGCACTGTAGTTAGGAGGGACTTCTGGAAAGTAAATCATGTTCAATTTCTTCAGTTGGTTCACTTGTTACTTGGTTTTCTAACGATTTGAATGTTACCAATAACATTTATGCACATTTCTACATGTTATATCTTGCAATAGAAATGTTTAAAAATGGTATAATTAGACTTTCAATGAAAACCAATTTTCTAACATGTTTGAGAATCAATTGGCTTTCTACTTATTTAAGTGCCAAAACATTTATGCACATTTCGCTATATGTTATCTTTCATAGTAAAAGTATGTATTTGAACAATTAGACTTCTAATAAAACCAATAGTCCCCAGAGCTATCCCATCTTACTTCCTAGAGGCAAGCACAGTCACATTTATGGTGTTTCTTTTTGTGTTTACCTCTGTATTTCTAAATAATAAGCTTATAGTGCTGTGTCTTCATTTTTCACTTTTAGATCTACTTATTGACTGTCTACATCCACAAGATGAAGACATAGCTTTCTTATCTACCTCTTTTTCTTTAAGCTTACACACATTCATTTCCTATTCTCTCCCTCCTCAACTATATTGTTTTTATGTTAATTTTCAGAATTTACATTATTATGTAACTATGTAAATCAAAATAAATCATCAACATAAATCAATCTCCAACTCCTATAATGTGTTTATTCTATTAATTTCTTTTTTTTTTCTTGGAAATATCCCTTTAGAATTCCTCATGCTTTTTCTCCAATTTGGACTGATATTTACATTATTACGCTTATGAAATATTTTTCAGAGACCTCTACTACAAGCCATGACACAGACTTTCTCTCCACTGAAACCAACCACAAAATATAGGCTACAATTCTTTTCAGGCATTTAAAAATGAGCATCACAGGAGAAGAGAAACTTATGAAGTGATCCCAGTGTTGCCACATGATTGTTCTGGTTTTCAGCCTGGAGATGGTCTCTCTGAGTGGAGGAGGAAGAGGCTGGAGCTCAGGTCTTTGAAGTAGCTGGAACTAGTTTGGCAGGGTTTCTGAGAAGGGGTGCTGTATAGAGAGGAGGTCCAAGAAGTCTGCATGGGGGTTCAGTGTGATTCTTGCATGGGGGCTGCACAGGCAAAGGGAGAAACTCCATGGCTTTGTTAGATCACCTGCTACAGCCTGAGAGCCAAATGCTGGCACCAGAAGGCACACAGTTCTGTGTCATAGTGGGGTACTAGCCTAGGCACTGGGAGACCTCATTGAAGATTTTGGAACGGAGTTAAAATTTCAGAAAGTCTAAACCTTAAGAATAAAGTCCACACTCTATGGTAAGAGACATGTCCTAAACATATGTTCTAAAATAAAACAGTTCTGCTCCAAGAAAGGATAAAACCAAGGCTAACAAGACCAAAAGTAAGAACCACTAATTTCACTGTTTGCCTGAACAATGTGAACATCCGTGGAGGAAGAAAACATGATTTTCTCTCACTACAATATATTGTCCACAATGTCCAGCATACAACAAAAAAATTACTAGATATGCAAAGAAATGGAATAATATGAGTCATAGTCAAGAGAAAATGCAGTTTTCGGAAACTCAACCATGGTTACCCAGATATTGGAATTAGCGAGCAAGGACTTTCAAGCAACTGTTATAAGTATACATTGTCTATAATAGCCATTTGAGTAAACGGTTATAATAAATGGACAAATGGGGGAATATTAACACAGAAATGTAAATTGTAAAAACAGACCAAAGGGAAATTAGGAAATGGAAAAGTGCAGTATACAAAGTGAAAAATTAATAGGATGAGCTTAAGAGTGGATTCCAGATGTTAGAGGGAAGGGTCAAATGAATCACTATCTCTGAAAAATAGAAAGAAATAATATTGGAAAATAAGACATGGAAGAGTCACATTTTGTCCCGTAGGACAACATCAATCAGCATAGCATAAGTGCAGGAGGAATCCCAAAGGAGAGGAGAGCAAGAATGAGCAGGAAAAAAAAATATTGGGAGAATAGCTGAAAATTACCTGAGTTTTGTGAAAAGTAAAACCTTCCATATTAAAAAAGCTCCGCAAACTTTAAGCAGGATAAATACAAAGAAAGTGACACTCAGGCACATCACTCAGGTACATCAAATTGTTGAGACCATAGATAAAGAGAATATCTTGAAGGCAGCAGAGAAAAATCACAGTTACATGCAAGTGGGCAATGATAGGAGTGAACGTTGGTGTCTTGTCAGAAACAATGGAGGCCAGAAGACAATGATACAGGAACATGGTTATTCTGAAAGAATAAAACTGCCAACCTGGAATTCTAAATCCAGTAACATTTCAAATATTCAAAATTGAAGATGCTCTGAAGATACTTCATTGCCAGCAAAATTGCAATAGCAGTTCTAAGGAAATTTTTTCATGACCCCAGATAGAAATTTAGATCCACAGGAATTAATAAAGAACATAAAAAATGGTAAATAGAAAAGACTGTATACCTTAAATTTTCTTCTCCTAATTTTTCTAAGACATACGACTGGGAGAGTAAATATTACCTCACTGGTTTGTGGCATTTATAATGTATGTGTATATGTTGTATATGACAATGATGCGCACAACAGTGCAGAGATGTGTAGGAAAATGTCAGCATGGAGTTAGAAGAATGCATTAATTCCAAAGAAGTCAGGAAAGGAGGAACAGAGGAACAAAAAACAGAAAACAAATGACAAAATGATAGACCTAAATCCAACCATATCAACATTACATTCATTACAAGGAAATTTATTCAGAATTTAACAGTATATTTATAATATGCTATGATTATGGATCTTTTCTTTTAGTTTTCCTAAAACTAACTGCCTTATTTTTCCTACTACATTCGTTTTTTTGGTCATCATTCATAATTTTTCCCTTATCTTACAACAATCTCTTGCTAAGATTTTATGGAAGGTCAATCACATTAATTAATCTATTGATTCCATTTTCTATTTTTCATTTTTTTATTATTTTTTAAAGGTTTTATTTATTTATTTGACAGAGGGAGAGAGAATGAGCAGTGGGAGTGGCAGGCAGAGGGAGAAGCAGACTCCCCGCTGAGCAGGGAGCCCGATGTGGGACTCGATCCTGGGATGTCAGGATCATGACCTGAGCCAAAGACAGTTGCTTAACCAACTGAGCCACCCAGGCACCCCATTTTCTATTTTTTAAAATGTCATTGCAGGGGAGATAGCTCCCCATTCCTCATGTTCTTTTTCTTCCATGTGGAGGAAGCTCTATTACTGTAATGTTTCTAGCCTTTCTTTTTTTTTTTAAAGATTTTATTTATTTGAGACAGAGAGAATGAGAGACAGAGAGCATGAGAGGGAGGAGGGTCAGAGGGAGAAGCAGACTCCCTGCCGAGCAGGGAGCCCGATGCGGGACTCGATCCCGGGACTCCAGGATCATGACCTGAGCCGAAGGCAGTCGCTTAACCAACTGAGCCACCCAGGCGCCCCAGTTTCTAGCCTTTCTGTATTTACACACACACACACACACACACACACACACACACACACACACTCTGCCCCAGGAAAAGTGAAGTATCTTATCTGATTGGTGAGGGTGAATCAGAAACAGCCCAGATTCTGGCTTCTTTTATTCCTCTTGGCGGGTCAACTGTGTGCAGAGAACACACATGCATACTGTCCAACAGACATGGGCCCTGCTTGCAAGAGGAGGCTTGCCTCCCAGTGCTGCCTTCCGCCGTAGTAAGTTTTTGTGGTCAGTGCCAGGAAGCCCACTTGTCTGCAGATAAAAGACACATTCACCAATAACAGTGTTATCGTAATAAAAGTTAATGTTTTGTTCTCCTAAAAAATTGCAGAACCAGAGGCCCTATTCAAGCAGGCATCTATCTACTCATGTGACTTAAAACCTGGTGACATTAAAGTGAAAATATCTTAGGTGACAAAGAAGAGTAGCTTATCCGTTAGTCAACTGATGATAATTACCAAGCACTCTGCATTTCTCACTGGCTAGAAATAAAACTACAGGGGCACCTGGGTGGCTCAGTCAGTTAAGCGTCTGCCTTCGGCTCAGGTCATGACCCCAGAGTCCTGGGATAGAGTCCCTCATCGGGGCTCCCTGCTCAGCGGGGAGCCTGCTTTCCCCCTCTGCCTGCCACTCCCCCTGCTTGTGCTCGCTTTCTCTCATAAATAAATAAATAAATAAATAAATAAATAAAATCTAAAAAATCTAAAAAAAAGGAAATAAAACTACAGCTCTCCCTTGACTTACAACGGGGGTACATTCTGATAAACCTATTGTAAGTTGAAGACATTGTTAAATCAAAAATGCATTTAACAAACCTAACATGAAACATCAGCTTAGACTAGCTTACCTTAATGTGCTCAGAACACTTCCATCAGCCTACAGCTGGGCAAAATCACCTAACACAAAGCCTATGTCACAATGAGGTGCTGAATATCTCATGTGATTCATTGAATACTGTACTGAGCATGACAGAATGACAGTCTGGGTGCAGGAGGTTGTCTGTGTATCAGCTGTTACTCCCGTGATCGTGGGGCTGACTGTGAGCCACTGTCCCACATCATCACGAAGGATTGTCCAGCATGCCTCTAGCTCAGGACAACATCCAAATTTCAAAGTTTGAGGTATGTTTTTCTACTGAATGCATATTGCTTTTGTGCCATCGTAAAGCGTAGAGATTGAAAACTCGTAAGTGGAACCACTGTAAGTTGGGGCATGTTCATAATCTCTTTCCCAGTTGTCCTTCATTGCTTTTGTTTTAGTTGATCATTTTTTGCTATTCGAAAATGTTTAAAGTTGTGCATAATATGTTACTGAAAATTTCTCCTACTGCTTCAATTCCCCAATTTTGGCTTGTTGGTTTTGTAATTTGCTCCTAAGCAGCTAGCCCTTTGTAATTTCTTGGGGTTTGGGATGTAAAGGTTTTCATCTAGATTTGTTTTTTCCCATATTAACATCTGTTATGGTTGGATTATGTGACCCAAAAGATTTCTTGAAGTCCAAACCCTCAGGACCTCAGACTGTGACTTTATTTGGAAATAGTCTTTGCAGACTCGACCAAGTTCAGAGGAGTTCACTAGGGTGAGCTCGAATCTGAGAGGACTGGTGTCCCTATAAAAAGGGGAATCTTGGAGCCAGCCACAGACAGAGGGATGCTAATGTGACAACGGAGTCAGACATTGCAGGGAAGCAGGGGATTGCCGGGGGCCACCAGGAGCTGGAAGTGGTGGGGGGGGAGGGATCCCCCCAGCAGCATCGGAGGGAGCCCAGCCCTCCCCGACACCTAGTTTCCAGACTTCCAGCCTCTAGATGGTGAGGCCAACAGTGTCTCTTGTTTAAAGCCACTCAGTTTGTGCCCCGTTGTTACGGCAGCCCTCAGACCCTAACACAGTAGCTAACTTCCACAGCAACATTTCAAAGGAGCATTTTGTTTGCCTGTTTTTAAAATTTTTATTGGATTTGTCATGTCTTTAAAATCACTGGTTTGGAGCTCTGTGCGCCTGCATTTCTGTTTCCTTCTCTCAGTCCGCCTTTCTGTTCTAGCATGGTCCTGTTTCCCGGCATGCACGTGCCTCTCCCTGACCTCTCTGCAGCACCCTCAGTTTCTTTCTCTTATCCTTCCTCTGCCCATTATCTTTCTCTTTCCACCTTTCTACCTTTCTTGTGTGTAATGGTACTGTTGATCCTTGAACAATGTAGGGTTAGGGGTGCTGACCCCTGCACAGTCGAAAACCCAGGAATAACTCTGACCCCCCTGAAATTTAATGGCTAACAGCCTACTGCTGACTGGAAGCCTTACCAATCACATACACAGTTGGATAACTAATACTTTGTATGTTATGTATATAATATACTGTCTTCTTACAATAAAGTGAGCTAGAGAAAAGAAAATGATGTCAGGAAAATCAAAAGGAAGAGAAGATACATTTACAATACTGTCCAAAAAAAATCCACGTATACGTGGACCCGTGCAGCTCATGCGGCACAGCCAACTGCCCCATCAGTCTATGGACTGGGCCACTGTGGTCTGCTCTTTCTCTTCTGCCCTGATGTGTTCACTCCCTACAGGTTCTTGTGAAAGCATGCCTTTAGTCAAGCAAGTACCTCAGAACCCTTGCCTCAGGCTCTGCTTCTTGGGAACCCACCCGACCTCACTCCAGTCCATTTATGTGACTGTGAGCATGGCAGGAAGATGAAGTACCAGCACCAACTAAGGTAAAACTTCCACTATAACTGGGATTTGGCTCTGCCTGGATTGCCAGTCCCCTCCTGCTCCCACCCAGTCACATTTTCAAAGGAACAACTTTATCTTCTCATTCAGAGAAGGGTGATGGTGAGGAAGCCAAGTCCCCAGAGTCCTTGGGACCTTCTCAACTAGTGTAGAGTCTGCCATGGAGAGTATAGCATCATGTTCTTTTTTTTTTTTTTTTTTAAGCTTTTACTTATTTATTTATTAGAGAGAGAGAGAGCGTGAGAGAGCACAAGCTGGGGGAGGGAGAGGGACAAGCAGACTCTGTGCTGAGTGCAGAGCCCAACACGGGGCTCCATCTCACAACCCCGAGATCATGACCTGAGCAGAAATCAAGAGTCGGACGCTCAACCGACTGAGCCACCCAGGCATTCCAAGCATCATGTTCTTTATTTTTATTTACTTTCATTGAGTGTATATGTGAGCTACTACAGACTCACTGAAAACACTGCTTTTATTTATCTTCATAATAACAAGATTCTGGATTTTATACAACTAAATTGTTTAGACGCCACTGCAGACATTGTGGTGGAGTGTTACCTGGCGTAGTAGAGGCTGTTCAGGATTGTGCTAAACTTGATATATAGAGGTATTTTCCATTTTGAAGGGATGAGCCCAATTTAAAAATTTTCTTTTATGATTCTGTTTCACATTGTGGATTTTTGATGGCAAGATTTTAGTCTTCAACCACTCTCCTCTCTTCTACTTCAAAAGCTTATGTTTTAAACACTCAAAAAAGCCTTATATCTGAGAACACTTTATAAAATCTTGAATAAAAAAGCCTATGTGTCACTTGTCTCAGCGATTAATTGATATGAGTTCTGGGAATGACAATTAATCTTGACATTAGCTTAATTAAGCTAGACATTAGTCAATCATAATTGGCAAAGGAAATATGCTATAAAAATATGATGCAGTCTAAGACCAAACAGGACTAATTTTTGGATAATTTGTGTTTTGTGCTACTGTAGCACCATTAGTACAAGTGATTAACACGTCAGTAAAACGATCAGAAATAATTACCTTATTGATAATGGCATATTGATTTGTAATGATGGATACAAGGAAACATTTAGGCTGTTTGTCCAAGATAAATTTCAACACTTCTTTTTCCATCAAGACATCGTTGACTCACAGTTGAATCCTCAGCACTTCCGGCAATGGCCTGGAAAATCCAATTAATTGTGCTGTGGGATTCTTTGGGATTACTTCGTTCTTCTTCTCTTTGCCTGTATGCCTGTTCTTAGTTAGGTAAATAGGTGGGATAATTCTCCACTTTCTGAGGAAGACAGCATAAACAAAATGCAAATACCCATATGGTTCACCAAACTTAGTCACATGCATATTATTTAGTTAATTCTATAATGATGTAAAAAAAAGTCACAAATGTTAATGATTTCTTGCATGCATAGAATAGTCTCATGCAGGGGTTCAAGCTGCTTTCTAAGTACTGATTAATTAAACCCAAATTTCTGTGTCAGATCATTCACTTTTTTTCCTTTCTTTAAACCCAACTCACTCCACCCAAGCTGAATTGCTGATAATACAGTAAGACCCAAATGAAACGTAACCCCACACACAAATTGCCAGGCATAGTCCTGTAAGTAAATTTTAGCCTAGGAAAACTGGGTCACAGCAGTTTTATGATATAAGTACTTACAGAAAAACCACCATAGTATCTTATAACCAGTTCTTCCTAATGACTTTGAAAAAGGGAAAAAATTCACAAGGTTGGGCTCCCCAGGAGAAAGCACAGCGTGAACAAATCCCACATGAATCTGATAAGGAATGAAATAATCAATCCTTATCAGCAGTCAGGCTTCAGAAGTAAAGGTACAACTCTGAGATACGCTTCGGTACGGGAAGCCGGCACCTATCGAGCCCACGCTTCCCACGGTCAGCTACCACATTAATGACACACTGATACTGGGTTAGCAGAGTCCTTTACTGCTCTCGTCTGTCCCAACCAGACTGTCTAAAATCTGGAGCCCAGTTCCATGTGAGTATTTAAGTTCTTTCTCCAAATTGGCTGGGAATTCTGTGAAACAGAAACAGAAACACAACCGGGGTGAGCTGTCACAGGTGGGCAAAGAGTGGTGACAAAAGACCCATAGCAGACAGTAAGCAAGATTCAGAGAGAGGCACCCAAATCCTCAGGAATATGATGATTAATTAATTAATTAGGTTTATGTAGCTGCCCCTCCATGCAACTCAAAACATTGTGTCCAGGACATGTCTAGCTGAGATGGTAGAGGAGCAGAGAGAGCTTACCCTGCCGTGTTTCCGTGTTTCTCCAATCTGCTAGCCTCTGGCAGGCTGCCTCCTGGTCGGCCAGGATCATCACACGTCCTCATACCTGAATGTTTTGTGCTGTGTCTCAGACCCTCTGGGGTTTGTTATGTAAAGCCTGGCTTATTTGAGAAATTAAACCATGCCAGTGTGTTAATAAATGCTATTGATGTTTTACCACTCTCAGGTAGCGGTCTTGAGATTTTCCAGTGGCTTTCTGAGAATAACTCCAATGACAGAATTTTCAGGGCTTTGGGCAGACCTGGGAAGCAAACAGCCCTTAGCATTTACTCAATTCATTCTAATAAACCTCTTTTGGGTATTGTTATGTCCACCTCGACATTCATTTGAACCAGGTTTTTATACGTAGACACACACACGCATATCACAAGGTTTTTACAAGCTCCCCAATCCTCGAGGCTGGCTGGGACTGAAGCAGAATGAGATGGGGGGAATGGTCCTTTACCTTGTTGCAGAGCCAGACTGCACTCTGAGACACAGTATGTTGTTTCTATATCATTCAACACAGCAGGCAAATTATGGATAAACTAGCTGCCAGATAAGATGCACACAGATGACGCATTGCAGGTGGAACAGGCAGAAAAAGAGGAGGTGGCAAGAATCTTCCCAACAAGGAGGTCAGGAAGGAGGCTTCACGGAAGAAGTGGCATTTGAGGTGGGCATGACTGGGTGTGATTTCCTCTATGGCTGTGACACAGGTGGGGCAGGGGACGACAGGAAGAGGGAACAGGAGGGTGGAGGCACTCTGCAGGGGAATGCAGCATGATGGGGAGCCGTGGAGCAGAAGGTAGGGAAGGAAACTGTGCCAAGCCTGGGAAGCTCCAATGTCAAATCAAGGAGTTCTTTGCTCTGCAGCCAGAGAACCAGTGTCCATGGTAGAGCAAGGGGACTATGACCTGTTCAAAGTGTCACTTGGGAAGAGCAATCTAGCAGCCACAGTAGGAAAGATTAGAAGGAAAAGATGGGGTAGGTTTGGGTGCTCTGAAGGTCTGGATTAGGCAGTGACCATGAGCAGAGGGGAGGGAGAGATGTGTGAGATTGGTAACAGCACGGCTCAAAGGACAGATCACGAGGAAGAGCAAGGCCACTATCAGAGATGATGAACAGAGATCCAGGATTGGCAGTAGGAGAAGTTTGATTTTGGACATACCGTGTTTTGAGGACATGGCAGGACTTCCAGATAAAAGTGTCTGTCGGGGTGTTGGAAATGCCAAGTGCACACCATCTCCTGTTTTTTGTGTAGTTACACAAAGACCTGCTGAAATGAAGAACCATCAGCTCAGAATCTAAGTATATTATCAATGTGTTTAATGCAAAATCACAGTCCTCTTTGGAGCCAAACTCAGTGACAGCATCATATGTAAATGACCCAGACCCATCCCTGCATTAAAAAGTGATGTCATCCTGCCTGAGGTGGACTCGATATCACTTATTGCTTGGAATGTGCAGTCCCACTTTGCTATAAGGGACCCCAGGATTTGCTCCAAAGGCTGGGCTGTGAATCCTGGTTCTGCTGCATGTTATTTCTGTAAAGTCTTCCACCTGCAGCATGGACGGGCTGGACTCCAGGGCTCTCTTCATGTTTATCACGAAGAGGGGACAGAAATGTGGCATACGGCTTGGTTCGCAGTGTCCACTGGACTCATGCCTACAGAATATGAAGCAGAGGAACTTGGGATGCACTCCTCTCAAGTTCATCAGTGCAGATATCTACTTCTCCCCTCACCATTCCCCACGGAGAAGACGGATGTGCATGAGAGATGCCAACAACTCTCTCAGTTGTCACTACGGTCACTTCAAGGGGAACTAGAAAGATGAGGGAGGCTCAGTCTTGAGGAGCTTACACTAATGAGGAAGATAAACAAAAGGTCAAATATGATAAGGGCAGCAAGTAGCGGGAGCACAGCTAGGGAGGAAGAAAGGTATTCTGGAGTTGATGTTAGGGATGGGTGGGGGAGGGTGTGGGCAGCGCAGGGGAGCAGGCACTCCAGGATGAAGGCACACCATGAAGGAAGGTGCTAAAGAGAACAAAGAGCAAGAGTGCTGATGAGGAGCACACCAGGCCTTGAGGAACCAGGGCATGTGAGAGATGTGGTGCGGTCTGCAGGTTGGGGTCAGCTGGTGGAGGGTCTTGAGTCTCCCGCCAAGTTAGACTTGTATTCAGTAGACAGTGCGGTAAGTGCTATGGCCTGTGTTTGAGTTGGGAATGAATTCCTCCCCTTCGGGAGCCAACTGCAGCCACAGGTCAAGTATATGGTTGTAGGAGAACTGAGTGGGAATGCTCCGAGGAGCGATAGGAGGGGTTACAGGAATGACCATGAAGTCAGATGATCCCGTCTTCCTGCCAGAGCCTTGAGAGGACTGAGAAGCAGAGGGTATGTGAAGGCCGAGAAAGAGGGAGGTCTCCAGGACTCCATCCAGCCTGAATAATTAAGGAAATGGTAGAAGTAGTTAGAAGTCAGGAGCTGGCTTACTTTGGGTTTGTGGAGTTCCGGGTATGGGCGGCATCCCAGCAAGACTATTCAGTTGGACAGAGGGTGTGAGACCACCTCTCTGAACGATCAGGACAGAGTCCCTGATTTGGTAATCAGCGTGCAGAGGTGACCCCGATGCGGTGGGAGCTGGGAAGGCATACAGGGCGTGGAAGAGAAAAGGGCCCAGGGCCGTGTCCCAAGGCCGTCGTGGTCAGGGCGTGGGGAATTCGGGGAGCCCCCCCCCAGTCTGAGGACGGCTGGGTCCCCGTGACTGTGTGCCCTCGGGCCACAGTCTGGGAGTGCTGACGTGGGAAGTGGGGATTAGGTGATTCGATCTCTTCTCCTTTTCTCAGAGTGGGACCCAGTCTGGGGTACTGATTAGCCCAAGGGCACAGGCTGCCGGTTCTAGATCCAGAATTAGGAACTTCCCATCGAGTACCTTGTGCCACGGCCACACTGCCATTTTACAGCCCTCACCCCCAAGTATTCATAAAAATCATTCAGCCCTCAAAGACCCAGAACACTTTAGTTTTAACCTGCACGTTAGGCCGGGGCTCTAGCAGGTATTTTCGCCTTAAGCCGGGAGGAGGCGGAGGCTGGGCTGGGCCGGTGCGCGCGCCCCGCGCCCCCGAGCGCGCCCCTGGGAGCGCGCGCTGCGCCGGCCCGCCCGTCCCGACCCCACCTCCGGAGCGCGTCCTCGCGCTCATCCCCGCGCCCCCGCCTCACCCCCGGTGCGCGCCTCCGGCCGAGCACGACCCCCCCCCCCCCGTCAACCGCCCCCACTCCCCCCGCGAACGCGTCCCCGCCAGCCCCCGTCCCCATCCCCCCGCGCGCGTCCTCGTCCTCAGTCCCCCGGTTCCCCGTCCCCACCCCCCTCCCG
>NC_058407.1:136700397-136828590 GCF_002201575.2 Neomonachus schauinslandi
TGGGCCGCGCTGCGCCGGCCTGGCGGGGAGCCGTGTCCTTGGTGCGCGTCCGTGCGCTCGCCCCGCGGCCGGCGCTGGGGACACGTCCGCGTCGCACGGCCCGAGGTGCCGGCTGGCCTTATTCGAATGCGAAACTTGGCGTTGTACTTGGGGGTTTGAGCTCGGCGGCCCGGGCATCCTGGCTTCCAAACAGGCTGTCCTCGCTGGGGGAAGATAGCGCTACTATTGTTCTGTGTGTTGTGATGGGAAGGTTGGGTGAAATCGTAAAACCTCCCCCCCCTCAGGCCAGGTTTGGTGTCTCGCTCTCATCTCTCATATTTAGAATTTGTGACAGATTTGCTACAGGGATTTCATGGAGTGTTATATGCGGTTTCTTAGTTGCACCTAATGGCGGGGTCATGTGCTCAACTGTCATAAGTTTTAGATGGGGTTTTGCTGTCTCTTAAAAAAGGAAGCACTGAAGTTCCAAAATGTGCGATGTTTAATATATATTTGGTATTCACCCAGCTCACCCTGCAAAGGCCACTGCCATAATGTGCAGTGGGGATAGGCTGGCTGGTTTTGAATTTACATTTGGAGCAGTTCAGCCTGATGAACTTTTGTGTGTGTGTGTGTGTGTGTGTGCGCGCGTGTGTAACGGTTTTGTGAGGGCGGGGAGCCAGAAAGTACATTCATTCGTGCCAATTTTCATCAGCAGGGAGGAGCTGATGTTGACTTTATGTTTTCCTTTTTAACACATTCAGGGCAAGGAAGGGATAATCGTGGGGGCTGTGGCATGGTGTTAACTGCCTTTTCAGTCCTACATAGACTGGGCATTTTTTGATTTTTCTGTTTCAAATTTGGGGTTCTGCAGGGTATTGTGATGTTCTGTAATGTGAAGCAGTCCCGTGGGAGGAGAGGAGGCTGTTTCCTGGACTCTGTGTGCTTAGCAGACACTATTCCAGCTGGTGGAAGGCGAGGAGGACTTTGCGAGTACCTCAGAGGACCTGAAGGCAGGGGATCCAGGGCAGTATCCAGCTGGGGACAATATTTAAACTGCTGGATGAAGTGTGCGGTGTGGGCAGATGGCTCAGAGGGATGGACTCTCCATTGGAAAATGTTTGCCCAAGTTCTGTGATTTTTGTCAGTGTTCAGATGGGGTTCCTCCTCACTTTGCAGCCGTCTTGGCCCTCACTGCACGTTGTATTCTTGTGTTCCTTATGGCACCCCAACATTCATGCTTCACCCCCAAACGCTTTTGTTGTGTCCACATTACACGGACCATAAGTGTCCATACCCCATCTGTGTTACCGAAGCGGGAAGCCGTCCCAACTCAACAGGACGGCAGCCCTTCCCCCATCAGCCTGGACGTCAGCTCAACAGTTGCTCCTCGAGTCTGGGACAGTGCTGAGGACGTGTGTCCTGGCCCCGGGGTGCACGGGGAGTGGTTGCTTACGGGCGTGAACTTGGGGCACACTTATCTGTTCAATGACACTGGCCTGTCACCAGCCATCCGTCTTGGAGGGTGAGTAATATGTTTCACTGCCCAGAGGATGGCAAAACCACGTTAGACCAAGGTATGCTCAGTCTAGTTCTCCATGAACGCCTTCCATCTGTACAGATTTTTAAAAAGGGCTTAATGAGTTTCTTATCAAGTGTTTGGGCAGAGAAAGAGGTATGTGTTTGCGTGCGGGAAGTACATTGTTGTTTTCCTCTCTGTGCAAACCTTGCTAGACCTGGGCTGAACGCTGAAGAATGAAACAATCACAGGGTTGGCGCATTGGCCTGTCCAGCCCCCTGCCCCCATACGTTAGCTGTGTTATCTTTGACTTGCTTTGTCCATGCTGAGTTGATGGAGCGTTCTTTAAGGTTATTTGGAATTTCAGGTCTTCTAACCACATAGAACAGTTTTACTGACTTAAATTAGATGAATCAACTTGTTTTTCAATGTTGCTTCAGAGAAGAAGCCCAAGATTGGAAGGATCAGAAATCTCAGTCTTTTTTACATTGTGGAACTTAAAAATCCCCCAGCATATCCACTTGCAAAGTGAAAAGTTAAAACAGCTTTTATCACGTTTTATCCTCAGTCATGATTCACGTGGAGAGAATTCTTTAAATCAGCCTTCATCATTTTATGACAATATCAGAAACTATTGTGGAAACACGTGGAATTTCCAGGGCTTCGTTCCTTCAGAGGAGGATGGAAAAACAGTTGCATTTGAAGCATATAATATAGGTTGAAAAAGCAGAGCAGACTATGCTCTCGGAGTTCCTGTATGGCCTGCCCACCGTTGGTTGTCTGTGGTGCACATCTCATACGCAGGTGCAGTTTGGGTTTGTACTTTCTGTTGTTACAGATCCTGGTGTTGTATTATGTTAGTGGGTCATCGTTTGGTAAAGGGTTGCAGGTTGACTTCTTGGCTGCAGAACTCCAATTTTTGCTTCCTGCTCCGCTGGTTGCCTCCTTTTTTCTTTCCACCCTGTGCTTCCCTCACTGGGGAAAGCCTCTCGCTGCAGAACAGCATTGTCAGCAAAGTGCAGGGGCTCTCTGCGGGGAGATGTGGCAGGCAGCCCCTCCTATGGGCACTGACAGCCTCCAGTCCACATGTCTGGATCCAGTCGGCGGTGTGGGGCTAGGATTGTTGGTCTGGGGCTCAAAGACTTGGGGCTGGATGCAGGGTGTCATGGGGAGCGGCCATGGCTCCTTTCCCACATTCTTTCCCCTAAAGCATTTCTTCTTTCCTTCCTGACACTTCTGCCTTTTGGAATTGTGCATTTTCCTTTTTGGCTTTAAGAAGACCCCCAAGTAATTTCATTAATGGGTAAGCATTTTTTTTTTACTTAAGGAAAAACTTTAAATAGAAACATCAGGCAGAGTAGAGAAGAAACAGAAAACTTAAAAAAGACGTGTCTTCAAAAAATTTCAGTTGTTGATTGAAATTTAGCAGTAAGTTTCTGTGTGAACTGGTGGGTTGTTTCGTGGGCTGTGCATACACACTGCCCTTCTCTCATCCAGGAGTAGCTGAAGTCTTATTTTGGTAGAACTTAGGGAAACCACCTAGTGTTACAGCCCATGAAAATTGTTTGGTGTTTGTAGAAGAGAAGTCTTTTTACGAAATAGATGCTATGTTTTACATTTCGTGGTTTTTGTTAGTATGTCTGCTAGCTTCCTAACTTTTGCTTGTGGGGGTTATTCAGTTCATGCTCTGCTTTGCTAATTAGTCTACCAAATTATTCAACGAATGTTATGATCCATTGCAGAGTCTGGCTGAACACTGTCTTGGTGAGTGAGCAACTGCTTAAGGAGGGAAGTGGGAAGCTAACCTAATGCTGGTTCTTTGCGTTGGTCAAGGGGCCAATGCCTTTTTTTTTTTTTTTTAATTGCAGAGGAGTGGTTCACAGGCACATTCCTGACACCAAAGAGTAAAATCTGAAAGAGATGGCCAGGTGGAATGTTTGTAGATTTTCAGGGCTGTTGGGCACGAGGTAGCAGATACACGTAGCTCTAGAACTCAAGTCCCACCCCTGTGTTCTCAGAGGGCCCCGTTGCTGCGGACTTGAGGGTTCTGCTGGAGCTGACGCTTTAGGACCACTTCCAAAGTCAGTAAGACCCAGCTGTGTCTTAACGCAGACCAAACTGTGCGGACGTCATCCTCACCGAAAGGACCTAGTTGACTCTGGAAAACAAATGTGTGAAAAAAATGTTTTCTTGCAGAGGCTCATTGATAATTTGTCATAATTGGAGAGGAGGAAGGGAAGGGGTCAGCAGGTTCAGGGAGAGAGCTGTGGGGCCTCAGGGACCCCGTCCACCTGGATCAGACCTGAGGATTGGGGACGGAATTTGTTATATCCATGTCAGAGTTTTCAAATAGCAGACAGCATTGTGGTGAATGAGATGGAATACTTGGCATGGTGGCCCTAAAATACCGTCACCTGCATTTTAAAAGAATATTTACAAAATGGCAGCATCGATATGTGTGGGATTTGAAATGTGTGGACGTGAATTATAAGAGTTCTTCAGAGTCAGGAAAATAGTTAAATTTGAATGTTCTTTTCTCGATGAATAAATATAGATGTCAAATTTAGCCAGGGAGCTAGGAGAGTAAACACACACATTAAAGGCACAGATCTGTAAAATTCTTCCAAGTGCTTGCAAGATATTTGCAACGCCGTAGTTATGCTTAGATCTGAGCTTTACGGGGGTCAAAGCGGTAACAATGACTCTATTTTGTTTTATACTGGGCCCACTGGTTTTATACTCTTGTTATGGTTTGGACTACAAGCTGTTGGATGTTATGAGTCACTTTCTGCCTTCCTCATCCCAGCCTTTTTCAAAGGGGTTGTCTCTTTTTTTAGAGCTAGTTTATTTTTTTTTAAAGCAGTGATTTATGGGATGAGTTGTAGCTTATTCTGACTCGTAAAGAGAATGTATTGGATAATCTTCATTTGATGTCACATATATGTGTATATATATATATACTGACTCACTAGTTCAAATCCTAGTCATATTATTAAAGATCATTTCCAGTTCTTGTCATAATTGCTCGAGCACCCTGAAAAAAAAATCAAGTTCTTGGCTGCAGTTACTTGACTTAGTTTTGCGTATCACTGTTTATCCTGGGAACAGGGGACATTTTATCTGTTGTAACATGCAAGGCACCGAGGGTGATGTGATAGGTTTCCGGCCACTTTTTATCAGGCTGGCTCTCTTCTCACAATCCAGCTTCTCTTTCTCTACACCTCTACTCTCAAGGTTGCCCACTTTAGTTCTTTTTTTGGTGTTGTGTGTGTGTGTGTGTGTGCGCCCGCATGCACACCATTCAGAAGTGACCCATTGTTACCAGTGCTCTGTTCTTTTCTGCTAAGAGGGTCAAAAACTTGTCACGTCTCAAAAGAAGTAATTGCATCCATTTGTTCGTGATGATAATAAATAGCGCTCTCAAAGAGGGGACGCTAATTGGGAATCCCAGCTGGTGTGGGGTAAGAATATCGGAGTCAACATGCCAAAGGAAAGAGTGTTCATCCTCTCCAACCATGCATATACTGTGCTGCTTTCTTTGGGACCCAATTGGGGTTATTAATTTTTTTTTAAAGATTTTATCTATTTATTTGAGACAGAGAGAATGAGAGACAGAGAGCATGAGAGGGAGGAGGGTCAGAGGGAGAAGCAGACTCCCTGCCGAGCAGGGAGCCCGATGCGGGACTCGATCCCGGGACTCCAGGATCATGACCTGAGCCGAAGGCAGTCGCTTAACCAACTGAGCCACCCGGTGCCCCCGGGGTTATTAATTTTAATAATCCCTTGAGACAAAGTGGGAAAATGCTAAGATATTGAGTTGTAAAAATTAAGATTACAGCAAGCAGTCCCTTTCTGGGGAGGAGGGTTGCTGTTTAGTTTTGTTGCTATTGAATATCTTGGATAGTAAAATGGGCTCTCTGTGCTGTGTGCATTACAAATCGAGACAGTTCCTTACTAAAGGGCTTTGTACAGTGGGTATTAAAAATCCGGAAAAAAAATACTAAACTATCCAAGTTCATGAGAAATGAAGGTATTCTGTGACTGATACTAGGTTAGGAATGTATCTTTTTCTTCTGGGTTGCTGGTTTTAAAATCATGTATTTGCTGATTGGGTTGGAAATCTGTTTGTGTCGCAATGAGAAGATTGAAGCCCGTGGGCCAGATCCAAACTAGTCTATCAGCTCCAGAGAGAGGATTCATTACATTTTTATTCACAACTATGAACAACTAATTTTTTTTTTCTTTACTGAATTATCTGGTTAGTCCGGTCATTTAATACTTTTATAATAATAATTTAAAAATTATTTAAAAATCATATGTACACATATCAGCTCTTCCATCTGGGCTACTTCGGATAC
This sequence comes from Neomonachus schauinslandi, assembly GCF_002201575.2. NCBI lineage: Eukaryota > Metazoa > Chordata > Mammalia > Carnivora > Phocidae > Neomonachus > Neomonachus schauinslandi. The sequence continues at coordinate 136,706,254 of NC_058407.1, forward strand.
ACCCGGCTCAGGGCTGAGCCTCTGGCTGAGGACGAAGGCATGCACAGGTCTGGCTTCTCTTCTCTCTTCGTCCTGTGCAGAGAGAAACTTGATTCCTGAATCACAGGAATGGTTCTCCTTGTGTTCTGACCGAGTGTCTTACAAATGTAGCTTGCCCTCTATGAGAAGTTCAAATAAAAGCTGGGGGAGGGGTGAGGCCCACATGCCCCAGAGTTTCCTTAGCTAGCGCACTCTTGTCACCTTGTTTTGACACAGAGCCACACTCCTTGACGTTGTCACTCAGGAAAAACATGAGCCTCTATTTTGAATCCTTGTGTTATTCCCTGTTCCCCTTTCTCGCCAAGCTGAAAATCCCTTCCCTAAAAGATGAAGTTGGCATGGATTCACCCTGACGATCTTTCTAGGGAAGTATCAAGAGATGCTTCTTGGGGGAAAAATAGATTTTGTAGGCCATTTTACCTGAAATGAAAATGGAAATGTAAACTGTGTTATTAATTAACCTCACTGGGAGATTCTGAGTCTTCTTTATGAATAAACTAATACAAATAGGGATTATTTCTTATACTGCAAATAGAGCATGGCGAGTTAGGGTTACATTTCCCCAAATGCTGACAAAATACAGCTTACAAATCCTCATGGAAGGATGTCAGGTATATTTAAGAGCAGTTGCAAAGACTGCTATTGTCAGAGGAAAGGAAGAGATGAAATATTTTAGTTGGCCAAATGCTTTAGAACAGGTTCACTTAGCAGCCATCAGTTTGAGGGAGATGGATTTTAGTATGGTGGGAACTGAAAGCACAAAATTCCATTTTTAACTTGTGGATGACCTTCTTCTGTGCTTCCTGAATCTCTTTGGATGCTTTTCCACATCCTATTTGCAGGGATTTGTGGGAGGATCTTGAGGTTTCTCTGGACTAAACCTATGAGTGTGTCCATTGAGAAGACCTCTTCCTGATCTCTGTGCGTCTGGAGAGTATGTGGGGGCCCTGCTGGCTCCACCACTCACAGCATCATCTTGGGTGAGCTAGCTAGTCTCCCCAGCCTCCATTTCCTGAGCTGTTAGGTGCAGCTACTAACCCGACCTCCAGGGTAGTATTGAGGATCAGTGAGGTGATGTCCTGACGTCTGCTTGGTAAATACCCAGGTCCACTCTTTCTCTCCCAGGTGTGTCCACTGGGACAGAGCTCCTGGTGCTTCCTATCCCTGGCCTTCCCTGCTACTGAGTTTATTCAGGTAGGAGAAACATGTCCTGTTTAGCTTCTGGCCCAGGTGTACCTGGGAAGCACGTCCTGTTTAGGCTCTGGCCCAGGTGTACCTGGGAAGCACGTCCTGTTTAGGCTCTGGCCCAGGTGTACCTGGGAAGCACAACTTATTTAGCTTCTGGCCCAGGTATACCTGGAAGTATGTCCTGTTTAGGCTCTGGCCCAGGTGTACCTGGGAAGCACATCCTGTTTAGGCTGTAGCCCAGGTGTACCTGGAAAGAATGTCCTGTTTAGCTTCTGGCCCAGGTGTACCTGGGAAGCACATCCTGTTTAGGCTCTGGTCCAGGTGTACCTGGGAAACACGTTCTGTTTAGGCTCTGGCCCAGGTGTACCTGGGAAGCACGTCCTGTTTAGACTCTGGCCCAGGTGTACCTGGGAAGCACGTCCTGTTTAGGCTCTGGCCCAGGTGTACCTGGGAAGCACATCGTATATAAGTTGTAGTCCTGCCACGTCTCTGGACCTCGTTGGACTTGCAGTTGGAGTTATTCCCAAAGCTTCCTGGAGGAGAGTCCAGGACCTGCCCACTGAGGCTCAGAATTCCCATCGCTGGGACTCTGGGATATCTTTCTTCTGGCCATGCGTGATCCTCAGCCTTCAGCGTGTGGGGAGATGCTGGGCTGGACATAGCTTCTCATCATGCCCTGCGTCGGGTGATACGTAAACATGGATGTCGAACAGGTGGGATCCTGGGAGTCTGGGACAGGTCTGAGAGGCCAGGCCACTCTCAACATTCAGAGCTTGGTGTTGGGTATGGGCAGGGGCTTGCTGTGGCGATGGCCCTGTGACCTGCTTGCTGAACGCCCTAGGGCTTTATCCTTTACGATGACATCTATGACCTTCCGGGGCTTTATCCTTTACGCTCACCCTGCCAGTCACCTGGGGTGAGCACCGTTTCAGTTCGTGATTGTGAGTAGGATCTTTTTCTTGTTGACTTTCGTAAGCGTCTTTTATTTTTTATTTTATTATTTTCTGAAGATTTATTTATTTTAGAGAGGGAGCAAGTGAGAACAGGTGAGCAGGAATGGGAGAGGCAGAGGGAGAGAGAATCTCAAGCAGACTCTGCACTGAGTGCAGGCGGACACAGGGCTCGACCTCACAACCCTGAGATCATGACCTGAGCCAATACCAAGAGTCGGATGCTGCGCTGTCTGCACCAGCCAGGCGCCCCTCATAAGCTCTTTTAAAACAAAGACCAGCGGTAGGGTTTTGAGGCCCCCCTCCCCACAAACACATACCCTGTGGACTTAATAGTTTTGCAGACGTTATGGCTTCAGTTATGTACCATAACTATTTCAGTTTCGTATAAAGTAACATGAAACAATAAGGTGGAGATGGACTTCATGCTAGATTCTTAAGTGAGCATTAACAGGCTTCAAAACCTCTTTTGTTCTTATTTTGGCAAATATAATGGATGCTTAAAAGCTGTTGAGATTTAGCATTATAAAGCAGTCTTTAAGGAGCTATTTAGGCAAGGGCACGATTGGATTAAATTTAAGTCATTAAAATATACACATTTAAAACTCAGGAAGTAGCCTATCCACTTGCCAGGGTTGAAACTTTGTTACTCATGCACACTGTAATGTACCTCCACGGCCACATGCTGCTGTCCGAGAGCTGTCTCGTGTCAGGAAATTCTGTAAAAATAAGACTTGCTGTGTGGGTGGATTGGTGTTTCATTTAGATTTTAGCACAAGTGAATCTGGGCTTGCTATGATGGCTAGACTTTCCCTGTGGACCACAACGGGACATGGGCTGAGAACTAACAATTGGGGTTATTTTGCTGTTGATAGCAGCATCCGGACTTTGAGAGGTTTCTCACTTATTGGTACACAAATTAATATGAAAAGGAAGTACAATTTGCTTTTTTCCCTTTCCCTGTAGATGGGATGAATTGTTTAGATCCCCTACTACTAAGGGATTTATAATGACTGTTGGTAATTTAGAATTTCTTCCCTTTTCTTAGGAAGATCTGGCCCTGGACACAGGCAGGAAGTCACCTTAATTTTGTTTCCTTGATGACTTGTTTAGTGTTTGGCACAAATAGGATTCTGGATGAAATCTGCCCTTGATGGAAAGTGTGTAAGTCAGAGGGGCTCTCTGGAAATGTTGTAGTCCATTCTGCCTCCTGTGAATGGCTAAGAGCAAGGCCTTGGGGAGGGAATATGCACAGAGGACGCCCAGGGTGGGCGCCCCCCTTGGCCGGTTGGCCGGTGACCGGACTGCTGGTTGGGAATGCTCACCAGAGCTGGGAAGCCCACAAGGCTGGCTGCATCAGTGGGATTGGTATTGATGACTGTGAAGTGTTCTTGAAGGGTACTGTGGGATGGGGAGCTGTATTTGGAACACTGGCATTCCTGGAAACTAAGATACCAAGTAAACCTTCTAATTGCATGCTCCCTTGTTGCTTTCATGCTGATCTTTTTTAGTCTCTTTAAAATATTTTCTAAGGAAATGACATCTTTGAACCGATGAGAAGACTGGATTTCAAATGGTTAGAAACTCGTTATGGTCATTAGAACTTGGTTTCCTGACAGTGATCGATATCCTAGACCATGTGGCTGGCTTTTTTTGAACCATGCCTGGGGGTGCAGCCTTTCCTTTGGGCTCCTTTTGAGACCGGCACTGGGAGCTCTGGGGCGGGCATGGGCGCTCCCGGGAGGGCGAGCAGCAGGTCCCAGGAAGATGCTCCCAGTTCCCTTCCTCGTGGTTGTGATGGGCCTGAGCCTTATGCCGTGCATTCTCTTAGCTGGCTGCCGCGGGAACTTTACATTTAAAATTGAATCTGTCATCTGGGGGCGGATACATGGGTGTCCATTATACAGCTCTTCCCATTTTCTCTATGTTCGAAACTTGTTGCTCATGGAAGATAAACCAAAAATGTGGTCCCTTTGGCTACCTTTTCTGTACAGCATCCTTTCGAGTCCGGGGGCTGGGTAGTATGGTTTTATCAGAAATCTTAATCGTTTTGGTCAAGAAACAATGCTGTTAATTCTTGGTTGTGTTTCTGGGAAAAATATTCTAAATGAGGTTCCAGGAGTAGCTTCTTCAGCGTCTCTACAAGGAAAGAGTGACCTCTCAGAGCGTCCCTATTACTTACCAGGATGTTGGTGGTTGTGTTTAAGCAGCCACCCGTCACTTAGGAGGCAATCAGTTCTTAGTTTTATGTAGAGTGCTTTTATTCCAAGTGAAGTGCCCGTTCTGATCTTCAGTTCTTGCAGGGATGAGGGCCACATCTAATGCACCATGCTTCTCTCAGTCCCCAGAGAGCTGGAGTCTTGTCAGTAGGAATGGACTGGATTTTTAAATCAGATGTTGCAAATCGACCTCTTTTTTAAACATTTGGATTTTTAAATCAGATGTTGCAAATCGACCTCTTTTTTTTCTTAATGTGGACAGTCTCTCCATCCATGGTGGAGGATGTTTATGTGTATTTCTAGCCACCACTCCCCGCCAGCTCACTGTGTGCTAAGCATTGCATTAGTGTCTCCCATATATTACTTTTTCAGGACTTCTAACCCAAGTTAAGTTACATGTGTCTTCTAAAAAGGGAAACCTGCTCCGAGAGCTTGCCCAAGGCCACGCGCCTGAGTGAGGTCCACACAGCCTGCCTTGCCCTGGAAGCAAGACCGGCACTGCTCTGACATCTGCTTCTCACGTTACAGCTTCCCCCAGCTTGAGGCCTGCCCTCATGCAGTGTGTTAATCCAACCAAAGTAGGAAGGAGAAGTTTTAAAAAGATGCCAGGTTTCATGGTGAATGCGATTTTTTTTTTTTAAACCTTACTTCCATATACCCTAAATATTTTTTCCACCTGATGTAACAATTACGAGCTATTACTGGTACAGAGTTCTTCGAAGGGTATTTTAGGAATCTAGTCCCTAACATCCTTTATTTTCATAAATATAATCTGTTTAATAAAGTCGTCAGGATGTGGCTTTCTTTTGTTACTCTATTTTTAGTTTTAGATCCTTCAGAGGAAGCTATTTAGTGGTTACTCATAATTGTGAAGAGAATCTAGTGATTAGAGAAGCTTGTTAGGGCAAATCTTTTTTTTTAATTGAAGTATGGTTGACATTTATTAGTTTCAGGTGTACAACATAGTGATTTGACAATTGTATACATTATGAAATGCTCACCATAAGTGTAGTCCCCATCTGTCACCGTGCATCTGTCACCAAAGTTATTACAATATTACTGCATTCTCTGCTGCTCTTCTCCCTGTGGCTTGTTCTATAACTAGAAGTGTGTACATCTTAACCTCCTTCACTTGTTTTGCCCTCCCTCCCCCTCCCCTCTGACAACAACCAGTTTGTTCTCTGTTTCTGTTTTGTTCATTTGTTTCTGTAGATTCCACATACAATTGAAATAAGGACAACTCTTACAGCTTCCTCTGCAGTATGTAAATAAAGTCTTAATCCAGGTAAATGTTGGCAGGAATAACTGTTTAAAACAGGTAAGATTTTCGTGGGACTCTTGGCTATCCTGGGATATTGTCTCAAGTTTTGTAGAACCTCCACCTTCGTTCTCCCTCCTTATACCCTCCCCCATCCCCTGGTTATTCCTGTTTGCATCAGAACTTTGAATCCTTGTATCTAAGATGGTCCTGCTATGGTATGCATCTACAGGTGTGTAGGCCTTTTCTTAGAATATTGTTTTTGGAGAGTACAACTTCCCATTTCCTCATTTAGAAAGCATAGAGCCCTTCATTAATGAAGATAAATGTTCCAGTATCAGGGACCCTTGAAGACTTTTCTTGTTAAGTAAATCCCAGAACAAAGACCGTTTTATGTATTTACCATGGACTTGTCTTGTGAATGCTCTACTATTGGAAGTCCCATGACTAGTTTAAACAGAAAACATGGAGTGTTCATTCTGTCTTCGGATCTTTGTGCATAATTATGATTGCATCTGTTCCATAAGAAAGGAAAGCCACTCCATCTCTCTAGGGCCCTGGTTATCAGAATTAAGGGAAACACGATCATTTTCCAGTTTAAGTATCTTAAATCTGAAGCTGCCCCTGAGCTGCAGAATAACCCAATCTTAAAGAACAATATGATTTGACTTTGAGTAGATTATATTAATTTGGTTATTCTGGCTGAGTCATTATACTGCATTGTGAATTGATTTTTCTCTTTCGATTTATCTTCATAATAGAGTGGTTCCAGGAGATCACCTGTAGGCTCAGATGAAAGTGTGAATGTTGTTACTTGTAATTTAGACTAACTAGGTCTCTGCAAGATGACCAGAGGCCTGTATTTAATTTCCATTTACAACTTTGTTCTAAAGCCTGAGTTCTTCTGAGGTTCTCTCTTCCTCCCATGCTCATGCCTTCCTCTTCCACCATCCTTCTTGTTTTTGACCCATAGCCCTCATATATGGTGTGTGTTGGGGGTGTGGCGGTGGGGGGGGAGGATCCTGACTGCCTGAATCCTTGATAACCTTTGGAAAGAGTTTCTTTGGAGCAAGATACCTGTGAACAGACTTCCAATTTGTTTAAGCATCACCAGTTTTGTTGGTTGTCTGGAAAATTGTAATCCTTTTTCCATGGGCCATTGGCTGATCTCTCTCTGCCCCACCAATGACTCCCCATGCCAGCCATGTGTCCTTCTGCTCCGGGAGCATCTTGCAGCACTGGCTATATGCAGAATAATTAAGTAGTTTTATAAAAACTCATATGTTGCTGTTGCTGGGGCAGAGGGGTGCAAGGATACCTGGCTCTAGGAATCCCAAGCGCTCCAGGTTCGGCCCCTCGCTGCTGACAAAATCCAAAGGCAGACAAATGAGTGGTGGTGAAATGAGAAATGATTTTGTTTCCTTGAGGCCACCACCAGGAAGACTGGGGACTAGTGTCTCAAAGACTGTCTTCAAAGTGCCAAAAATACTTCCACGCTTATATAAAGAAAATGTGGAACAAAGGTGGCTGAGTACGTGTAGATGGGCATTGAAGATTAAATAGATCACGGTCTTGGGGTCAGTCATGGGCGGGGTCTTGCTGGCTTAGGACAGTCCTTACTGCTGGGGGCGGGGGCGGTCTTGGTTTCCATCGGGGATGCTTTGTCCTCAGGGTCTTCCGCCTGAGCCCCGAAACAAGCTGCAAAGAAGAACCCAAATGGCAAGTCTGAGGTCAGAATGGAGGCAGCCGCAGTCCTCTCTCCTTGTCCCATAAATACCCTTCCCTGGCATTGGAGCGTGGTTGTATTTTGTTCCCATGAGTGACCCTGAGGATCCTGGCCTTTGTTGGGAGTGCCTTGGGCTGAAGTGGGCCTAAGATGTAAGTAAAATTGATCACTACGGCTCATGGGGCGGATGCCAAAGCTGCTTTAATCTGATGTTGGCTTGGATGTTGGATGACCTTTTTTGAAAAACGCAGCAGGCTTTTGTCCTACCTTGTAGAATTTCTGTGGTTCCTAAGGGAGGTGTGTGCTTGTTTTAAGGGCACAAATATGGTCCTAATAAAAGTGTTTTCTGAAGAAGATAGGAGTTTGCCATGTTATGTGTTTACTGTTTAACACCAAATAGAGTGGACCTTTCCATGGTTGAGGAAGCCCCGCCCCGTGCTGGTGTGTACTTGGAAGAGCGTGTGTGCACCTGCAGATACACGTCCAGTTAGAACGATCGGATTCCAGAGTTCGGGTGGAGATTGCTTCTGCCATCCGAGTGCTTTTGAATTGTCCTTATTTTCTCGAGCGTTCGTTTAGTCCATTGCATGAGCGGATACATTAGACGCTGGGTGGGGGTGACAGCCATTTCTGTCATGCAGAAGATGGAACGTAAGCCTATCGCCAGAGCGGACCACGCACGGAGACCCTCCACAGTCCGTGCAGAATTCCTTGACAAGAGCGTGATCTTGGGAGCTCAGAGGAAGGAGGGGCTGGGGCCCCGCGGTGCTGGGAGTCCTGGGTGCGGCTCTTGTGGGGCTCCCAGCTGAGTGCCTGGGGGCTCCCGTGTTCTGCTCAGGCAGCCTCGTCCTGCTCCCCGGCCCTTCAGACTGAGCCATGCGGCTTCTCGGGCCAGAGGTCCTGGGCACCGAGCCTAACGGGATGGTGGCATCTGGGTCTCTCCGTTTTCAAGGGCCCATGTGAGTGATTGGGGGAACTCCTTTGTTCTTATCAGCACATGAGTCTAGCCAGCGGACTGACTGTTAAGGGTGGATGTGTACTTTCAACAGTATGACTTTTGAACAGGAGGCTGCATCCCCAGAGATGACCTCCTCTGACCTTCCTACTTTCTATGCAAGTTTACGGAAGTGGAGGTGCAGGTGCTCGGGATGCCCTGCTTGCAGTCCAGCCCAGGTTGCTTCCTTCCGAGTGCTGGGCTCGGGCAGGGGTGAATCATTAACGGCAGAGCCGCCAGCACCTGCGGTTTTCAGCACGCGTCAGGCCTGGATTGTGTGTCCCGTGTTGTGTGTGTGGAATGTGTGCCGAGGGGAGTCCTGCTCCCTCGGGCCCCTGCAGGCGCTGGGCCCTCCCCACCGGGGAGGCCGCTGGGTGGGGGTGACCCCTGCACCGGGGAGGCTCCCGCCCTCCGGGAGCTGGAGGCCGGGCTTCCCTTCAGCTTCCCTTTCCATCGGCCAGCACCAGGCTCCCGGCTGATCCCTGCTAACCAGGGAGCTGCCGAGCGCGTTCAGTGCAGGGAGGCGGTGTGTCTAACCTCAGGGACTGTCTGTGTGGCCAGCCTGCACGCTCCCGCCTCCTTCCTTGGCCGTGGCTTGGAGTGGAAGCGGGGGCTCTGGTACTGCGCGGAAGGCCGAGCCCTCTGACATCTGGGCTGTGAATGAGAGCCTTTCTATTGTTTGCGATCAGAGGAAATCTCTCCGTTGTCTCCCTGTTAGGCTGTGCATGTTTACCTTTTAGGTTTCACTCTTTCTAGGTCAGGAGGAGAGTCTCCCCTGCATTGCTGTTGATGTCCACTATTAAGTGCGGATGGAGAGTGCAGCCCTGCAGCTCAGAGCTGCGTGTCAGGTGAGGTGGCCGCAGTGTCCCTTGGGAGTGATGACCCACCTGTGGGTGGTGATTTGCAGGGTCCGAGCTGGCCCTGACAGGTGAGGCATCAGGCTTAGTATTTCTAAGGCTGTAGAACAGAAAAGGGCAGTAAGTGGCATCGAGCTCTCTCATTTCCAGGTCTGAGAGGATGGTTGAGGAGTCCCGTTAGCCCTGACCCGCCCTCCCCTGCCTCCACCCACCCACCCCTCCTCTCCAACCCCTTGCCTGGCCTCTCTACCTGGAGGGCCGTGCTCTGCATCTGCGGTGGTCCCGCTCACCTGCTTGAGGACTCTGCTGCACCTTGCTGGGGTCTCTGTCTGTCTAAATGCCAGTGTATTTATTGGCTGACACTAGTAAGAGTGGATCGCGGTGCAAATACTAGTTATCTACTTCATGGCACCACACCTGTAACTCTGTTAATCAGACCCCATTCCTGGTAAGAAATTTCCTTATTGCAGAACATTACATACGTTATAATCCCAGTTTCATAAACAGCCTGTAAGCTGTTCCTGGTGGTCCTGTTGGAGAGAATATGAGTGGTGAGGGCATTTTCCCTTTCCTCTTGGCACAGTTCCATACGTATTCTTAAGCAGAGTACTTCTGTATTCCAGTAGAATGAAAATTATGATTTATGGCATCTAATCCTTTGAAACCGTACTGGAAATGTTGGTAGTATAAAGCACAGCAATAGTTGGTCATTACAAGCAAATTAGAGTTTTTATTCAAATGGAGACCGATTTCCTTGTAGCCTTCCCCTCCTGCGGGTGGAAGGTGCCTCCCGTGCCAGTGGACCTCCTGGAGGGTCTGTGCTCGCTTTGTTGGCCTCTGGAAGCGAGATGGCTCTGGCCAGGCACCTTAACAAAGGCATGTTCACCTGGCCCTGAGCACTGTCCAGACCAAGCCAGCGGTCTGCATGGCCCGCGGTCCAGGGGATATTCCCTTGGCCACCTGAAGAAAGCTCCTGTCATTGCGCCTGCAACTTTGAACAGGTGTGGGCAAACACTTGGCGCGCCACGTTGACCTCCTAAGCTCTGCTTTATTACCTGTTTGTTCCCGTCTGCCATGCAGAAGCCTGGCCATTTGGTGTAATCACCTGGGAAATGGATTCCCCATCCTTAACCCTGGCCGTTAGAACCCCAGGGGTGGGGCTAGGCTGTGGGTTCCCAAGTGCCTCCAGTGCAGCTGGTCAGCCTTTGGGAGCCAGGGCTTCTCCCTCTCATTTGAAGATCATCATCTAGGTCTTCATGTAAGTGTATCCGTGCAAAGAAGTGGAAGGCAGGCATCCCGGCTTCGTCCTGTCGGCCCTGTGGGCTTGGGTGCTGTCAGCACGTGGGGGACGGTAATGGTGTCCTATGCTGCCTTTTCACGTTTCCCAGTGGGTACTAAGCAAAAGACTGTTGGTAGAAGGCCAGTTTGAAGAAAACTGAAATTCAGACTTCTGTGAGGTGAAATTTTCTTATTTCCAATAAATGCCTTCCCCCTCCCCCCGCCCCCAGCAGAAGGGAAAGGACACCTGCTCTGTCCTAGCTGTGTTGTGTGCTCAGCGGTGAAACCTTCCCTGCGTGTCCTGCGAGCCACGGTTATCGACTGGGGTTGAGCACTGGGCCAACACTAACGCGAAGACTTGGGTCCTCAGCAGAGCGTCTGTGGGTGAATTTCCGCCTGATCATTTACCTGGGTCAGCAGGTTCTGTTAAGGGGTGCGTGGGTCCAAGGCAAGATGGATGGGGTGTCCTGGCTTTAGATCCTATAGGGGATTTTCATTTTAATCTCCTACATTTCACCTTGATCCTGTGATTGATTGTTTTTGTGGGAAGCAGTGTGAGGCCTTTGCTCGGGGAGGGTTTCCCCGTTGGGAGAACCCAGCTCTGTGGTTTCCATGAGGCAGCAATTCATGTGAACCGGTGGGCAGGAGCAAGGCCCAGTCAGCTCACGCCTTCTCACAGGTGGTTAAAAAAGGAGATTCTACAAGACTTTTGTTAAAGAAAACTCCCAATCTTCTGAACACCTCTGTATGTTCTTGTTTTGAAAAGCTAACTTATATCCTACTGTACTTAGAGTTTATTTAGTGTTTAAGTGAATATTTCCCACTTCCCCAACTAGACGATATCATTACTCGACTTATAGGATTAAAAATCTTTAAAGTGTGTATTATTTACCCTTTTTTTTCTTTTTAAAGATTTTATTTATTCATAAGAGAGAGGGAGAGAGGCAGAGGGAGAAACAGGCTCCCCGCTGAGCAGGGAGCCCGATGTGGGGCTCCATCCCAGGACCCTGGGATCATGACCTGAGCCGAAGGCAGATGCTTAACCACCTGAGCCACCCAGGCGCCCTACCCCTTTTTTCTTTTGGTGAAAAAAAGTACCCGTTAGTTGTAGAATGAAGCTAATGAAATGTCACAAGTCTATAAACTTAAAACACTGTTGAAATAAACTTGTATACTTTGTCAGACAAAGAAAAAAGGAACAATAAAGATTGAGAGGACCCGCTGGTGCAAAGTGTTAGGTTTCCTCATTTCTAGAAGATAATCCTAAATGTTCAAAGCTCTCTGTTTTCGTTTTGAAGGTCTGCTTCCAACAAGGTCTGTCTTTACCAGCCCAGGGTGGGGAGTAGGTGCTAGATTGATGATCTTGGGACTTGCCAGTCCTCATTCAACAGACATTTTCTTATTAGTTGATAATAAAACATTTCAGTTAAAAACATTTTTAAGGGGCGCCTGGGTGGCTCAGTTGGTTGAGCGACTGCCTTCAGCTCAGGTCATGATCCTGGAGTCCCGGGATCGAGTCCCGCATCGGGCTCCCTGCTCAGCAGGGAATCTGCTTCTCCCTCTGACCCTCATGATCTCTCTATCTCATTCTCTCTCTCAAATAAATAAAATCTTAAAAAAAAACATTTTTAATATACTTTGAGTTTTATTACTATATATGCCTTCAGGAGTCTGAGAATTATCTTCTTTGCTACTATGAATTGTGTGTTAAATTAGGACCTGTAATTCCTTCTGCCCTGATGTTTATTAAAAATAAAAAGTTCCCTATATATTTTCAGATATATATTTAGTGTACTTGATTTTTTATTTATTTATTTATTTGAGAGAGCATGAGAGAGAGAACACAAGTGGGGGGGGGGCAAGGGTGTTGGTCAGAGGGAGAGGGAGAAGCCAATTCCCCACTGAGCAGGGAGCCCGACGCAGGACTTGATCCCAGGACACTGAGATCATGACCGGAGCCATGCTTAACCCACTGAGCCCCCCAGGTGCCCCTCTTTGGTGTATTTAAAATGCTTGATACATTAAAATTTCAAAACCTCACAAATATTTTAGAATGTAAATGTTTAATTTTAAAAGTAATATAAAGAATGGGACATAGATTAATAACTCATTTGTAATCTTAAAATTCTAACCTTGTGTTTTTAAATACATTTTATTTCTCTATGGTGTTTCAAAGTTGATTAATCTAGAGGTATAACAATGATATAAACTAGTCAGTATCAGCATTGTTTTAACATAGTTTCATGTGTATCATTTTATTGGATGATCCATTAATCACAGGAAACAAGTAGGGTTAGAAATTAAAAATAAAACCAGGATTCAAGGTTAAATGTCTTATCTGGGTCTCGTGAGTGTAAAGGTGGCCCAGGACCCACATCTAGGACTGCCAGCTGGATAATTTCTAGTCAGGAGCTCACAGAATTTCGATGGATTTCCCCAAACCATTCTTTTCTCCCACCTGGAGCAAAATAAAATTGCTAGGTCATTATATTGTATCTTACAAAGGCTTGTCTACTGCAAGGCATCATACTTTGCAAAAAAAGACCGGAGTTTACATGTTATGATCATCTGATTGAACTATGTTGAAAACACAAAAACTGGATCCTTTCTGTTTTGGATAGAAATCCTTATCTAAGGATTGAAAATACTTTCTCCTACTCTGTAGGTTGCCTTTTCGATTCCTTGATGGTTTCCTTTGCTGTGCAGAAGCTCTTTAGTTTGATGTAGTCCCAATTGTTTAGTTTTGCTTTTGTTACCTTTGGTATTGGTGTCTTATCCAAGAAATCATTGCCAAAGCCAATGTCAAGGATCTTTTCCCCTGGTTTCTTCTAGGAGTTTTACGGTTTCAGATCTTAATGGTTTTTGTGAGTGGTACAAGGTAAGAGTCCAGTCTCCTTCTGCGTGTGGTTATCCGGTTTTCCTGATGGTACTTATTGAAGAGACCCTTCCTTCCCCACTGTGCTTGTACAACTCCAGAGCAAAAAGCAAATAAGCCAGTTAAAAAATGGGCAAAGGACCTGAATAGACATTTTTTTTTTCAAAGAAGACCTACAGAAGGCCAACAGGTACATGAAAAGATGCTCTGCATCACTTGTCATCAGGGAAATGCAAATCCACACCACGGGGAGATCTCACCTCACACCTGTCAGAATGGCTCTTCTCACCAAGTGTTGGCAAGGATGTGAAGGGAAAGGAACCTTGTGCTCTGTTGGTGGGAATGTAAATGGGTTCGGTACCCTGCACGGGGAGGGTAACCAGGCCTCCTGCTAGCGTATACCTCCCCGTGTGTCCAGGCCTGCATTTGTGCACACGCTTGTCTTATACACACGACAGCCCTTCTGATGCATGGATCCCGAAGTGTTTGCATAGCTCTGCTGGTACCCGGGCTGAATGCTTCTCCCTCTGGGGATCAGCGGGCACTCTGACCCTCCTGCTGCCCAGGATCAGGGGTTCTGGGGGTTTCTGCTATGTTCCGTGAAGAAAATTCTAGGGAGGGAGATTCTGCGATCCTTTTATACACTCTTCTGACCCACCCCAAACACCTTTTACTTAGGGAGCTGTTTTTCCTGTTCCTTTGTTGTCTGTTGCTTGGAGTGGAGGGTGTGGGACCCCACCCCCTGCATGATGCCTGTTGGTCTTTGTGCTTCCAAACCAGTTCTAGTCTGTTCTGTTCGTTCATTGAACAATGCCTGCCTTTGACCACCTGCAGACATGCCGCCTTTTATTGAAGCTGCGATTCAGAAGCTGGATTTGGAATTACAGCAAAAACTCCAGCCCTGCTTCGGGCAGTGGGGAGGCTCCCCCAAAGTCCCTCTCCACCCAGACCATGCTTGCGTCTTGGAGAGGGCTGGTCATTTCATGTCTGCCCTCATGGGGCCAGGATACTGTGAAGGCTTTCCTGGACAGGGGAACCCACCAGTCTGACTTTCGGTTAATCGAAGAGGTCTGAATTAGGAATCCTAAAGATGGTTCGTAGAACCCCTACCTAAAAGCATGAGCACAGCTTTCTTGCCTAAACCATGCCCATGGCCATGACCTGCCATGTCACTGACCGTTTAGAATCTTAGGTTTAAATAATTTCCCCTCATGTTTTACCCATACCTAATATGAAGACATATTTTTAAAAATTATAGGAAAATATTTTATGTTTTTATCTAGTCTTTGCCAAGCATTCTGCTTTTCCATGGAATTGGTGTCTCTTTATGGAGTTGTATTTTATCAGTTAAATAATCTGTAACCGGTACACAGTTGTACAAACAAACCTGTTGCATGATCAGTGTGCAGCTCAGCTGGGGAGCCCAGGAGACGGGAGGTGAGGTGAGCCTGCTGCAGAGGAGGAGTGGCACCTGACTCCTGGGGGAGGCCGCTCCCCGACAGGGAGCTCCTCGTGCTGGTCCTGAGCTCGGCAGCAGCTCACTGTTTGTGGCAAGGTCCTGAAGTCATCAGGACAGTCTTTTGCTGTTTTAAGAATGCATATTCACTTACATTTAAAGGTATCACGCTTCCCACATGGTACTTATAGGAGGAGTGGGGGGACCTATCTCCCCAGTCACGTGTACCCTGTCACCTGCTGCTTATCAGCCCTGTGGATTGATAAACTATGCATTAACATAAGTGATGTCAGAACACAGAAGTCCTCAACTCTCAGGTTATTGGTGTACCACGAAGGGCTTGGGAGGTGTTCCTGAGCTGATCCAGGCTCTGCTTTGGGTGGATGGCAGGCTGTGGGGCTGGGTCGGGCGGGGGACAAGCTCAGGGGCCGTCTGCCTGTGCAGCATCCGCAGGGGTGCTGATGAAGGCCTGAGCTGGCTGGGGAAGCAAATGAACTGAAGAGCCTTCACGATGAATTAGGGGGAAAGAGAAGATGTAGGCAGAGCAGTGTTGGTTTCCAAGATGTTGCTAGTGTTTTTGGGAAGTGAGTGAATCTGGGAGGGAGATGATGAGCTCATTTTGGACACGACCTTAAGATGCTTCTGGATGCCATGTGAGCTGAGAGTTTGAAAACTGGGAGCGGTGCTTGGAGAAACCACAGGGACTGGAGTGGGCTTGGGGGTAGCCTTTGCAGAAGTGCAGTTGAGCTCCAGAGTGGATGAGGGCCTCCAGGTGGAGTCCAGGAGGCCAGAGAAATGAGCCAGTCTCGAAGCTGAGGGAGAAAAGGCCCCCTGTGAGGGTCAAGGGAAGACCTGGATTTGCAGTTCATCAAAGCCCAGAGGAAAGAAGTTTTCTTTTTTTTATTGTTCTGTTAATCACCATACATTACATCATTAGTTTTTGATCTAGTGTTCCATGATTCATTGTTTGTGCATAACACCCAGTGCTCCATGCAGAACATGCCCTCTTTAATACCCATCACCAGGCTAACCCATCCCCCCACCCCCCTCCCCTCTAGAACCCTCAGTTTGTTTTTCAGAGTCCATCGTCTCCCCCTCCGATTTCCACCCCCTTCATTCTTCCCCTCCTGCTATCTTCTTCTCTTTTTTTTTTCTTAACATATATTGCATTATTTGTTTCAGAGGTACAGATCTGTGATTCAACAGTCTTGCACACTTCACAGCGCTCGCCATAGCACTATACCCTCCCCAGTGTCCATCACCCGGCCACCACATCCCTTCCACCCCACCCTCAACTCCAGCAACCCTCAGTTTGTTTCCGGAGATTAAGAATTCCTCGGGGCGCCTGGGTGGCTCAGTTGGTTAAGCGACTGCCTTCGGCTCAGGTCATGATCCTGGAGTCCCGGGATCGAGTCCCGCATCGGGCTCCTTGCTCAGCGAGGAGTCTGCTTCTCCCTCTGACCCTCCCCACCTCATGCTTTCTCTCTCTCTCAAATAAATAAATAAAATCTTTAAAAAAAAAAAAAAAAAGAATTCCTCATATCAGTGAGGTCATATGATACAGGTCTTTCTCTGATTGACTTATTTCGCTCAGCATAACACCCTCCAGTTCCATCCACATCATTGCAAATGGCAAGATCTCATTCGTTTTGATGGCTGCATAATATTCCATTGTATATATATACCACATCTGGAAAGAGGTTTTCTAGAAGAAGAGAATTCGAAATGTGGTGTCCTGAGAACTAGGAGGGCAAGGACTGGGAGCCTGGGAGGCTGCTCATGTCTAAGCAGAGTGGTTGGGTCAGACTGGGGGTGACCACCTTCCAAAGGGTGTCTGTTCTCTCAGGGAGGTGCCATGGGGGACGATGCTCCTAGGGGGCAGGGCTGAGCAGATGAGCCGGTAGAGGAGAAGCCCAAGTGCGTGGAAGAGGGGAACGAGTGGACTTGGGTCCCACAGATGGATGTGGTCTTCCTGCTCTTCCAAGTTCACAACGTGAACCATGCAGAAGGAAGGGCGTGTCAAAGCGCCCCCAAAGCTGGGGTGTGCCCTGTGTTCTGATTGTGGCTTATCAGTGATGCCTCGCTGTGAGCGCGTCTCGTCGGGGTCTGTGGGACAGCCTCCGCCGTCGTGACCCCCCACTGCGTCTCTTGGGAGGGAGTGCAGCTGGCTGGCCCCCGCCCTAATGTCTGCAAGGGCGGCAGCAGCTGAGAAACGTGGATTTTAGTTGAAATGTGTAATTCCTACATTTCAGCCCCGCTTCTACCTGCGGTGAATGGATGGTGAGTTACACCTGTGATCCTGAGCCCACAGCATCCAGCAGGGAACAAAGCTCCCCTTGATCCCGTGTCCCGTTGGCCATTAGTGTCTACCTCTCTTCGTCCCTGCGTGTGTCTGCTCCTCTCCCATAATAACAAGCCTAAGTCAGCAGTCAGGCGACGGCGCCAGCCTCCCTCACACCCTCAGGGCTCTGAATGGAGAACGGAGAGCAGGAGATGGGGGAGCGGACACTTGAGCCCCTGGAGGGCGAGGGGCAGCCCCAGGCGGGGATGGCTGCGTAAGGGGAGAATTTTCACAGTGCAGGTGGGAGGTCCTCATGGAAAAGAGAGTCTTGGAATTTTTGCCAAATTATTTCATT
Source organism: Neomonachus schauinslandi (assembly GCF_002201575.2). Classification (NCBI taxonomy): domain Eukaryota; kingdom Metazoa; phylum Chordata; class Mammalia; order Carnivora; family Phocidae; genus Neomonachus; species Neomonachus schauinslandi. The sequence goes on from NC_058407.1 coordinate 136,723,730, forward strand.
ATTGTGACTATGATCATCATTGTTATATGGGGGTGAGTGTGGTTGGAAAAAAAAAAAGATTCTGAAGAGCTTCAGGATAGAACTGTGTTCTAATCCCGGGTTTTGCCTGAAATGCCACTTTTATTTTTGGTTAGGTGTGGGTTTTTTTTGTTGTTTTTCTTGTTTTTTTTTTTTTTTTTTTTGCACTTACGCTACAGTGTTCCAAATGCTGTATTTTTGGGATATGTTAGCTGTGGAGAGGTTTAAAATTAGATTCCTAGAAATCAGGTTATGGGAGCTCTTGGCCACGCTACACAGGTCATGTTTTGAGCACCTGGTACTGAGGTCTGTCTGCGCTGGCTGCCCCTGGCATCCGTAGCACACCCGAGTCAGGAGGCAGGAGGAACGCGACTTTCTTCATGTCCTTGTGGCGCTCTCTCCTAGGAGCTTCCTCGGAAAGCAGATGCACGTCTTAAAGTTTACCCTCCTCTTTTTGGTGTGTCTCTTCAGTGCTGCTCCATGAGCTCATGGTGTCGGACACGGTCTTCGTCTTTGACGGGAACGCCGAGCCGGGCTGTGAACTGCTCCCGGGCGCATCTGCACCCCTCTGACTGCAGAGAGACCCGGGGCTCCTGCCATCCTGTCACCTGCCTTTCCAGAGAGAACATTCCCTGTCTCTGGTTCCTTGGGCCGTGCTCTCCTTTCCAAAGGCGATTCCTTAGCCTTCGATGTTGACAAGTCTGATTTATTTTCTGGGATGATGAAAGGGTAGGACGAGGGTGCGGAAGCAAAGAGCAGGAGGGGAAGGAATTATCTCATGATTTTAGTCAGGAGGAAATCACTCAGACAGAAAAAACATTGTAAGTGGGTCAGATCCCAGGAAGTTATATTGAATAAGTGGCACCATATTGCACAGCCCCGCTTCGCAGAACTGTTGTTACCCTGGTGACGGGGAGAATGAGTGGATTCAGTCTGAGTTCAGAACATACATCTTTGCTGACTCGGGCTAATCAGCAGAGTCGGCTCAGTTCACATTAGGGAGACGCTAGAGAAGAGGTCTTGGTGCAGCCTCGCTACCTGAGAGTGAGCTGTGCAGGGAAGGGGGCTCCTTAATTTCCAGAAGGTATGTTCGGGAGGATGTGCCACTTTTTGTAGAGTTAAATGATTGAGCCTCTGTGTGTGTGTGTGCGCGTGCGTGTGCATGGGTGTGAATGTGTGCTCTGTGAGTGTATGAGCATGTATGTCTGTGTGTTTGAATTTTTCATCTCTGTGACTTATTTTATAACTGAAAGTTTGTACCTATTTAATTCCCTTTATCTGTTTCACCCATCCCCCACCTTCTTCCCCTCAGGCAACCACCCGTTGGTTTTTTTGTAGGAATTTTTTTTTTTTTTTTTTTTTTTTTTAGATCACATATACAAGTGGAATAATATGGTATTTGTCTTTCTCTGACTTAATTCATTTAGCGTAGTACCCTCTAGGTCCGTCCATGTCATCACAAATGGCCAGATCTCCTTGTTTATGGCTGAGTAATATTCCATTGTATATATATATATATACCACATCATCATTATCCATTCATCTATTGATGGGCACTTGGACTGCTTCCATTCTCTTCACTATTGTAAATAATGCTGCTATAAACATAGGGGAGCTAATTTTCAAATTAGTGCTTTTGTTTTCTTTGGGTAAATACTCAGTAGCGGAAATCACTGGATCATTTGATCTTTCTATTTCTAACTTTTTAAGGAACCCCCATACTGTTTTCCAGAGGGGCTGCACCAGTTTGCATTCCCACCAACAGTGCACAAGGGTTCCCCTTTCTCCACGTGCTTCCAACACTTGTTGTTTCTTGTGTTGTTGGTTTTAGCCATTCTGACAGGGGTGAGTGATATCTCATTGGGTTTTAATTTGTATTTCCCTGATGATCAGTGATGTTGAGCATCTTTTCATGTGTCTCTTGGCTATCTGAATATTGTCTTTGGAAAAATGTCTATTCAGGTCCTCTGCCCATCTTTTAATCAGATTTTTGTGTGTGTGTGTTGGTTGTAGTAGTTCTTTATATGTTTTGGATATTAACCCCTTATCAGATATGTCATTTGCAAATATCTTCTCCCATTCCCTAGGTTGCCTTTTGTTTTGTTGGTTCTTTCCTTGGCTGTGCAAAGCTTTTTATTTTGATGTATTAGTTTATTTTTGCTTTTGTTTCTCTAATCTGAGAAAACATATCCAGAAAAATGTTGCTAAGGCAAGTGTCAAAGAGATTATGGCCTATGTTCTCTTTAAGGAGTTTTAGGCTTTCAAGTCTCACATTTAGGTCTTTAACCCATTTTGAGTTTATTTTTGTTATTGGTGTAAGAAAGTGGTCCAGTTTCATTCTTTTGCATGTGACTGTCCAGTTTCCTAGCACCATTTGTTGAAGAGACTGTCTTTTCCCCATTGTATATTGTTGCCTCCTTTATCATAGATTAATTGACCATATAAACCTGGGTTTATTTCTGGGATCTCTGTTCTGTTCCATTGATCTATGTGTCTATTTTTGTGCCAGTACCATATTGTTCTGATTACTATAGATTTGTGGTATAGCTTGAAATCTGGGATTGTATACCTCCAGCTTTGTTCTTTCCCATGATTGCTTTTGTGGTTCCATCTAAATTTTAGGATTGTTTGTTCCAGTTCTGTGAAAGATGCTATTGGTATTTTGACAGGGACTGCATTAAGTGTGTAGATTGCTTTGGGCAGTATGGACATTTTAACAGTATTCTTCCAATCCATGAGCATGGAATGTCTTTCCAGTTGTTTGTGTCCTCTTCAGTTTCTTTCATCAGTGTTCTGTAGTTTTCAGAATACAGGTCTTTCATCTCTTTGGTTCGATTTATTCCTAGGTATCTTATTGTTTTTGGTGCAGTTGTAAATGGGATTGTTGTAATTTCTCTGTTACTTTATTTGTGCAACAAATGCAACAGACTTCTGTATATTAATTTTGTTATCCTGCAACTTTAGTGAATTTATCAGTTCTGGTGGTTTTTTTGGTGGGGTTTATAAATTTCTACGTATAGTATCCTGTCATCTGCAGATAGTGAAAGTTTGACTTCTTCCTTGCGGATTTGGATGCATTTTATTTCTTTTGTCTGAATGGTGTGGCTAGGACTTCCAGTACTGTGCTGAATATAATAGCGGTGAGAGTGGACATCCTTGTCTTTTTCCTGACCGTACAGGAAAAGCTCTATTTTCTCCATTGAGGATGATATTAACTGTGGGTTTTAATGTATTCATTTTATGTTGAGAGGTGTGTTCCCTCTATCCCTACTTTGAGAGTTTTTTATGAATGGATGTTGTACTTTGCTAAATGCCTTTTCTGCATCTATTGAAATGATCATATGGCTTTCATCCTTATTAATGTGATATAACACATTGATTGTGAATACTGAAACACCCTTGCATCCCTGGCATAAATCCTACTTGATCATGGTGAATGATTTTTTTAATTTATTGTTGAATTTGGTTTACTCCTATTTTGTTGAGGATTTGTGCATCTGTGTTCAACAAGGATATGGGCCTATGGTTCTCTTTTTTTGTATTGTCTTTATTTGGTTTTAGTATTAGGGTAATGTTGGCCTCATATAATAAATTGGAAAGTTTTCCTTTCTATTTTTTTGGAATAGCTTCTGAAGAGTAGGCATTAACTCTTACTTCATTGTTTGGTAGACATCTGTGAAGCATCTGGTTCTTGACTTTTGTTTGTTGGGAGTTTTTTGATTATTGATTCGATTTCTGTGCTGATAATCAGTCTGTTCAAATTTTTTACTCCTTCCTGATTCTGTTTGGGAAGATTATGCTTCTAGGAATTTATCCATTTCTTCTAGGTTGTCCAGTTTGTTGGCTTTAACTTTTTACAATATTCTCTTATAATTCTTTTATTTCTGTGGTGTCTGTTATTTCTCCTCCTTTATTTTTTAAAATTTTTTATTCTTTTTAGAGGGAAAGGGGGGGAGGGGCAGAGGGAGAGGGAGACTCTTAAGCAGGCTCCATGCCCATGCTCTTAAAACGGCGTTTGCTGTGTCCCAAAGATTTTAGACCATTTTTTTGATTTTCATTTGTCTCCATGTGTTTTTTCATTTCTTCTTTGAATTCTTGATGGACTCATTCATCATTTAGTAGCATGTTGTTGGGCCTCCATGTATTTGTTCTTTCCAGATTTTTTTCTTACAAGTGACTTTTAATTTCATACTGCTGTGGTCCGAAAGGATGCTTGACATGATTTCAATCTTCCTGACTATTGAAACTTGTTTTGTGGTTGAACATGTGATCTGTCTTGGAAAATGTTCCATGTGAACTTGAAAAGACTATGTATTCTGTTTTTATTTATTTATCGTTTTAGAGAGAGAGGGGGAGAGCGTGAGTGGAGGGAGAGGCGGGCAGAGGGAGAGGGAGAGAGAGAATCCCAAGCAGACTCTGTGCTGAGTGAGGATCCTGATGTGGGTCTCAATCTCACAACCCTCGGATCATGACCTGAGCTGAAATCAAGTTGTACGCTTAACGGACTGAACCACTCAGGTGCTCCTGTGTTCTGTTTTTGGATGGAATGTTCTGTATGTATCCATTAGGTCCATCTGGCCTAATTTGTCATTCAAAGCTACTTGTTTCTTTACTGGTTTTCTGTCTGGATGATCTGTCTATTGATGTAAGTGGGATGTTAAAGTCTACTATTATCGTATTACTGTCAACTTCTCCCATTATGTCTGTTAATATTTGCTTTATTTAGGTGCTCCCATGTTGGTTGCATAGATATTTAAAATTGTCATAGCCTCTTCTTGGGATTGATCCCATTATCGTTATGTAATGTCCTTCTTTGTCTCTTGTTATAGTGTTTAACGTGTGTTTTGTCTGATATAAGTCATGATATCCTGCCCCCCACCCCTTCCATTTGCTTGGTATGTTTTTCCAGCCCTTCATTTTCAGTCTGTATGTGTCTTTAGGTCTGAGGTGAGTCTCTTGTAGGCAGCATACAGATGGATCTTACTTTTTTTTTTTTTTTTTTTTTGGATCTTACTTTTTTATCCCTTCAGTCACCTTGTTCTTTTTGATTTGAGCATTTAGTCCATTTACATTTAAAGTATTAATCATTGGCATGTAAATGCATTTAATTGCCTTTTGTTACTTGTTTTCCAGTTGTGTTTTGTAGTTCTTCTCTTTGAGCCTTTCTTCTCCCTGTGTGTGTTTGATTTGTGAAGCCCTCTCTGGCAGGGACACATCACTGGGAAGTCCTTGCCCACAACCCCTTGGCTCTCTGCTCAGGGAAGGATAGCACTTTTAAGCAGCCCAGCCATTAGGGAGAGGTGCCTGAAGGTATATGAAATCTATATTGATGTAAGTTGTGAGAGTTGATGTTTTTAATGGTGCAGAGGTGTCACAGACATCAAGTTAAAAATAACATCAGTGCCGCCTTATGAGCTTTGTGTGTGATTTCCTGGATACATGATAGAATATGCTGCACAAAATACAGGTGGGTTAATAGTGGTGTTTGCCAGGGAGGAGTGGTTAGTGATTAGTATTCTTGGTAACAAACATGCTGTGTAAACTTCCAGCACTCAAAGGGTCCCCAACAGTACACCGATTTAACTACAGCAGGGTTTCTGTTTCTTTCTCCTTCCTCCTCCCGCCTGCATTCTGCTGTTCTGGAGTCTACTGTGTGCCTCATGCCCATTGTCCACCGACCCCCCTCAACACGGGGCCACATGCTGGCTTGCTGGCATCCTACTGCATGCTGTACTCCCTTCTTCACAAGGAAACCAGCCTGCAAAAGACTTAGGAAGAAGCCCATAGAAGCCCAGCTGTAAGAAATGGTTAATTATACGAGTTAGGTAATGTCACTGGTTATAGTGAATGTGCATCTGCATACTAATAAACATTATTTAAAAATATAATGAAAAAGTTGCACTTGGATATTGTCTTTGAGAAGAGCTTAGAAAAGAGATAAAAGTGTAACTTTCATAAAGTGTAACTTCAGTGTACTGTAGTAGAGTTGGTGGAGCATGGTATTACGTAGAATCTAACAGACCAAATAGCATGGCATTGTATTGTATAGGACAGACTGCTGTAGCATTGTGTAGTCTAGAACATATCCCACAGCACAGTGTTGAAGAGTCTAGAACGGACCCCACAGCACAGTGTTGGATAGAACTGTACAGAACAGACCACACTGTACCACGTAACACAGCATTATGTAGTATAGAAGAGACCACCTAGCACAGCATTGTATGATGTAGTCTAGAACAGCAGAGACCACACAGCCCTGCATAAGAACACTATGTAGTACAACAGACCAGCACAGCCTGACTTAGCATTTCTGGTCGTGATGCCTCTGTGGTGGACTCCGAGACTCAGGACTGAGAGGGAAGAGTCAGTCTGATAAGGCTGTTTTCTCTGACTTCCAGGGCCATTTATTTACTCTCTGGGGGTCATTTGATGGTCCCATTTATGTGCTTTCCGTGTGGCAGGGCTTCCAAATGGGAGTATTTGTAAGTAGACGCATCTGCCTGGCACATGTCCAGTGCTCCGTGGAGTTTAGCCATTGTTAATACTCTAATTCCCTCACTGAGAAGGGGTGCACTGTCCGTACCACAGAGGTGTGGAATATCAGCCTTTTCATGACTGGGGTTTATTTTTAACAAAAGCAGACTTTATTGGTTGGGGGGTGGAAGCCGCTGGTGCTGAGTGCTGGGGCCCTTCAGCTCTGTGTGCTGGGAGTGGTTTCACCTGGAACGGACTCCCACTGTTCTGACTTTTGTCTGGTGGTGGTCTCAGACCCTCAGGTGTCCGCAGAGCACCCATCAGCAGCTGTCGGCCGTGAAGTGTGAAAGCGGGGGGGGGGGGGTGAGCAGCGCACTGCCACTGTCCCCCGGCTTGTCCCCTACCACCCCCCACCCCCGGCTCGTCCCAAGCTGTGGGCTCCTTTGTGGCCCTTGGCCGGAGCCCTCCTTGGCAGGGGTTGGGGGGGGGGGGGAATGGAACAGCCAGCATCAGGTGACCCTGAGAAGTGCACATGACATTGTGGTTGGTGGTCATTGCCTGTCCGAGGTGCCCCATCTTGGGAGTCTGGAGCCTGACAACTCAGATGTGAGTGCATAGGGTCTCTTCCAGGTGGGACGTTAGCAGGTCACCTCTGAGCCAGCCCTGGTTTCATCCTTTCTAGGTCTCTGTGAAGGGCATGGGGTCTCTGAGGCTTGAGCACTGTTGAGGTCCTTTAGTGCCCATCTCGGTGGGAGACTTCCTCTTATCCAAAGATGTACCTTATCTTAACCTTTCTGAATCAGGAAATCCTAGTGATAGGGTTAGGACTTGAGTTTGTGATGGGTGCTTCCTCCAGCAAGCTCACGGGTCAGAATTGTGACTGTTGACGGCACTGTTGTCCTGTGAGTGACTCCAGAGGACCAGCTGACATACTTGCCTTAAGCCCCACCTGTTGCCGGGGGTTTTGCTGAGCTTCTCATTGCCCTTGTGCAGTTTGGACCTTGATGGATGGATGGGGGGCTGAGGTGGGGCAGGATTTCTCCCAGGTCTGTGGCTTTGGGGATGTGTCCTAAATTGAGCCCCCACCCCAGCAAATGTTGAATGTGGTGTCTTTCCTGTCCCCTGGATTTGATGACACTGGCACATTTTACAGGTTACCTTGTTTTTCTGTTGGCCCGAGTTAGTAGGGAGCTTCCTGGGTAAGGCTTGAGATGGTCTGATAACGTGTTTCTCAAAGCCCGTTCTTCAAAAACTGTCTCTGACCAAAACTGTCTGTTTGCGAAAGCACGTGATCCCAGGAGCAGCTCCCGGTGCTGTGGAAACAGGCCTTTGTGCAAAGGGAGGCGTGGGCTGGGAGAGCCAAGGGCTCCCTGGGCGTTGAGGTTTACTGATGAGCCTCTAAAGGGATTCTTTGTTTGCCTAGTAGGTTGTGGGGTCTCTTAGCCATGAGACTTTTTAAGGTGTGACTGGTGTGGAATGAGGGTGCCCCATCCTTGTGCTTACTCTGGCTGATGGCAGGGGTCCTCTCCTATGGCCTGTCACTGCTGCGTGCCCTCTACAGACCCCACGCCCTACCCCGAATGTCCGACCTCTCCAGCACCCTCCCTGGGAGTCCTCCGCCAGGACTGCTGTGATGATGTTCCCTATGTAGGGAGGTGCACCCCTGTTCCACCGGCTGCTGCACATGGCCGGAGGGTGTCCAGCCTGCGTCCACGTCTGAGGGGAGGGTCTCCTGGTGGGAAGTGGGAGCAGGTCACAGGCAGGGGCCTTTGCCTCTTCTTTCTTTAGCTGAGGCCAGAGGGCCGGCGGGGGCTCGGGTCTCTGACGGGCATCAGCAAGGGGCACTCCTCCCTGCCGGCGCCCCCCTCCCCTCCCCTCCCCTCCCCTCCGCCCCGCCCCGCCCTGCCCTGCAGGTGTACCCTGCCCCGCCCTGCCCCGCCCCATCCCACAGGCATGCCCCGCCCCGCCCCACAGGTCTCCGTGTGCTCAGGGAAGCGCAGGCCTGGGGGAGCTGCGAGGAGGTGTTGTGGGTCGCACGGGTGGTGTCCCGCAGCTGCTGCTTCAGGAAGTGACCAGGGCCGCTTGCAGGAGCCTGTGTGCTGTGGGCATTTCGCATCCTCACAGCATTTTTCTCGGAAAACTGGTCTCCAGACAACCAGATGTTGTCTTCTAACCAGAAGTGAGTGGTTAGGATTGCTGGTTCTCGGTGACACGCAACCAAGGCCTTACCCCCCGAATCTGGAAGTACTTAGGATTGACCGGAGATGCCATACCGCGTTCCCAGCCTTCCCCTGGGAGCCGTCCGCCCGGGGAAGGGACGTTTGAGGCAGGAGTTTTGGGGCATCCACTTCCCCCTGAGCGGGAGGGCGGGATTAATCACAGGTGGTAGAAGAAAATTCAACATGGTCACAGACAGGAAGACCAGGTGGTGAGCACAGCGGAAGGAGCCCCTACCCCACAGGTCGGTCTTCCATCAGTGTGACTGTCTGACGCGAGGCAAGGCGTGGCCACGGCTGGTGTGGCAGGGATGCTGGCATTCCCCTTGGGGGCCATGCGGTGCACAAGACCCCGGTGAGGACCACACCTCTGTGAGCGCAGAGGGTACTTGGGAGCGGGGGCCGGCTCTGCGGGGGGACAGCCCGTGTGGCCCGTCCAGCTCGGTCCTGGGCGTTGCTGGTCTCTGAGGGTGGTGGGCTGTCTTGCGAGGCTTGGGGGCTCCGCCTGGATGGGGAGGTGCTTGATTTGTTAGCAAAGGTGACCGATGACCAACAAAGGACTTTCTGGTTTCCTGGAGGCTTTGATGAAAGTTTGTGAAAATAACATCAGATCTCTGCATTTTTCTTTACTTTTAAAGGAAATGCCCCGGAATGCCCAGCACCACTGCTCACCGTTCCCACCACGCAGGCCGCGGGTGCGTGTGGGGCTGCTGGCCTGGCCAAGAGTCCGCGCTGCGCAGCCGCCACGAGGGGCGTCCAGGGGTTCCCCGCTGGAGCACCAAGCGCCCTTGGTTTCGGGGCGCAGAGGCCGTTGAGGGCTTGAGGCACCTGGGGAGACAGTGCTAGAAACGAGAGCGCAGCCCCTAGCAGACCGCGGCGGAGCTGGCGAGAAAGAACAAGTGGGATCTGTATCTGCCGGCCAGCAGAAGCGCCCAGGGACAGCAGGGACCTTTGCCGTGATCCCATTTCTGCATGAGAGAGGTGGTGACCCCCCAGGTGGGTTCTGTGCCAGTCCGTGCAGAAGATAAGCAGAAAGCGCGGTTTGCGCTGGGAAGGGGAGGTGGAGAGGGGCACTTCTGTATAACGGGATTTTATTTCTCCCAGCAGAAGATGGGCATTCAGTGTGGGTGCTGGGTCGGCCTGGCCTGTGCTGACCAGTAGGTGCAGATGGGTAATGGCTTCGAGTGACAACAGCTGATTCTTGGATCCCCAAACAAGTCAGGGGGCGTCCCAGGTCTCAGGCTGGGGCTGCGAGGCTCCCGTGTCCGCGTCCTGCACAGGCCCGGGTGGTGGCCGGCTGTGCTCCGCAGCGGGCTTCTCGAGGGTCCACGGCCCACGCCGCCCTGCCCAGGGCTCCATCCTGCCCGAGGGGCTGGGCAGTGTGGTCTGGGGCAGAGATGACCCCAGTTTCCTCTGCGACCAGCAGAGCGTCTGTCTTCATCAGGGGTGGTGCGCAGTGCACGATTCTTACTGAAATACACCCTGTTCCGGTTTCTGAATTTTGTTCATTTTATTTACTATGTCAGCGCGTCGATGAGGGTATCACCAGTTGGAATTACTGTTAGCTGTGTATGTCAGTAGTATTAATAGAATCTTTCCCAGGATGTGCGAGCATTGGGTATGTTTCATACCTGAGAGTTCTGCGCTTTCTTCCTTCATGTGCTGCGCTTTCCCTTTCACTGTGCTGACGAATCACCTGGGCAGGGGGCACCACCTCCCTTGTCTGGCAGCTCTGTGCCGAGTGCTGCTTTCGATGGAGAGACTTTTTCTGTGCCAAGGACGATATTTGGGGAATTTGAAGATGTGACTTTTTTTTAAATGTTCAGAGCTGCTATCAGAGGCCTATGTTCTTACATTATAAAAGCTATACACTCTGGGGAAATACTTTTTAAAAATGTATTATTGGGAAGGCATTGAAGCAAGTTAAAGAAAAATTCAAGTTTTTTGCACAATTCTTTCTGTAGAATACTTAGGCAGTAGCTGTCTCACGCACTTTCTTTTTTATCTTGAGTGTTTAGTTCGGTCATCCCCTCGTTCATTCTGCCCTGTTCTGTGGTGCATTCTCCCAGGCTGAGGGTAGACGTGGGGGGCTGACGTGGCCCCAGGTCTGGTGGTGGGGCATGCTGACTGGTGCTCAGTGATCTGGTGCAGCTGGTGGAGGGTCTGGTGGTTGTGGGAGGCAGCACTGGGGTGCAGAGGTGAAGGCCCTGGACTCTGGCAGGCACCGGGGTGGGAGTTGGCTGGGAGGAGGCTCGGGGAGACGGAGCTGGAGGGGCCGCGGGGCAAGGCTGGGAAGGGCCTTCGGAGGGGTGCTGACATGGGGCGTGGGGGCATGTGTACCCGCCCGAGGTGGGGCAGGGAGAGCAGCAGAGCACAGCCTGGTGTCCACCCTCTATAGATGGATGTGGGAACTCTGGGATTTCAGGTTTGGTCCCGAGCGCACCTGCAACGTGCCCAGAAGTGTTGGGGAGGGGGTTTGCATTGTCTTTCATGAGCAGGTGGGAGTGCAGGTAGAAAGCCTGAGTCCTACCTGTAGGCTGGCGGCCTTGGGGATTCTGGTGGCAAGAAGCAGAAAACCACTCTGTTCACTTATACAAAGAGCAGGAGTGAGCGGGAGGCCCTGCACATGGGCCTCGGTTGGTGGTGGCGGGGGCTGCCTGAGCCTTCCCTGCTCACCCGAAGGAACCACAGGCTGGTGGCCCCAAGCCGCTGTTTCCAGGGAAGGGATTCTAAGGAGCCTGTTGGGTCAGGGTCCCACCCCAGGGAGGGCACATCCAGACATGGCTGCAGGTAACTGCTCTGCCCACTGTGTGCAGACATTGTAAATCCTGCCTTCTTTGCAGACCACGGCCCTGACCCTGAGGCTCCTGCTGTTGTCCCCACAGGACTGAGGTTCCGGCCACCGCCTTGAAGCAGGGGCACCTGCTGCCTGGGGTTCTGATCACTCTCTGGAGGCAGACGCAGCGCCCCACAAGAGCGTCTCTGGGTGGAACCTGGAGGTGGTGGGCTCCTCTCTCTCCCTTGGCTTGCATCCTTCCCAACGCAGAATGAAAATGCTCTTCCTGATAAGGAAATCATGCACCTTGTAGACAGCTTGAGTTGACGTGAACTTTGGACAGCAAATGTGGTCTAAAGTTTCTCTCCAATTTCAATGTGTTAATGGTGTGTTACAAAGCACGGAACACTTGAATGTTGGTGCCAGATGGTCACCTAAACCATGAGTGTGTTTGTCAGAAGGACGGCATTGCTTCTCTTAACTCAGATACAGACTTTGATTTTCTGCCAGAAAGAACCTATACTTTGTTTAAAATAGGGTATCATTTGGCAAGTGACTTGAGATTGTGGTTTAAACTATAAATTTCATCTTATAGCACTCAACATATTTGAATTAGTTATTAAGAACTCAGATAACACTTACATGCTGTGTTCTGACTCCTAATTTCCCTCTAATTCATGACATTTGCTAGAACATGACAAAACCCCAAATCTGAAAATTATTGGGTGATGTGAGAAAAGGGAAGTCAGTTCTGGTGTTTTGCTTTAAGGGAGTTACAGTATTTTACCCTTCCTGAATTCTCTCCTTTTCCAATAAGAAAAATCATTTCCTTATGATCAGATATGAACTTGATTCAGTTAATAAAAGTAACACAGAGCACATATAATTATGATAAATTAAATAAATATAATACTTAAAAAGTATTCAGTTGCCATAGAATATTTGTGATATTTGCTGAGTTTTTTCCCCTCTGCCCTCCCCCACCACTATGGTTCATGTTCAAATATGCTTGTGAAAAAGCAAATGTTATCATTCATGCATGTTAACGCAGTGGTTTTCAACCCCAGGAATAGGATGTAATTCCAGCAATGGAAATTCTCAATTGAGTGGGTCTGCGTGAAGTTTGGAAGAAAAAAACAGTTCTATTTTTTTAATTTTTTAAAAAGATTTTATTTATTTGAGAGATCGAGTAAGCACAGCAGTGGGGAGGGGCAGAGGGAGAAGGACAAGCAGACTTCTCCCTACTGATCAAGGAGCCAGACTTGGGGCTCGATCTCAGGACCCCGAGATCATGACCTGAGCTGAAGGCAGATGCTTCACCCATTGAGCCACCCAGGCGCCCTGAGAAAAAAACCTGTTTAAACTGCCCCCTCCACATGTGCCCCCAGCTCGAGAATCAGATTTAGTTAGCTTAATTTCCAATTTAAAGTAATTTGACAGTCTAAAAACTGTGTTTCTATAAAATTCTGCCTGTTTTGTATTTTTCAGTTGCTTAAGATGATAAATGCAAAATGAATTGTTTTAATACTTGCTGTAAAAATTTGTGCTATAGCCAAGTGTTATAAAGTCAACAAAGTAGGGATAAAGTTGTGCCTGTTGCTCTCGTCACGAGGGCCACCTTTTCTCAGGTCCATGTGTACACAGTGGGTCTGGCACCCTTTCCATTGGTCTGCTGGTGGCGTGTTTTCTGGGTTGTGGTGGAGTCACGGGGGTCTGCGCTCTGTGCTTGGGCACAGAGGTAGGAATGGGTGGACACTGGACATTGTCGCAATTGAGCAAGGAGGTGAGGAGCAATGAGGGGCTGGCCACACTGATTTGTGGGTCTTGGCCCTCGGTGCCATTGCAAGGTTCCTGTTGGGGCTGAAGGGAGTTCGGGAAGCCAGTGGGAGCCCGGGGTTTGCTGGAGAACAGAATGAATGTCCTGTAACTTCTGCATATCCCCTTTCCAAAATGTATCTGATTCAGCACCAATGTTAATTTACCTTAGTTTGGAAAATAATTACACTGTGTGCAGTTTTCTAGGGGAAAAAAAATCCACTTGATTTAAAAACCAAAATCAGAATGATGGGTGGGAAAACAACATTCTGAGGGAGCTTATGTGCTCGTGATTGACAGTATTTCCTCAACTATGGAGTTTGTTTTATTTTTGCATTTTAAAAGAACACGTTTGTTAAACACAGGAAAACAGAGGGGGAAGTGCATGTGGAGAGAGAAACAGTAGTGGTCAGCTGGTGTGCAGCCTGGTCCCATTGTACTGTGCGATGATCGCGTGGCAGGTAAGTGGCGATTTAAAAGGCACATTCACGGTTTTCACTGCGGAAAATTGAGACTTGTTTAAAAACTACTTATAACCTCCCCCCATCAAGTCACTAAGGTTTTATAGATTTTCCTGGTCTCTTCATATACTTAACATGTAAATTGACGTGAATAGTAAATGTGTAGTTTTTGGTTCTGGGAGTGAAGCAGCAGGAGGGCGGCAGAGGTCCCAGGGCGCGGCCGGGGCTGAGCTGGATCCGCATCCGGGAGTGATTCCCGAGCGTGGGGACCACACTGGGGACAGGAAGACTTACATCGCACATGCAATGTGCGTGCCTCCCACATGCAGTTCTTGGCTTTGGTTTCCATTTTGAGGAGAGTCCGTGCTCGGGCCGACTTTCCCAGGAGGGAACTCGGATGATGCAGCTCTGAGCCCCTGCGTCTGTGAGTCTTTCCACTGCCTTCGGTCCACGGAGACTGCTCCATGAACCACATGTGCCAAATATTTCTCCAAAACACCCATGCTTGCTGCTTCGCCGTCTTTTGGAATTCAGTTTGTGGAGGAGAAATCCGAGGCCATCCAAGATTTTTGTTTTCGTGTTAGGAAATTTGTATTTTCCTTCTGAATGTTTTTGGGCTTTTCTCCCCTTTATCTTCATAGTAAAATGGATGTTCAGCTTCATCTTGATGTAGTCTTTGTCGTTTTGTCTGGAATGTTCTGTCCCATCACAGATGCCTGCTTGGGTCGTGAGCCCATGTTTTGGGCTTTCCTCCACAATCTCCGTTTTGATTTTACTCTTTACAGTTTTGATGCTAAGCTTCCCATAGGAGCTTTGGTTCTCGTTCCCTCAATGCCGTGGCTGTGACGTGTCCGCAGGTTCTTTCGCTGCCATCCGTGGCTGTGACGTGTCCGTGGACTCCATCGCTGCCGTCCGTGGCTGTGACGTGTCCGTGGACTCCATTGTTGCCATGGCTGTGACATTTCTGTGGGCTCCGATGCTGTCCGTGGCTGTGACATGTCCATGGACGCCATCGCTGCCGTCCGTGGCTGTGAGGTGTCCATGGCTTGACTACGTGTCTGAAGTTTTGGTGGCTGTGCCTTCCTTCCTCTGTTTCTGCAGGAATGACTGGGAGGTGGGGAGGTTACACCAGCATTGCCGGTGAGATGCTGCTTTGTGGCCCCTGCCCGGGCTCTCTGGAGGGAGGGCCGGCGTGCGGCAGGAACCTAGCACCCCAGGCAGGTTGTGCTGTCGACTGAGGAAGGAGCTGGTCCCATCCCGCACGGGAGGCTAATGTACAGAGTGTGGCAGGCATGGGATTGTCACGGTTGTGAAGGGCTCTCTACTTCTCTAAAATACATCTCAATACTACCCAAAGGGTTTGTAGGATTTTCACCGGCAAGTTTCTCCTGCTGTGGAGACCATGGCTTGATTAACTGTGATTACAGCGAACAGCGGTGTCCACGTGTTGGCGGGGAGCTGACAGGCTGACCCCCATGGAGAACCTCCTCCAGCGCTGCCCCTGCTGGACCGCCCGCCCTGGACTGCTGCCCTCGTCCGAATGGAGCGTATGCTCTGCTGCCCCTGGGGTGCGCGAGGCCTTCTCAAGACCGCGCCTTTTCTCTTTTTAAGCAAGGGGTGCACTTGGAGAATCCCGATCTTTTACATCATTTCGTCTTTTAAAACCTCGTTTCCCCAGGATGTCTTGTGCCTCTATGCTAACTGTGAGCCTCTTGTCCTTTTTGCTGTGAGTACAGGTGCGTCCGAGGCTTCAGGTGCTGGTGAAGGAGAGGTATGACTACTCCTCACGTCTTCATGCGACACCTGTGCTCTCCACTGTGCTTTCTAGTTCCGCAGCCTCCTCCCCCTCACACGTGGAACATTCTACTACTATTTCCCCCTAATTTAAAACTATGCAGTAAGATTTAATAGAGCAAAGCCATCAAATGAGAGTCCTTTTAAAAACTGGGAAAAAACCCAGAAATATGGATATGTGTAACATTACAAGCCAGCCAGAATTCAATAAAAATGTTTTCTTGGATGTTCTGAGTGGATAGCCCCAGACAGCTGCAGGGAAGAGATTCCCTGTGCATCATCAGAGACTAATGCATGTTTATTGAGTAAAATAGGCTGAGTGGAAGGGTAGGGATGGAGGCCAAGCCCCTGCCCATCCTGATGTTCTGCAAGTAGTTCTGGCAAGCTAGGTTAAAGATGCTTTCCCTCAGCACGTCGCCGTGTGACCTCATGAACGTGGGATTGAAATGGCTTGTTCCATGCACTTCCTCCCTGGATTGTTGAATCTTTCTTCCCCTGGAGAGCCCGGCGGTGGGAGCACAGAAGTGGGCCTCATGTGGTTATGTATTACATTCCTTTCTTAAATTAGCCTCCACGGACACCAGCTGCCGTTGACAGAAGAGTAGGGGCCAAAGGGCTTGTCCTGTCCCGATGTGAGAGCATGGGAGGCCCTCTGCACCTCAGGTGCAGACGTCTGTACCTCATGGTGTGGTGCATGTGGGCTCCGTCTGGGGGGCCTTGGACCTTGACACTTAACAGCCATTCTTCTGAACAAAGTCGGGGTGGGGCGGAGGTCTAGAGTGAGAATGATAGTAGATGCTTGAGTTGGCCCGCATGTCCTTGGGGACATAAATCTATGCAACAAAACCCGCTCCACCATTTTTGTATTTAAATGGGGAACCGATGGTCCTGGTGTCTGGGCATTGGCCCTATAGATGTGCCCTGCCTAGTATAGCCAGGTATGTCCTAGTAGATCCAGAAATGCAGACTCTCCAGCCACCCTCCCCCTGCAGACAAGCAGAATCAAAAGTTCTAGGGAGGGAGTGCCCAGCAAGCCTTTCGGGTGCCCTGTGGGCGATTCTGCTGGAGTTAGGTTTCAGAACCTCTGCTCTGCTGGCTGCCAGTGAACCATGCGTTTGCTGACTTTCCAGCATAAAAAGGCCAGGTTCTGAAATAGCTGGTTGTAGTATTGTGTGGTGCAGAAATAGAAGCACTTTCTTAAAACAGGCATGGTCAGGAAAATGATGTCCATCACATTTAGGAAAGATTTCGAAGTAGTGGGCACTGTTTCTTGCCTTTGCTTCTTGGAGCAGGGATATAAAACCTTTCCCTCAAGTTAAATCCACATTGGCTTTTTTCTTAGGGAATCTAACAGGACTGTACACCAGGGATGTTGGCTACGGGCTGTGATCGACTAGTAGATCAAGTTAGAACTGGGTCCGTTTCTCCCTGAGTGTTGACCAACCAGAATGCTCGCTGGTGCTCAGCGGCAAGAGAAAAGGGTGCTACTTGGATTTTCTTTCCAGTGTGAGCTGGTAGGAGGGGTTCCATCCATGAGGTACCTGGGATCTAATTATGAACAGAAGCCCAGAAATATAATGATTATGATGAGCAAGGACCGATCAAGGTGCAGGGTTGATCTTCCCAGCTGGAGGACGTCCTGTGTCTTGTCGAAGGCTTTGCCACGTGGCCGCCCTGCCCGTGGGTCTGAGTGCAGGAAGGGTCAGAATGACCCAGCCCAGGGCAGAGCAGCTCTGTTAGAACCTGGAGCCCAAACCAGCCTCAGGTCCCTTGTCTTGTAAACTCCTTGAAAGTGGATTCTCAGCATTTACATGGAGCAGGTGAAGTAGGTGAATAGAGTGTGTCACTTGTCACCCAGAAGACTGAGGTGTTACCTAGAGGTCCTTCGGGATTAGGATGGATTTTTTGGAGTGACGGTAATTTTTTATGAATGATCTTGGACCTGTTTCCCCCTCCTTGTGATAGGGCGTTCTTGTCCATTGCTATCTTTAGAAAGTCCCAGTATGCCAGCAGGTATCCTAAGGAGAGTCACAGAAGAGAAACATGGTTGTATGATTGTGCAGTGTTGTGTATGCGTTGGACCTTGTTCTCACACGCCTGCCTGTGTGTGCGCACGCACAGCTCCGTGGCACATGGAGTCAGGTGCTTGGAGTCCACGTGCTCTCTGGGGCGTGGACGCAAAGCCCCGAGGGTTTGAGAAGCGTCTGTGGTGGTGCAGACGTGTTGGAGGCAGGCCTTCCGGCGTGTTCCTCCATGTGAGCACTTCCCCGCCTCCCATCACCCGGGGCGTAACGTGTGCCGCTGAGCTGTGTGCCACGTGTAGAGCTGGTCTTGCCGTGTCAGTGAGTCTGCGAGGGCGAGAGCATGAGCACCATCATACTCATGGATGTCCTCCCTCCGACGCGAGGGACTCCTGCGCTGGGGAGTGCTGTCCCCGGCGAGTCCAGAGTTCCGCACCAGGTGAGGGCAGGCCTGGCCACGCACCCGTGCTCTCCAGTGGCGCCACCTCCCCATCCAGCGGCAGTTGAGGGCCCGTGGCAGGAGGAGGCAGCCTGTCCTACGGCACGTCCACACAGACATGCTTCCTGGGTGCTCCCCGCCCCCGTCTCCAGGGCAGTCAGGGAGGGGGCTGGTCTGCAGGGATGGTGACCCTCTGGCTGGGCGTCTGTGCAGTTCGTGGGGGAGCAGGACCCCTCACATGGGAAGGGTTTTGTGTGCAGGTTGGGAAGTCGGCCTGGGATAGCTTCCACGCAGAGTCTGAGAAGAATTCTAGCCGTACCGCTTGTGTGTGCGACCTTGGACAGGTGTCTGGATTTACAGGGCTTTGTCTCGTCTGCAAATGGGCACAACGTGCTGAGAGAACGGCTGGCGGCCGCAGGCTTGCACAGGGGACGGCGTGAGCTTCCTGAGCCCCTCGCCGCGGTGGTTTCTGTGGAGGCCACCCGTGTGCCGTGGCGCTCGAGAGCAGGGGAGACGTTGTTGCTCTGGGCACGCATCCTGTGGCGTCTGCTGTAGTCCTGGGAGCCCGCTGGACTTCGTGTAATTACTACCACCTTGAGGAAACGGCGCGCGTGGGCTGGGCTCCCTTATTTTGCTGCGATAAACAGCATCGGGAACCAGAGCCTAGCCGCGCTCTCTGCTGGGGGGGTCCCCTTCGCTGCTTGGGGCAGCCTCAGGGGACAAGAGCGCTTTTGAAGCAGGAAGCAAAATCCATGTAGACTCCCCTGTCGCTTGAGCGGCAGGAGAAGAGTTGTTTGATGACAAAAGTGCGGTGGGTGACTGTGTCTTTCAGTCCTTATTTTGAGGGACGGGGGGCCTTTCTCACCGAGGCATGGGGTGACGTTACCCGGAACTCGGGAGAGGTCAGAGTATGGCACGTGGGCTTTACAGTTTGTTTTCCTGAGATGTTCCGAGAGGCCGGGAGAGCTTCGGTTGTCCCCTCCTGGCGGCCGTGCATCTGTAGGGAGACATTTTGCAGCCTGACCCCAGATGAAATCGGCATCTGCACAGCAGAGGAGGGTGCCTTGGTTGGCAGCACTTTGCACCAGGCAGGTGCTCGTGTGATTCTGAACCCGCACACCCCGGAGACCTGCAGCCTTCTGGCTTCCTGGGTGAATCCGTGCCAGAAGCATCCAAAGCCTGTGCACCTGAACCGGCAGTCTCCTGGCATGAATTTCCTTACCAAAACGGGCCATGAGGGGAAGAGAGGACGCACGCTCTCTACCCGGATGGCCCATTCTTGTGACTCACAGTCTAACTCTGTTGCCTGCCGGAGAACGCTGTCTGTTCTTGTCTTGTTTAAGGTGATTATTTATTTGTGTTTTGCGAGAACGGTGCTTCGGGGATTTAAATATTCAGGCTTAATTGTTGTGCATGATCGGATGGGCGCTATAATTTTACTCTTTGTCAAGACTTCCGGTTTGCCATTGGAGTTACTTGCATTTTCTTGCGTTAGCAGATACAAAATCTGTTAGTATGAAGCAGCAGCTACACAGGATGTCACATCAGGCACAGTTTCCTAAATTGTGCGTGCTCTTCAGTAAAGCATGGATGGGTTCATTGCTTCGTCCCGGCTCCCCAGTCGTGCTGCTGTGTTTCCTGAGTCCCTTCTCTCTGGCTCTGAGATAAGGTCACATTTTGAACTGGGCCGGAGTTAAGGATGCTGCTTTCACCCTGCAGCTTGCTCTCAATTTTACAGAAGCCGCTGCTGAGACATGGCGAGCAGGTGGTACGGGCCCTTCCTCCTGGCGTGCCCCGCGTTCTGCGTGACTCTGGGCGGTGACTCCTCCGGGGGGAGGGAGGTGAGCAGGTCAGTAGGTCAGCAGGTGCCTGGCCCCTCCCGAGTCTGTGGAGGGATTAGTCCTTGGACAGGAGGTCTGTTATCTTCTACTGGGCTGGTTGTTAACTGAGTCCAGCCTCTCTTGTTGAGCTTTGGAAAAGAGCATGAACTGCAACAGTGAGTCTGGTCTTCTGAGTACTGACCACATGAGGACCCGAGGGTTTATAATCAGCTGTGGGAACACAGAGTACTCCGCCGGTCTGGGTACAAGTGGCGGGCATGGATCGCTTGTCCTTCTGGGAAGACAGCCTGGTTTACTGCCCTGAGGCTCGCGCTGTCCATGGAGTCCTGGGACAGCACCGTGTCTGTGGTGACACGGTGGCCTTTCCCATCAGGAGCCGACTTTCCCTCTGGAGGGGCGTGTGGGAGTCCTTCTGGAATCCAGTGCTGTGGTGTGATTTGCCCCGGCTCTCACCCCTTTGAAACGTGACGCTTTATTGGATGAACATCGGATAACCTGTCACGGAGCAAAATCAAGGTAAATTTGTATTAGGTGTTGGTGTAGGTGTGTAGACATATTTTGAGGAATAACATGTGGATGGAAGCTGACAGCAGCCGTTGGGGAAGATGGAAACCCCCTGCAGAGGGTGGAAAGGAAATCTCACACATGCATGCGGAGAATGAAGACCTGTTTCTGTTGCCTCAACGTCGGCGCTGTCAGGGTCCCACAGACATGGGGGCGGGGGGGGGGACACGGCCTCGGCACCATGGTCTCTCCAGGCCGGTTTCATGGAAGAAGGAACGTTAACCAAACACTCAGATGTTTGGAATGTAGGAAATGGATCCAGAAGGAAACAGCCCTAAGTCCTGGAGAAATGTGGGTTAGGATAATGTACACCATTGTGTGATTTTGTAAGATCTTGTAAAAATAATGTAAATCATCACCTTATTACATAAGAGGTCTTCACAGCAATATTTACACAAGGCAGAAGTTAATGCCAAATTCTGTGTCAAAACAATTCATTGCATCACACTGAAAAAATAAAAGTCAAAATGAGAACTAGAAATCCATATTTTTAAAATAGCGGGGAGGAGCCGGTGCGGGGATAAGCTGGTCAAGGGAGGAGGAGGGGGAAGGAGACCAGCTCCATTTTTGAGCCCAGCAGGGCTGTGACTGGTCTGGGAAGAGTCTTCTTTGGACACCAGAATGTTGGGGAGCTGGTTGGCAAGGAGGGTGTGTGCCTCGCTCAGAAGGGAAGACCTTGCCCGAGTCAGCGGACAGGTTGCTGACCAGAGCGAGGGCTGCAAGGGGTGCGAGGGCAGAGGCCGGCTCTGGGATCGAGGCGCACCTGCACTGCTCAGACGCTGGAGATGCCGTTCTGGAGCCTTTGAGCCCACACTTGCAGCAAAGGGCATGACCTCACCCAGCAAGGTCACTGAGCCACTCTCTGGCCATTTGGGATTTGGGATCGGGCAGAGTGTGGAGCTTCCCGCCCATGGGAAATGGGGTGCATGGAGGAGCAACATTTGACACCCGAGGAAACCCACCTAGAACAGGGCACACTCCACAGGAGTGAAGACCGTGAAAAATTAGTGGGGTGGGTAGAGGGGAGGGGACTGTTACAGACCACAGAGAAGAGCGAGTCACCAAAGGCAGGGCGTGATCTTGGATGGATTGGTTTGGTGGAAGAAAAAAAGCTGTAAGAGACGTTTTAGGGGACAGCTGAGCTAACATGAATATCAACTGGACAGTGATAATATGGAATTGTTAATGGTGTGTGACGATGGGTTGTGGTTGTAGGCTCCCTATTCCTAGAAAGTGTCCAGCTAAGTAGTTCGGGGTGACCGTCCCGAGTAAGGAGAGATGCTGGCTTCAGGCGGAGCCCAGAGTGTGCGTGGCGTCCGTAGCTGCTGATCCTCGCAGAGAAAGTTGGGTATTTTCACTCTCTCAACTTTCTAGTACGTTTGAAGCTTTTCATGATAAAAAGTGGGAGAAAATCTGGAAATTAAAAGGGAAGTCCAGATCAAAGTGTACTTGTTTTTAGATTCAGACGTGGAGAGCTTCAGTGTTCATGATGTTCTCGTTCAATGCACGGTTTCATCCCTTGCGTTTGTCACCTAGTTTTTTTTGGTGAGAAATTCGGTATCTCTGGAAGAAAGGGAGGGGAAACCCCTCCAACTGAAGCCTTGTTGCCCCGCAGTGTCACTTTGGACTCTCATGAGCTGATATCCCCACGAATGGGGCTGCCTGACCCCGTGGCTAAGAGCAGCTACTCAATGCCGGCAGGTTAAAAATAACAAGTCACCATGACATTCAGACCAATGAAATGTCAGGAGAGGTTAGGAGAGGCATTTCCCTTGACTTGCTATTCCCGGGAAGTCTGAATATCTAAAAGACCGCATTTCTGCAGATGCTAATATTTTTATTAGCGTTCCTTCTCGTGAAATGCTACTGGCTGTGGCTGGTAAGCTGAGGTTGCCCAGCCGGCAGGCTTTGTCGCCGTCCTGATGACCTACCGGGGTTTGCAAATGTAGGTGCTTGCCTGAAGTAGGACTCCGGCCCGGCTACCCCGAGGGAATGCGCAAAGGTGCAGCCGGTCTGGGGAGGTTTCTGGAAGGAACTCTGTCTCCTGGGGCTGGAGGACAGCCCTTTGAATAGGCAAAGCCGGGAGAGTGGTTAGAAACAAGGTTCAAGGAAAAGATGGGGATCTGCCTCCATCTGGGGAGCCGAGTGCCTTTTCCCACGTTGATTCAGAGCTAGTCTTCGGCCGTGTGCCGGCTGCAGGGCACGGCTACCCGAGGACTAAATCACAGTAGAACTACTCTTCCGTAGTGTCACTGAAACGTTCTCTGTGTTTGATGCCTCGGTGGCTTTTTCTTCATGGTGGTTTTGGTTCTGTTTTCCTAATCCACCCTATGACCATTGGAAGTCCCAGAGTTCAGGATTTTATTTTATTTTTTACTTTTGAGAGCAAGAGCATGGGGAGGGGGAGGGCAGAGGGAGAGAGAATCTTAAGCAGACTTTCCGCAGAGCGCGGAGCCCGACGCAGGGCTTGATCTCACGACCTGAGATCAAATCAAGAGTCCGACGCTGAACTGGCTGAGCCCCCCAGATGCCCCATCAAAGTTCAGGAGTTTTTGAACACGTCTTTGTTTTTTGTGAGGGGAGTGGTCCACGGGTGGTGGGGGAGCCACCTTGCAGGTGGGCCGCAAATGCTAGGGGTCCAGCTCCTGGCACCTGTGCGGCGGCTTTGGGTGCCTGGCCTGAGGCTCAGTGGCCTGGAGCAGCCTTGTGCCCTTTTATCCGCTGCCAGCTACATGAATGCCTGGGAGTTCAGTCTAGTTATGGGAAGACGTGGTTCCTCTAGCAGGAGACACCCGGCCCTTTGTTGTGATGGTTTTGCGAAGGAGAGGCTGGTTAGGACAGGTGGGTTTGGAGTGCGTCTCTGCCAGACGTTATACTCTTGTCTGGGGCCAGAGTCCAGCTTTATCAGCATGGTAGAACCGGGATGGTTTAGGCTGGGGAGCACGGAACTAGGCAGGCAAGGTCTTACTGAATGTACTCGCTGGTGTCTGCCGTCTGTCAGTTCCGAGTAGAAAGGCTCAGCTGGTGTGAATCAATGGGGAAAGCGTGTTTTTACCGAGGCCAGGTGGAGAGCTGAGCGCAGGGCGGCCCCAGGAGCCTCAGCCCGGGCTGCATGTTGGAGCTGCCCCAGGGTCTGCAGAGGTCTGTTCTGGAGCTGGGCTCTGGGTGGGTGGTTGTAACAACTCAAAACGGGGCATTCTGTGTGGCTAGTGTTGAGAAGTATTCCATTTGGGCGTGGCTTTTCCATCCTGCTGCCGGCACCTGCATGTGCCCGACCCCGGCTCACGGACAGGCTGGCACACTTTAATTTGAACCTTTCGGTGCTTTGGGAGTAACGGGGTTGGGGACCAGCTGCAGGGGGTGCAGAGGCAGTGGCCGTGTGATGTGACGGAATGACCTCTGACCCTCTGCAGGCTGCTGTGTTCAGAGCTCTTGGTCAGATTCTCGAATATGTGAGTGCTCCCCCTTTCCAAGGCAGTCAGGGAGCTGCTGAGCTGCTTCCAGCCGGGGTGTGTGCTCGGGGAGGAGGACTGTGGGAAGCACGTCCCGAGCCTCTGTGGGATGGGCCATGGTGCTCAGGCAGACCTCCGCCCCGAGGTTTCTCGGGGTGGAGGTGTGCTTGGCATGTAGCTGCACACCATGCTCTCTCCCAGAAGAGACTCCTCGCAGATGATGAGCCGGTGCACCCCAGGGAGTGGGAGATGAATGCAGAACATGAGCAGTGGTTGTCTTTCAGGTTCACAGTGGGCACAGGTTGGCAGTTGGTACTTTCTCTAACTTTACTGCCCATCCAGAGACATGGGCTTTGAGGTTTCTTGCTCCATGACTACACCCCAGAGGACATAGGTGGATCACATCTTACTCGTCCTGAGCCCTGAAGCCGTACGAAGGAAAGCAGAGGCCACTGAAATCCAAGACATTTTAGAATCAAGTATTAAGTGTCCTAAAAACAAGTCATTGGTAAACTAGATGTCCCTTGAAAGAGAAGGGCTGCGTGCTTGTCCCCTTGAAGATGCTCTGTAGACACAGGTATGGCGGGATCCCAGGTGTGGCGTGCGCGTGGCGTGCGCGGCTCCTGGCGGAAGCTGAGGGAGGAAGACAGGTGAACGCACCTCCAGACGTGAATTCCGGTCCTGCCGCACCTGCTTGCTGTCATCACTCCCTCCCTGAGGTTACGGCCGTCACTGTGCATTCTGCATGTGCGCAGTGTATTTTCTCAGACCTGGTGGCAGAGGAAGCCAGCTTGGCCTCTCTGGAGAGCTGTTCAGGTGGCTCTACAGAATGACACAGTCTCCTCTGTTAATCCTACTCTTCAACTGAGTCGTGGGCTTTATATGCTTCACTTCATTCTGTTCCCTGAAATAGGTCCTGCCCCACTTACAATCTTAAATCATACTTAGTAGTTTCTAAAGGTTTCAAAAGTCCACTGGAATATTGGTTATTGAATATTGGTGGTTTGCTTCCTGGAAAGTTACATCTTAGAGTCTAAAGTGGGAGTGAGGTTTGGATTCTCTTGTGGATCCTCTGTGTTCAGATAGGAAAGCCTGCACCGCACTTCTATGTACAAAAGCTCCAGACGTGTAGACGCTCCCCGGGATACATTTGCGATTCATTCCTGAAATTTAGCGATCTCTGGAGGGGTCGCTGGAGAAGGCAGGATGATCAGCCTTGAGTGAACATTGGATCAAGACGTGTCCAAATGTAAAATTAGTTTTAAAAAATCTTAGCATTCCCTCTAAAGGTCCACTCGTGGAAGGACGTTCCTGTAAAAACGTTTTAAGAGCATGGACTCCTCCAGGTGCTAAGTACTGAGCGTCCCGCCCGTCGTCCATTATGGTCTCTAAGTGACACGTTTAGGCAGCGTTGATGTTGATGACTAACCATGTATCAGACGTGATCACAAGAGTCCCTCTTCTTGAAGCAAAATCAGGTCCCTGCAGATGACATCGTCTTACGCAGATTTAATTAAAATGGAGATTGCTACAAAGTGCTAATAAGCCCCCGAGGGACAGATAAAAGCCTGGGAACCTAAGACTCCAGAATCCTCCGTCTTCTTTCCCTAAAATATGGGAAATGGAGTAAATGCAAGGTACCAAGGCAACTGGTATTTTAAAACCGTTATTTTACTACCTTAATTAAAATAATTATTGGAGTAGTTTATTGGCCTTAACTTCAGTGCTCTTAAATCCATAAATGAGATGATTTCAATTGTTTGAATTCTTTCAAATAATTTTAGTTATTTTAACTAAACATATGATAACTTTGTTGATTGGAATTAGTTGGTTGTTTGGCGTTCTTGGGAGACTTGGTGTTCTTTGAGGGCACACACTCCGCTTGCTGAGCTCCCGTGTTGTCATGTGATGAGTGGCCCCACAGAATGGAAACCGAGTCCCAGAGCGTTTGTCAGAAATATGTTGTCTGTGTTCTGTACACGAGGTTCAGGAGCCAGCATGCCTCCGTTTGTGTCTCTGAGTATGAAACTAATCAAAAATGCTCAATGCTGTTTTCCAGGCGGGGTTAAGGGCTTATCACGAACTCCTACTTTTGGTACCAGATACCTGATTTATTCCATAGGATTATCCCCGAACCAAAGAGACAGAGCCTGTTAGCACTGCGTCCCTGGTCTCAACCAGATGAAAGAGGCCTTATTAATTATTCATTATGACATTTTATACACTATTTTACTTTTTATAATTACAAGAGTCTGTGTAATTAACCTCTCATTTCATTGAAGCGCTTAACATTAAGTAGGGTTATAATTACAACTATTAAAAAAAAAGTATGGAAGAATTTAAAAATCTTTAATTAGAAAACTGTTTGTTGTTGTTGTTGTTCCGTGTAATTGTGCATTTTTTCCTTGTTGACAAGTATCTTTAATTATTTAAACAAAGTGAAAAACCAGAGAAGTCGGGCAGTTGCTGTGTCCTGGCTGGTGCGGGCTGTGTAGGTTCTCCGATTCCCCCCCGTTCTGTCTCTTGGATGGAGATGCGGTTAGTCTGTGAGCGCCTGCCTTTCATAACCCCGTGTTCTTCGAGTGCAGAGGTGGGTCCGGCCAACATTGCCGTTTCCTGGGGAGAAAGCGAGCTCTCAGCAGATGGGCTCTGCACAGCCCCGCGGGGGTCCCGGGAGCGGCGTGCCGAGGGTCAGCCGGGCGGGGGTTCGGCTGGCATGAGACACCAGGGCGGCCCCTCTCTGCCCATGGCTGTCTGTTCTGTACCATACACTGGGAAGAGTTTAGTTCAAATCTGGTTAGAAGGGACTTAACAGGAACAGGACGGAATTGATGGCAGGTGGGGAGGTTTCCGCAAAGCATCATTGTGCCTTAGCTCTCCATGTGAAGTCCGTCACCCCTCCTTGAGGACACCTGTCCGCCTTGAACTCCAGCCATGGTGGCTGACGCTTGGTGACCTTCACGCTGAGTCCCAGTAATGAGATTAAGCCTGAAGGGCAGTGCGGCCGCCGAGCAGAGCTGATATGGTGGGGCTGTTGGCCGTGCTGTCTGGTCTGAGTAACGTGTCTGATTCTGGAGGTTTCTGTGTAGGGCAGCTGCCCTCGATCTGACCTTTGGGGCATGGAGAGAGGGTGCTTGCCAACGCCCAGACCTTGGGCTCCACGCTCGTTCTCGTGGCGCCGTGGCAGGCCGGTGGCCCGGGTGGCCCTGATTCCCCACGGGGGGATCTCCTATCGTGCTCCTGAGGAATGTGGATCAGCTCCTTCCTCAGGAGGAGGGAGCAGTTACAGCTGCCTGTCCTGGTCATCGTAAGGGTTTGTGCGTGAGCAAGCCGAGAGCTCCTGGCTTGATGGTCGTGCCCGTCCCCATGGCGCACTGTTTCCCACGGCCCGTTTCTCCTCTCGCTGCCACCACATGGCAAGCACACGTCTGGTTTTCCGTGGAGCCAGGCGGTGAGAATCCAGGGGTCTCGCCGGCCTCTGTGTAACCATCCTACACATCCCATTCCTGGGATGGAAACCCACAGAAACAAAACCAGACTTCTCGTTGAGGCGTTCAGAGCCCTCCCAGCCAACGTTCCCCAAATCCGCCTCCGCCTGCCAGGCTCTGTGGGTCCCAGCTCCGTGACCCCAGGGCAGGGTGCTGGTGCTGATGTCTGGAGACAGCTGTGGTCATCGGGACTGCGGTTGGGTGGCACGGCCGTCCTGGGGAGAGGGACGCTGCCACGAACCCTACGCTGCCGAGGACAGCGCCACGCGGAGGCCCAGAACCCCTGCGGGTTTGGTGGAAGACCGTGGTGGTTCTCCTGCCCACTCGCCCCCACGTTCTTCGTTCCCTCTGACACAGGGTCCCTTGCCAGTTATCAGCTTGCCTGTCTGCAGGGCGCCTGTGAGTTGGCTGTGCCCCGGTCTGGGTCTGCCCCTCTGGTGAGGACCACCTGGCCTGCATGGAGCCCGTCGCCCGCAGAGTGCACAGGAGGCCACGGCAAAGCTGCAGGCTGTCGGGCCGAAAGTGGGCTTGTTTGCCCTGTTTAAAATTCTTGGGTGTGTGGGGGCCCCTGGGGGGCTCAGTCGGTGGAGCGTCCGACGCTTGATTTCGGCTCAGGCCATGATCTGGGGGTCATGAGATCGAGCCCCGCATCGGTCTCCTTGCTCAGTGGGGAGTCTGCTTCTCCCTCTGTCTCCCCAACCCCCCCCGTCCTTGTGTGTGCTCTCTCTCTCTTTCTCTAAAATAAATAAAATCTTTTAAAAAAAAAATTCTTGGGTGTGTTCAAATTTGAGTTTGGTGCTGGCAGGCTTTTGAACAAACGTGTCTCGGCCCTCAGTGAAGAAACGCGTGACCCGGGGCCATACACAGCGGCCACCTTCCGTGGGTGTATAGCGATGTTGTACCTCGTTAACTCTGGATGTTATTTCAGCCTAGAGAGAGGTCAGTGCGAGGTTAGCCGCCTCGTCTTGACCCCCGTTCTGCTGCTTAGTGGGTGAATGATTTCCTGCAGCTACTAAAACTTTCTGGGCCCTGGCTTTCCCCACTGATGATGCACGAATGATAATATGACTGCCTTGTAGGGGCCGTGGGTGCTCAGGAGTGTGTGTGCAGACTGCTTGGCGATGATGCTAACGACCTTTTGGGTTTCTGGTTCTACGTGTCGGGTGAGTCAGGAACAAAAAACCCAACTGCATATGCAACGCACCTTTTTAGGTGGATGGCGGGTGAGCCAGGCGGGCTTCAGCCGTGCTCGGCCCATCCATGGCGGCCTTGCTGGGGCCCAAGCCGGCAGTGCCCTCGATTCTGCTGGGCCTGCAGGTAGCCTCAGGATTTCCCTCCACCCGGCTAAAGCCCGATCCGCTTGGCAAACCCACCGTTTCCCGGGTGGTGTCAAGGTGGAGAGAGTCTGTGCCTCCCAGTGAAAGCAGAAAGTGACCACAGTCCACAGGGGAGATAGTCCTGTATGAAAATGAGACTCCTTGCACTCCTGGGTTTGCTGAGATCCAGGATCCCTGGCGCTGCTGGTCTCCGGGAAGATAGCCATGCTTTCCCAGCGTCCTTACTAAGAATGTTCTGGCTTTGGGGAAGCAGTGGTCCCAGCTAAAACTCCCTTCTGCAGCTAGGTGTGGCTCAGTGACCAGTGTAGAGAACGGGATGTTGATCAGAATTCCTGGGGCGGGGGTGGGCATCCCTTTCTGGATTAAAACAACAACACCAACCCTTGGCTTCTGTCCTTGCCTGGGCCACGGCCGTGATACCTGGTGACAAAGCAGCCTTTTGGTGCAAGGAGGAGAGCTGTCTGGAAGGGTGGTGGGGAGCAGCAACTGGGGTCCTGGAGAGGTGTCCTGGGCTGCCACCCCATCCCCGCCCCCCTCTGGACCTTCCTCGTCCCTTAGGCAAACGGGCCCTTGCTCACTTCAGCCATTCAGCTTTTCTCTTACAGCTGGGAGGGCTCCTGGCACAGTGAGAGACGTAATTAGGTCTAACTTCAATGATGAGGGATGGAGCCAGAAGGAAGGAGAGGAGTTTTTCTATAACAGATAGGTCGTCGATCTTGTTCCTTATGAGTAGGAAGATGGTATCTGTGACCAGAGAGTAAATATGAATGGTTATTGGAGTAAAATCAATAGATTTGTTTGTGAATGGGCCAAAACGGGTTCCAGTGAAGAACAGAAACAGGGTTTACCCCTGACTCACTGTCTGTGGGACCTCAGGTGGCTCTGTCCTCGGTGGGCTCACTTGGATGGTCTCCACTCTTGTTCTGCTCCGGCACTTTCCCAGCTCTGGCATCCTGACCTGCAGAGTCCAGAGTATCTTCGGGGGCCGTGCAGACCCTCTCTAAACCAGTGGAGCCATTTGATGGGCTCAGCGAAGGGAAGGGGAAGAAGCCAGACGGGGAGCAGAGAGCGGGAAGAGGACCCTGTAACCATTCCCAGGTGCTGCTGGGTGGGGTGGCTGCCGTCCCCTGCCCCAACCCCCTCCCGTGCATGGTTGCTGACTGCAGGTGCACGAAGGGAACCCGGGCGGGAGGGGCAGCTTGAGGTGACGCCCGCACCCTGGAGCCACTGGCTCAGCCAGAGGTGTGACCATGGCAGGTGTGCCTTGACCATTCTTTGCCTCTGTTTTGTCATCTGTGAAATGGGGATCGTAACTGTATCTCAGTCATAAGGTGGTTATGAAGACCAGTGTTGTGTGCTGAAAACAATACCTGGTAACTAAGTTCTCAACGAATATGACCCGAGTGAGGGTTAATATGGTTGAACTTTGGGAAGAGTATCCTGTGGAAATGATGACTCCTTCTTTGTGGTGCTTCTCATCTGTCCAGAGCTGATCAGCTTGCTTTTCTTGGTGAACATAATTTTTAAGTAGTTCCTGATTTTGGAATGAAGGAAGTTTTCATGTATTTCATCTAGATGCAGTTATTCTAGTTTTCTGGGTTATGAAAATGTCTTTTGACATGTCCTCTAAGAAAAATCTCCATTGGCCCCTTTTCAGGGAAATTCAGTGGTGATCTTTGTTGTTTCATTCCATTACCACCTAATGCAATATCCTCCAGTATTTAATTACCTTTAATTGATGGGTTGTGATTTAAAAATAAATTTTATTATATACAATTACATGTTAATTTCCTTTTTTTTTCTTGGTATTTTAGGCGACTATTCCCCACCTGTAAGTAATCAGCGATTCAGTACAATTTTAAAAGGTGGTGTTTGTATTTATTTGGATAAAGTAAGAGCTGCTAACTGCCATCACCCTCAGTAAAGACTGCGCGTGCATGTGTGTGTGAGGCCTTGCATGGCTTAGGGCCTTTTGCAAACTTAGCGGTGTTTGTTTTCCTTTCTCTTCTTCCCCAACCTTGTCATCCTGTCCGTCCCTCCTCCGTCCTCACCCGCATTCTGGAGCTGTGGCTGGGGTGTCATCTGGAGAGGACAGCTGAGGCCGTGGGCCTGGGCAGAGCCACATCCTGACAGCCTTCCCCACGGAGCGGGGAGCGCAAGCCTGTCCGCAGAGCCACGTGGGCGAGGAAGGAGGGCCCCCGAGCCACCGTTCATCCAGGAACTGGCTCTGAGCGGCTGCCCACTTTGAGAATGTATTTAAGTGTTTACGTGATCTTCCCTCCGAGCGGCAGCTAGTGTGTGGCTACCTCTTACTCATCGTCATGGGACTGCACGTCAGTCTGACTGAAGCCGGCAGATGTGGGCACGCCGCCCGGCGTCCGCCAGGGAATTCCAGCAGGCGGGCTGGCCGGGTGATAATAGAGGGTCTGTCTGCTGGTTCGGGCTGTGCAAGTTGTTTTGTAATTGTTCGCGGACATCGTGACCGGCCAGAGACACGGCTGTAACTCAGGCTGGCAGATTTCGGTTTTCCTAGTGGACCTCCAGGGTCCGGATGGAAAGTGCAGGGGGCTGTCTGACATGAGGGTCGGCCGTGGCAATCTTCCCTGGCGACCTCGGTGGTTCTAGTCTTGGAAACCAGGTGGGGGCTGCCGGCCAGGCCTGTGGGGAGGCCATGCCGCCTAGGGCCCCTGGAGCATGGGTAGGAGCTAGGGGGCCTTTCGGGTTTTGTCTGCTACTTGGGACCCAGCCTTCCCTCCTGCCCCCCCGCTGTTGTTGTCATGGCGGTGTGGGTGTGCGGCCCCCCCCCCCCCCCCCCCGCCCCAGCTCAGTGAGCTCATGTTGCCACTTTCTTCTTGCTGCCCGTGGCTCAGGGGTGAGTGCTGCTCAGGTTCACCCCTTTGTCCGCTCTCTGCAGCTGTACCCAGCACACAGTTCAGCAAATCCTTGTGGAATGAGTAAGCGACTTGATTGTGTATCTTGTGTATTGAAATGTTTATACGTGGACTTTCCCAGGGCTCTGTGGCCAGCTTGAGGCTGTTCTGGAACATGCTTGGGTGCGGGGCAGGCGCAGCATGCCTGGTGCGTTGGCGTGGAGTCCAGGTCGCTCAAGGGCATGCTCCTTTGGCACTAGTACTCCATAAAAATGCAGTTATGTTAAAATTTAATACAGCAGATCTTTGCGCCTTTGGAGTGTGGTGCGCACTAAGTGAAAAAAAAAAAAAAAAAAAACCAGGTTTCCAAATGGAGCTGAGTGACCAAATCAATCTCTGTGCTCACATCCTGTGGGTACTTTGGAGCTTTCAGGAGCAAGTTTGCACATTTTCAGTTCCGTGTGCTCTTTGTGGCCCGTTGGAGTGGACAGGCAGGATGCAGCCTCCAGCTATTGGTGAAGGCCTGGCTGACCTTGTGGACTGAAGGCTGTGCTGTCTTGTATCAGTTGGACTCTGGGATGAATGACAACGAACACAACCAATAAAATCAGTGTTATGAAGAAGCTTTATGAAAGCATATGCTTCCCAAAGCATCTTCAAAGAAATTAAAAGCTATTACCAAGTACTGTTAATTGAGAATTATTCAGCCAAAACCACAAGTGATCCCACCACCAGAAATAACCTCTATTAGTATTATGCATATTCTTGCAGGGTTTTTAAGGATCTATCCGTGCATCCATCCACTTACCCCATCCACCTGTCTGTCCTGGAAACCAGTACTTCTGTTCTGAAATACAGCCTTGTCAGTCATTTATCAGCTTTATCAGCTGTGTTTTCCTAGCCAGTAATAGATCGTGTGAAAGTTCTGTGTTGATAGGTGAGGTTATGAAAGGTGATTTTTATTTATTTATTTTTTATTTTTGGTGCAAAATGGTGGTTTTATTAAAGCATGGGACAGGGCCCATGGGCAGAAAGAGCTGCTGCCAAGGTCATTTTTATTTTAATTTTATTTTTTAAAGTAAGCTCCACACCCAGCATGGTGTCCAATGTGGGGCTTGAACTCACAACTGAGATCAAGACCTGAGCTGAGATCAACAGTTGGACCCTTAACCGACTGAGCCACCCAGGTGCCCCTGGCAGTTTCATTTTTTTAACTTTAATTTTTAAAAGATTTTATTTATTTGAGAGAGAGTGAGAGAACAAGCCGGGAGGGAGGAGCAAAAGGAGAAGCAGACCCCCCGCGGAGCAGGCAGCCCGACGCGGGGCTCGACCCCAGGACCCCGGGATCATGACCTGAGCCGAAGGCAGACGCCCAACTGACTGAGCCCCCCAGGCGCCCCTGGAAGGTCATTTTTCATGGCTGCATACTATGCAGCACTTCTGAGTCATGGGTGTGCCTGTTTTAGAAGTAGGTGGAGCTACTCTGTTGGGAATTTGGGGGTGAGGGCATCATCACAGTTGGTACAAGCTGTGCAGAGTTAGAGCTTGGGGACGTGTAGGGAGTGAGCTGATAGAAACCTCGGTTTCCCTTCCTTGAGGGTGTGGGGGGGGGGATGTCAGAGCATCACCGTCACCTGGGAGCTTGTCAGAAGCTCAGAGGATTGTCCCCAGCCCAGCCCTGCTGGACCGGAGCGGGAGGGAAGCCTAGCGGTCAACCTGTGTGGCCTCAGGGCTTCTCTGGGCTTCTGAGGTGCCTCAGGTTTGAGGATGGCTGCTTTGAGATGGGGCCAGCCAGGTTCAGATCTCCTGAGAACAGAGGTCGCCAGGCCTGGCTCTGTCTGCACAGCATGGTGTGAGGTGCTCTGACCATGTCCGAGAGCGAGGAGGGGCACAGACCCGGGCAGGTGCCGAGCTCTGAGTGGCCGGATGTGCAGGAAGAGGGCTGGTGGATTTTGGGTCCAGATCCTTCCAGCCAAGTGAACAAGCCTTCTGCGCAGTGGGCATTGTGCTCAAGATTTTTGAATTCAAATAATTGAGTGGATTTTAAGGGTTTAATAATTAAAGAAGAATGTGTTAGCTTTGAGCCATTTCCTTATCTGGGTACTTCACCAACTGTTCTGGGATAAATACTGTGATGTCAGCAAGTAACGGGAGAGATTTGCCCTTTTGTGGAGTGGTTGCATTCTTGTACTTGGCACAGGCAGCCAAATACCCCAGCTTCAGACTTGGAGCCAGTCCTGGGTCTTATTTGATCAGCAAAGGATTGAAGAACTTTTGAATATATAAGAAGCTCATACAACTACTAGCAAAAAAACCCGAACAATCCAACTAAATGTGTGCAGAAGACATGAACAGACATTTCTCCAAAAACCTGCAGATGGCCAACAGGCACATGAAAAAGTGCTCAGCATCCCTCATAAGGAAGTAAAAGTCACCATGAGGTAGATATCCTCCTCACCTGTTAGCTCTGGTCTTTTTGATAATAGCCATTCTGACAGGTGTTGGCGAGGATATCAAGTGAAGGGGACCCTCAGGCACTGTTGGTGGGAATACAAGCTGGTGAAGCCGCTCTGGAGAGCAGTATGGAGGTTCCTTGAAAAATTAAAAATAGAGCTGCCCTGTGACCCAGCAATCCTACTTCTGAGTGTATCTGCAGAGGAAATCAGTATCTTGAAGAGAAAGCTGCCCTGCTGTGCTCATTGTAGCATTTACAGTAGCCAGACATAAACAGTCTGTGTCCATCAGTGGATGAATGGATAGAGAAGGTGTTACACACACACACACACGCACACGCTCACGGGAATATTACCCAGCCGTAAAAAGAAGGAAGTCCTGCCATTTGTGACGACACGGATGACCCTGAAGGACATATGCTGAGTGAGATCAGTCATACGTTCTTGTATGGCCCCACGTGCCTGTGGACTCTAAAACTGAACTCCTAGATACAGAGTACAGTGGCGGTTGCCTGGGGCTGGGGGAAAAGGGGAGATGTTGGTCAAGGGTCTAAACTTACAGTGTAAGAGGAGTGAGTTCTGGGATCTAGCGTACAACACGGTGGCGTAATCGCACTGCATTCTTCACTGGAAAGTTGCTGAGAGAGTAGATCTTAATTGCTGAGGCCACGCACACACCAGGCAGCCGTATACGGTCCTGCAGGTGTTGACGAGGCCTCCCCTGGTGATCATTTTGCTCCATATACACGCATCAAGTCATCACATTGTCCACCCTCCATTTTCAGTGTTCTGTCAATTAGATCTCAAAGCTGGAAAGAACCCTTCTGAATTTGTGTGTCTTCGGGAGGGCGCCCACATTCCAGTTGCCCATTTATCCACCTGCCGCCTCCTGAAGGTATTGGAGTCTGACACGTTGGTTTAAGCCATTTGGCACCGGTTCCTGAGGCCGAGTTCTGTGCAAGTGGCCGAGATGGTCCAGGAGGAGGCAGGCCTGTTCCTGTCTTTGGTCTAAACATCCTACGTAGTTCACAGCATTTCCTTTGTGATTTGGTGACAGGCGTGAAGTGAAAGGTTCAGATGTGACTGTCTAAGGCCTTTTTCAATCTTAGGATTCACGATACTACAGATATTTCCACTGATTTGCTGACCCTGTGGTGACAGGCGGCTGAGTTCTCTTTTGCTCACTTCTGGGATGGGATGCCTGCAGCGGCCTCACCTGGGGGCTGGTTAAAGGTGTGTGTGCAGATGAGGCAGAGAAGTCCCCAGAGGGGCAGGCGAGTGGCCTTGCTCATACTCAAGGAACTCCTGTGCTAATTCACATGAGTGGTGCTTCCAGTAGCAGAGGGAGGCTTTGAGCACAAACGTTTGGCTTGGTCTTCTCGATTTCTTTCTTGGAATATCATCTTGCCATGGTAAGCACAATGAAAACTCAGGAAGTATTTTTAGAGATTATATAATCTATTAATTTAAAGTACATTTACCACAGAACTGCAGTCTGGGGTGGGGGTCCACTCTATTTACTTGTGCTTTCTTCCCTTGGAGTGGATTTTGGTTGTATGGAGAGGCTTGTGACTAGGGGCTCTTGTGTTCCTGGCGTTCTGCTTCTGTGGCCTGTGTGGCCTGTTTCTCCTCTCCCTGGCTTCGGCCTGACTGCCCCTCAGCCTCCCAGCCAGCTGAAGCCACGACATCCCCTCCTCTTAGCTGACTGCATCCAATGTCTACACAACACCCCCCTCTTCTGAGCTGACTGCGTCCCATGTCTACACAACACCCCCCTCCTCTGAGCTGACCGCATCTGATGTCTACACAACACGCCCCTCCTCTGAGCTGACCACATCTCATGCCTACACAACACCCCCCTCCGCTGAGCTGACAGCGTCCCATGTCTACACAGCACCCCCCTCCGAGCCGACTGCGTCCCATGTCTACACAGCACCTCCCTCCTCCGAGCCGACTGCGTCCCATGTCTACACAACATCCCCCTCCTCCGAGCTGACTGCGTCCAATGTCTACACAACACCCCCCTCCTCTGAGCCGACTGCGTCCCATGTCTACACAACACCCCCCCTCCTCTGAGCTGACCACATCCCATGTCTACACAGCGCCCCCTTCCTCCCAGCCGACCGCATCCTATGTCTACACAACACCCCCCTCCTCTGAGCTGACTGCGTCCAATATCTACACAGCGCCCCCCTCCTCTGAGCCGACTGCATCCGATGTCTACATGGTCTTGGTCTCTTGATGTCTAACGTTTCTCTTGCGTTGTTTTGGCTCTTTACGAACTGGGGCTTTGTTCTGATGCTCTGGGGGCCCCTTGGGTAGTCATAGGCCCCCTTCTTGCTAAAACCTTTCCTCTCAGTCTGCTCGGTGTTCCGAGTGGAAAATTACTTGGTGAATGTCGATGCTTTGCAATTTAGAATTAGAACACAGAATCTCAATGGCGCAATCCTTGGGTTGGTGTTGGGTAATGATCTTAAGCACTTTTAGAAAATTTGCAATCTGGAATTTAAGTTGAGAACATTTAAGCTGCTTGAGGTCTAACTCACTGTCTTTGTGTCTTGCATCAAATATAGCTCCTGGTCTAGCGGTTTCTCAATAAATGCTTGAGTAATTGAACTGAGCTTAATATTCCCACCCTGAATTAGAAGGTCCATCACTGAGCAAACTGCAGTGAGAACATGAGTTTTATCCTAATAGAGTAAGAGGTATTTCAAACATCATCATCCAAGTCAGTATTGGGTATCTAATCAAATGACCTCACATAGAGAGCTTTGTTGGACCAGCGATTGCAGCATTGCATTTTTTGGCTGGTGGAAAGTACTACCTTTTCCTTCTTTATGTTTCTGGCGGGGTGTGGGGGGAGGAGCGGGGGAGGGGAGGCACTGCAGGAATCTGCGTGCGTGGTCTGGGCAGATCCCCAGGGCCAGACAGAAGCAGCTGCTTCTCCAGTCCCTGGCAGGTGCTCAGGAAGGCATTAGTAATAGAAATCCTAAAATAATTTCTCAAGTGCAGTGAAGCAGGTTGAAGGACACGAAGAACCGAAGTAAGATTTCTGCACTTACGTTGTTCTTTGATTTTGTGGATTTATTGGACTTTTTTTGATCAAAAGAAAAAATACATACTAAACTATGCTAAATAAGGTAGATCTTTATAAAAACCCCCAGAATAGGGCATTTAAAAAAACACCTTTTTGTTTGTTCTTAGACATGGACTTTCAGAGAAGAACCCTAAGTTGTGGGTTTTAGATTGTAAACGCATAGTTTTCTTTCTGGGAGTTCCGTCTGCTTATTACGGTTCTGCACCAACAAGAGGACGTCCACAGGGCTGTCTGCTCCGCACGTGGCTCTGAGCTTCATGCATGCAATCTTATTTGTGCCCCCTGACGACATGGTGAAGCAGGTTTCATCATAAGCCACGTTTTCCCTGCACAGATGAGGCTGAGGGAGGGCAGACCGCGTGCCAGGATTGCCTTGGGGGGGCTGGCTTGCCTGATGGTGATGCTGGAGCTGGGTGTGAGCGGGGTCTTCCTTACTCATCCTGTTCCTTCTCCCCCTCCTCCCACAAACGACTGAGTATCCACATGAGCCGTGTTGTCTCATAAACCGTTGCCGAGGGACCTGTTTGTCAGGACGGTGGTGCTCTGGGTTTGAATCCATCCGTGGCCCTCAGGCCTGTGTGTCTCCCAGTCTCCCCAAAACTGAACATACGGGTCTTGAAGTGTTTGATTCTTCCTCTCCAGGGACTTGGGTCTCCTCAGGACCAGCTTACTGCAAATACAAGAATGTTCACCTGCGTCTTTAACGGGAAAAGCAAAACCAAAATCTAGTACAGTTTGCTGCAATGACCAGGCCGTTAGACCAACCACTGGTAAGCCAGTGAGTAAACTAAGGGGCCAGGGAAGACACATTTATTGAAAAATTCAAACAATTTAGAATGCTTTCAGGATTTTATTGTTTGACATGATTGATCCTTCCCACTCTGCTTAAAAACAATCAAAGTGGGCGCCTGGGTGGCTCAGTTGGTTAAGCGACTGCCTTCGGCTCAGGTCATGATTCTGGAGTCCCGGGATCAAGTCCCGCATCGGGCTCCCTGCTCAGCGGGGGGTCTGCTTCTCCCTCTGACCCTCTTCCCTCTCGTGCTCTCTGTCTCTCATTCTCTCTCTCAAATAAATAAATAAAAAATCTTAAAAAAAAAAAAAATTCTCTCCTACTGCTTTAAAAAAAAAAAAATCAAAGTAGTAAAATGTCTACATTCAGTTTTGTCACATGAGACCCATCCTAACAAAGAGAAACAACAGGCCGTTTTCCCTCCGTGTTCACTGTTTTCATCCCTTTCTTGCCCTCCTCTTCACGTCCAGGCATCTGTTGTAACCTAAGCGATGTTAGTCTTGCTTTGGAGAAACTGTCTTGGGTGGTTTTTATTCGTGTTCTGGTTAATCTCAGCCCGGAGCCCGAATTTACCCAAATGGTCTTTTCTTTAGGCGTGGTGGTCCGCCCAAGAGGACCCCTACACGGAGGCTTTGGAAATTACGCCCTTCCCACATGTTGCTGGAAGTTCGGTGTGGCTCTGGGGTGGGCGAGCAGAAAACGGGCCGCCTCTAAGTGCCTTTTGCCGCTTACTTGTGAAGTATGAGTGATAAAGCACATGCACACACTACTTCTGTAAATGTCTAGTTGAAGGATCACGGCAGTTGAAAGAGCAAGAAATAGTCCCGTGAAGTAGGCGGGAGGAAAAAGCCACAGACACGTAATGAAACACAAATAAAACGTTTGGTGCTCTAAACAGGAGGTCCATTCGTCCGGTAGACAGGCTTCGGAGCCCTTACGTGAGTGTGTCTTCACTGGGTGGGGCCTTGAGAGTAAAGGGCGCTGGTACATCATTTTGATTTGGAGTATTTTTCATGGAGCTGCGCCCAGGTTGTACAAGTGTATATGTGGGGCGTAGTGAAGATGACTTACGCAAAGCGGCCTGAGCCGGCAGGGGTCCGGGGCCCGCACAGCCTGCATGAGGGCTCAGTGTTATTTTTAGTCCTGGTAGTGGGGTCACTCATCCACCTGGTCTGTTTAAAACACTGCGAGAACCTTTGCGAGTCGGTGCTGCAGACATGGCTGTTTCCAGCCCCAAGTCGTCCTCTGCGGCAGAGCCCGGGCTGGGGTGAGCCTGCCGTCCACCGCTGTCTGCTCACGAGCCACCACGCTGGATCTGGGGGTCGGGGGTGCGAATGTGCACGTCCCAGGCTTCCTGTTAGGCGTGCAGTCTGCTCTCACTGTCCCTCAGTGTCCCGGAGTAGCTCCTGGGTCTAGTGGAGTCAGGTCTCCGGCACCTGTCTCCTGGGGAGGGGGCTGGGGGTATTGTCCAGGAACGTGGGCTAATGTCAGGGTCCAGGGGCTGCAGGCTGCCTGTGACCAACCGGCTGTCCTTCCAGGCCCTGTGCCACACGCACCATGGCGTCCTCCTTCTCGAAAGCCCCCCGTGGTGTGTCATCTCTCTGCTCTGTGCTGGGGTTTTCTTGCCAGTGGAGACTGAAGTTGTCCTGAATGCGGCTCTCAGAGGTGTCCTTGGTGAGCGCCCTGGATGTGGTGACGGATCGCTATTTCACACACACCTACTCTGACCCCTTGCCAGGTGACTGGGGCACCCCACCCAGTTGTCCAGCCCCTTGTCACTGTGCATCCCGGCCCTTTAGCAGCTGCTGTGAGAGGTTTTAGCTGTGATGGTAAGATGAGCCCTAGGTCTGAGGACAGTAACTGACTCATCTGTGCTGTGAGTGTGTCTTCGCTCACACAAGAATCCTTATAAGTGATTATTATTCATTCGTTAAAAAGAATGTGCTGGGAGTTTGTTACGGAGTATGGCAGACTGGATGGATAATGGCCCCTGATGTGCACGTCTGCCCTGGGGAGCCGGTGGGTATTGGTGGGGCCATGACAAAGGTGGATGGAGGTTGCTGGTCGGGTGACCCACATAGCCCGGCCCCGATTGCTAGGACGAGGGTCCGTGAAGCTGGAGAGGGAGGCTGGGGGGGGGCAGACAGAGGGATGGTGGGACTTGGGGGGGCTCACGGGATAATCCCAGGGGGTCTGGCCATTCATTGCTGGCTGTGAAGCCCAGTGGACGGTGGGCACCTGCAGAAGCGGGAAGAGGTGTGAAGATGCGTTCTCCATGGAGCCCCAGAGGGAGCCAGCCCTGTGGCACCTGGACGTTGGCCCCGTGGGACCCATTTGGACCGTGTCTGACCTTCAGAGTTGTAAGATAAATTTGTATCTTAAACTTGAGGCTCAGCACTGAGTCCACAGTAATTTCTTACAGCCACTAAAGCTCCTACACCAGGGTTGCCAGATGGCTCACAGTGAAGTTCGGGAAATAGCAGAAGGAGCCGCTCTGATAAGTAAGTGGCTTCCTGGTTTGGTGAAGGGAGTTGGCCGTGCTGTCTTTCTTCCGAGGTGATGGTTTTCACGCTTACAGAAAGTGTGTCTGCCCCAGCCCTGGAGGCAGTCACCGGCTTCTGATCTTGCTCCCTTTCGTGGAGAAAGGGCCAGAGTGAGAAATGCTGAAGGTAGTTATGACCTTACTGAATTCCGAATTGGGAAAAAACATTGGAAGGACTTGTGATGTTGTGTGTGTGTTTACATACAGCATCCTTTCAGATTTCAAGTTCTGGAAAAAGCAGTAAGTCAGCTCAAACTTTGAAGGAAAGTGCTTCTGGGCAGTGCTGTGGCCGGTACTCAGCCGTGTGCACATCTGGAGACTCTGTGTCCAGCAAAGCTCTCTGGAGTATTTCTCCTCACGGGCCTAGATGTAGCGTTGTTTTGTAGCCAGGGAACCTGCTGGGTGATGTGCTCCAAGTGCTGCCAAGTATCCAGAGGCGCTTTGTTCCCCAAATCATGAGTTATTCCATGGTTTTGGAGTTGATAACAGATGATAGTCTTTTAACTCAGTTGCAAAAAAGCAAACAGAACCTGTGATGATTTAAAGATTATTATTCAGTAGTCATGGCTATAAATACATATAATTTATGGGTATGGCTCTGGGATCAGCTGCAGTATCTTAAACCCATGTGACCCATGAGCAGACCACTCATTGACAGTATTTTTAACATGGGCGGGAGACTGCACAGCCCCGGGCTCTGTTGGAAATGTGAGCAGCAGCTTGGTGCAGGGCATCTGAGAAATGTGGGCAGGCCAGATAATCCAGCCAGGGCCATGTGTGCCTGGGTGAGGGACCGGGACGAGGCTGCACCACCGGTGAGGAGTTCCGTTTTTGTCTCAGCAAATGTACCATCTGCTTTGACGAGCCCACAAGTCCGCCAGGACTCAGCTCAAAGCTTACCTGTCCTTACCTCATGCCAGAAAAACTTATTTCTCAAAGAGGTATTTATAATTTATATAAATGAAGCACTTGAATACCCAGAATATGCATAAGAAAATGTTATCAATTTAAAAAATGCAAAAAAATCTTACTATTTGGCAAATTTTTAACTTCGACATTATTACTATTGCATCAACAGTTGGAAGCATTTGTTTTGTCAGTTTTTAGCATTTTATGTACGAAGTACATTTCAGCAACATCTTAAAGTATTTAGGACTTAGGACAACTTAGGATCTTAGGTGAGACATGGCTCTGGTTCTGAGTGCACGCTGGTGAGCTCCACACTGTCCTGGAGCTGACCAGCCAGGACACTGCCATTTTTATATTAAATGCATGCTGTGCTTGAAAGCAAAGTGAATTTCTTCAAGAGAGGGATTGATGCCACTGCACACCTGTTAGGATGGCCAAAATCCAGGACTGACAACGGCAAATGCTGTTGAGGATGTGGAGCAACAGGAACTCTGGTGGCTGGTGGAAGGCAGAATGGTACAGCCACTCTGGAAGAC
Organism: Neomonachus schauinslandi; assembly: GCF_002201575.2. NCBI lineage: Eukaryota > Metazoa > Chordata > Mammalia > Carnivora > Phocidae > Neomonachus > Neomonachus schauinslandi. The sequence continues at coordinate 136,765,623 of NC_058407.1, forward strand.
AGTGTGGCCGATTCTTAGAAAACTAAACCTACCCTTAGCACATGATCAAGCAGTCACACTCCTTGGTGTTCACTCAAAAGAGCTGAAGACTTATGTTCACACAAAGACTTGCATGCAGCTGTTCCCAGCAGCTTTTTAAAAAATCTTTTTTTTTTCTTTTTAAAGATTTTATTTATTTGAGAGAGAGAGAGAACACAAGTAGGCAGAGCAGCAGGCAGAGGGAGAGGAGAAGCAGACTCCCCACTGAGCAGGGAGCCCGAAGCGGGACTCAGTCCCACAACCCTGAGATCATGACCTGAGCCGAAGGCAGACGCTTAACCAACCAAGCCACCCAGGTGCCCCAAGAATCTTTCTTTTAAAGATTTTATTTGAGAGAGAGAGAGAGAGAGAGAGAGAGAGCACACATGTGCACATGAGTAAGTGGGGGTGGGGGGGAAGAGGGAGAGAGAGAATCCCAAGCAGACTCCACACTGAGCGTGGAGCCCTACTTGGGGCTCGATCTCACGATCCTGAGATCATGACCTGAGCTGAAAGCAAGAGTGAGATGCTTAACCGCCTGAGCCACCCAGGCACCCCTGTTTCCAGCAGCTTTAATCATAATTGCCAAAACTTGGAAGCAACCAAGATGTCCTCTAGTAGGTGATGGATGAATAAACTGTTATATCCAGACAATGGAACATTATTCAGCTAAATGTGCCATCAGCCTTGAAGAGACCTGGAGAAACCGTAAGTACATGTTACTAAGTGAAAGATGCTGATCTGATAAAGGATATACACTAGGATCCAACTGTATGACATTCTTGCTAAGGTAAAGCTGTGGAGACAGTAAGAGATCAGTGGTTGTCAGGAGCTGGGGGGTAGGGAGGGATGAATAAATAGAGCACGGGGGATTTTTAGGGTAGTAAAACTACTGTGTCATACTATAATGATAGATACGTGTCATATGCATCTGTCCCTACTCCTAGAATGCACAGCACCAAGAGTGACCCTAGTGTAGACTGTGGAGTCAGGGTGATGATCAAGTGTCAGTGTAGGTTCATCCTTGGTAACAAATGTACAATCTGGTGGGGATGTTGATAAATGGGGAGGTTATGGAGGGGGGCAGGGGGTATATGGGAAATCTCTGTACCTTTCTCTCAATTTTGCTGTGAGCCCAAAACTGCTCTAAAAGACTCTTTAAAAAGAGGGGGGGTGGTTGGTGCATGCAGGATGAACAGACAAGCCTCACGGGAAGGGAGGGCTTCCTGGAAAGGGTGTTCTTGCAGAGAAAGGGGCTGCTTGAGACACCAGAGCATGGGGAGGGAGTGAGCTCATGGGAGCTGGGTCTGCCTTGCTCTGTGTAAGTGGCAGTAGGTGAGAGAGTGGGTGTTCAGGGGTGGGATCAGGGAGAGAGATGGCGGGTGGGTTATAGTAAGCATTGCCCTATGTCCCCAGTGGTTCAGACTGTATTTTGATGGTGGTGGGGAATCCTCAGAGGGTTTCCATCAGAGACGTGACCGACTTGCACGTCACTTGTTAGCATGTGTTGAGGGCTGCAGTGATCTCATCTGGCCTTTACACAACTCTCTGAGGTAAGCTCGTTTATTGCCCTGATTTACATTTGAGAAACCTTGAGGGTCTAATGTGTGTCTTTAAGGTCCCACTGCTTGTTACTGGTGGAACTGGTATCAGAGCAGGTCCTGACTCCACACCTGAGCCCCAGCCTGTTGCTAGTCACCGCAGCCTGGGGGTGGGGAGGAGCTGCTGGGGGGGGGGGGAGGGAACAAGGAGCGAGGAGGGTCCTTACGCACTTTAGGGGAGCAGTGGGGAGTTGAAGCAGCTAGCGGTGCGAGGAGAGATAGAACAGAATGTTCATGGGGCGTCAAGAAGGCAGACACACCACACTTGGTGGCTGTGTGGAGCGAGGGATGCGGAGAACCAGGAGTCCAGGATGAATCAGATTTTCGGTTTGGACCAGAAGAAGAAGAGTGGGGTGATATCTGTGGTTGTCTCTGGGCGTGTTGAGCTTGGGGAGCAAGGGCTACCTGAGCAAAGGTAGCTCCCTGGTGGTTAGTGTGCCACAGGAGGGTCCCTCAGGAAGGAAGTGCGTTAGAGAGGATGTTCCCAAGGCACGTGTGTCCACAGCTGACATCCTGAGGATGTGAGAGCACAGGAAACAGGCACTTGGATGGACCCGACAGACTGCCACCAAAGGAGATGGAGAGCCACCAGTGAGAGGGATGGGAAACGGTTAAGGTTGGGAATGTGGACTGATTCAGCTGCCAAGTTGGCATTGGCGGCCTCCATTAGGCATGTGTGTTACAACGTTTATTTGGGGGTAAATTCATCTGGTTACCAGAGGTCAGTCAGGTCTGCCAAAATCTGGGAAGCTATTTAGCACTAAAGATGATTATAATGATGGCTTCTTGGGTATGATAACCAGATTAAACCCCAGCATTTATGAACTGGAATTATATTTTTCTTTCCTTAGTTGGCTTTATTGAAGTGAGGCTCTTAAAACCAGACATATAACCAAAGAGATAACTAATATATATACTTTTTCGTTTATTATAGGAAGAGAGTGTCCTCTCAGATTTTTAAAAAATGCTTAGAAGGTCCCCAATGGAGGCGCTAAATGTTTCCGTTGATGTTACTTGCTTCTGCTGGTAGTGAGTCATACATATGTATTTTTTTCTCAACTGTTGCTTTAAAAATGCTTGGATTTGAATGGATCAAAATAAGTGCTTTTAAATCAGTTTTCCCCTGAGCCAACATATCTGAAGGACACAGATTTGCTAAGGCAGGGATTTTTTTGCAGAGGGAATCTAGGATGTGTATAGTTGGACAGAGCTCTCTGGATAATTCCAACATGTTTCCCTGGAGGAGGATCTCTTATTGTTGAGAGTCACCACACGATAATATGCAGGGTTTTCCAGCTCAGGATTCTCGAAGCTTCTGCAATCTGTGGATTTATGTCTTTCATTAATTTTGGAGATCCTTGGTGGTTGTCTCTTCAAATATTTCTTTTCTCCATTTTCCCCTGTTCTGTGGGACCATCCCAGCCTTGGATGCTGTGTTCTGGTTCCTCCACCCACTTTCCTTTCTCTTTGTGCTTCCGTATGGGTGATTATTAATCTGCGTTCAGGTCCCCCCCTCCCCTAACTTGGCTTGAGTCTGCTAATAAGCCAGTTGAAGTCATTCTCCATTTGTTACCATGTTTTTATTTTCTTTCCTTTTCATTTTTTTCTTCGAGTTTCCTTCTCCTTGAAGTTCCTCATCTCTTTATGTGTGTTGGCCACACTTCGCATTAGAACCTTTAACATATTAATCATCATTTTGAAAACTTCCCATTCTGTTTGTTGTTACTTCTGGGTCCTCTCTGTGTCTGGTTCTGTGGGTGGCTTTGTCTTTATGTTGTGGGTTTTTTTTTTTTTTTAATTTTTTTTTGCTTTCTTCATGTGTCTTTTTTTTTTTTTTTTTAAAGTTTTTAAACTCCAGTATAGTTAACATCATCTGTATGTTTTTGATTGAATACCTGACACCAGCATAGGAGGGCAGAGACTAAAGTGAAGAGTTTGTATGCTGGAAATGGCCCCACTCTCCTGCAAAGTCACTGGTGTGGGAGTGGGGTTTGGGGTTTCTTGTTGTTATAGCCCCTTCAGATTCCTACAACCCCATCTTATTCCTGGGCTGGGGTGTCCTGAGGTTTTCTTAGGATTCCTGACCCACCCTCAGGTCAGAAAGCTGTGGGTCTCTCCACGCCCTCATCCCTTGTAGGCTGTTGCTGGGCATGGGGGAGGGGGAGCCCCACTGGGCGCATCCACAGCCCCTGATCTGGGGTACCTTGGGGCTTTTTGGGTGATGTTAGCTCTCTTCCTCATGGCAGCCAGTCTCCTGTTACCATTGGCCGTAGACATTTCCTGCCCCTTCTCCAGGAATGGAGCTCTTTTTCTGCCCCTTCCTCTTGGCACTGGGTCTTGCCCTGTGCCTTGGGGGCCCACGGTGCAGCCACCCTCCCACCCACGGCTGAAGGCATGCCACGCTGTAGGGGAGAGGGTCCTGCTTCCCCTCTTCATGTTCTCCTGTGGGAGCGGCCCCGGTCCTGAGTGCCCAGGGAGGCGCGGGCTGTGTGCAGGCTGTGGCTTCCGCAGTATGTTACTAAATTAGGTGAGATCTTCTACCTCCCTGGGCTGGCACCGGCACCTTGGCCCTTGGGCCCCGCCTCTCCTTGGAGCCTCAGTGATCGCCCTGTCTCCCCCTCCCAACCCTGCCCATTTGGAGTCTGATACGTGAATCACTGACCTTTTAGGGTGTGAGGATGATTGAGTCCAGCCTGGCCGGACTGAGGCCATGGCTGCCTTTTATCAACCACGTGGTGCTCCAACTTTGTAGCTAGAGGATCCCAGTAAAATGCAGATTGCTAGGCAGCCCCCGTAACCTTTCTGTGCCTGCACCTGAGTATTTTGAGGAAGCTAAGGACGAGATTCTGACCTGTCCTTGCCGTGGGCTGCTGCATCATGGAGGGAATTCCGTTAGCTGATATTCACTCTGGGGCAGACATGGCACTGTACCTGAAATGGGCAGGGTTGCATCAATCCAACAGTGACCCCGAGAGGCCCCTGCCCGGGCCGGGGAGACTCAGGTCAGCGTGGTTTTCTTTGTCTCAGGCCCAGTTCAGCGTGGGGCTGGCCCTGCTGCTTTGTTCTTGCCGATGGGACCCATAGGAGGGTTTCCCCATCTGAGAAGGTGGACACAGGCCTACTCAGGAGAAACATAAGTTTATGAGATTTTCCTTAACACTATAGATTTTAAAATTCATACTGGGGAGAAAAAGAAACTTTTATAAAGGAAGCAAATTAATTTGCATTTGACTGAAGATGCTCTCATTGATTCAATAGTTGGTTTGTTTAGGAAACTGGTCCCATGAGCAATTTCTGTAGATTGATTGGAGCTTTCATCTGGGTTCGTCTGTAATGTAAATAGGAGCTTATTGTGGCCCAGTGGCTTGTGAATTTTGCATCAGATTGTAGTCCATATTACAAACTGCTGCTTGAAAATTTAATTGATGAAACTGTTAGAAATTCTGTGCTTGTTTTGGAGCCCAAAGTAAGAAGAATGGAATTTTTTTCCCCCCAAAAGGCGTACAATTCAGGGTTAGACTGGGTGGTGGGGAGCCGTGAGCCTCCCCTTCTGCATGGAAGCAGGAGCATGGCCCGCCGGTTTCCCCGCAGTCCTCCGGACGGCACCGGGAGGAAAGGGAGCTGGAGGTCCAGATCCCCACCATGGGTTTCTTTCCCTAAGCCCCGAGCCTCTCACGTGGTCCTGAAACTGGGCTACCTGGAATCTGTGCAGCCTTCCTGCAGACACAAAGTAATTAACTGAGACACAAACTATCTCGTAACTGAGACACAAACTAGCTCGTGGCATCTGGTCTCTGGGTAGCATTTCCTGGTAGGAGCCCTTTGGATGATGTGAGGGGAGTCCAATCCCTGTTGCTTTGAGGACGAGTGTAATCTGATGCCGGAGATACAGGTTTTCAGTCAACTAAGCTTCAGTGAAGGTAACAAAAAGGGGATTTTCCACGACAGAGCCCAGCATCTCTTCCCAGTGGGTTGCGCGCTGTGCGTGGGTGTTTCCTCCATGGGTGAAATCTGTTGGTGACGTTGTTCCAGACGCATCTAAAGTTCTACTGAGGGAATAGGTGAGGAAACTGTGTTCTGGGCTGTATGTCTCCGCGAGCCAAGTACATCAGTGTTTCTCTGTCCGAGAGGGGCCCTTGGTAATGCCGTTTCTGCATGTCTCCTGCGCCTCGGGCAGTGACCGTAAACGACCTTGAGGTCGCGCTCATGAAGGTTGGGTCTGTTGGACGTGTCTGAGGAGGCAAACCCTCAGCAAGTAACTGGTGCCTCCGTGGTGTGCACCCGCCCACAGAGCGTCTGCACGTTTCCAGGCCTGTGGACGCAGCCGTGGTCGTCCTCAGTGATGAGGCTGAAGACAAGCCGTTTGCTCTCTTCTTAACAGCTGAGCAGATGATTTCTTCTGAAAGGAAAAAGCAAGTGACGCACACAAGATTTCTATTTCTGTCACTTGGATTTTGGCAGAAACAGCCGCTCGGAGGAGCCCCCGGGGGCTGCTTAGGTCCTGCACCACATCACAGTGAAATTTCCGGGTAGATCTCGTTGAGGAGCATAGTATGTGTTGTGGAAACGCTCTCCCCGTCCTCCTGTCATGAGAGCCTGGGGCAGAAGCTGCCTGTTCTGCAGAGGGCGTGGGTGGTAGTGTGGGCGGGCAGGCTCTGTCTTCCCTGTCCTGGACCCGCCCGGGTGGCAGGGTCACCACTTTTCGCCGGGCAAGTGGGGACGGAGGTCACACCCAAGGTAGGGCGGGGACTCAAAGCCAGGCCGTCTGACTCTGGAGGCCAGGTTCTTCTCACCACACATGTTGTCTCCTTTTACCTGACGACTTGCTTTGTGATGATGTGTTGAACTCCTCGGGGAATCCGGAAGAGCTTCTAGACATCTACAGGCTCCCCTGAGCTGTGATGTCCACTGTGGTGGCCGGTCGCCAGGGGCTAGCGTAAATTTAATTACGGGGAGTAAATAGATTTGCCAGAGAAGTTAATTAATTGAAGGTTCGGTCCCTGAGTCACACTAGCTAGTTTTCAGGTGCTCGGCAACCCCATGTGACTGTTGGCTTCTGTTTGGACAGAGCAGATGTGGGGCCTCCCAGAGTAGGGGCGCCTGCACAGAAGGGCTGTGGGTGCGCTTCAGTCTTCGTGGCTGGGGCGTGGGCGGACGCTGCTGTGCTGTGCATGTCCAGATGGCCTCTCATCTCCGCTGAGCCACTCTTTGCCTTTTTGTTTGTTGGTCTCAGGTGGGGGATGGGGCAGCTCCTTGCTTCCCTGGCCAGGCCCCATCCCAGTGAGTCTCCAGTAGTATTTTGTCAGAGAAACCCTCGCTCCCACTGTCTATACCATGTTGTGTTGACCTCAGATTGTGAGCACAGGTGGAACTCTGCTTTGATTCCTGGCCACACACAGAACCTAAACAGTTGTCCGTATTTCTTGTATGGGGAAAAAAAAAAGTTGTGTGCTTGCTAGTTTGAGTTCAGAGTATCTGCATTTGAAAGGAGAGATCCTGGCAACCATCTCTGAGCTGGGTCTCCTGGTCTGCAGTGCTGCGGGCTTGGTGAGCGGGAGCACAGTCACCCATGTGAGGTGACCCAGGCCTCCTGGACGTCTGCACCGAAAAACAGAGTTCCTGAATCAGGCTGGAGGCAGGCAGGGCAGGGCCCGGTGCGGGTGATGTGTTGGGTTTGGGCAGATGCACATGCGCCCCAGGGCTGCTGTCTGGGGCCTCTGCTCGGGAGGCTCTGGGCCGGAGGAGCTGCTGCCGTGGCCACATTTCCGGCGAGGAGGGAGAAACCTGGTGGACCCCATCTCCAGGCGACAGTTCCTGGTATAAAGTCCACTTGAGATTTGGTTGCAGACTGTGCATGTGCTCTAATGACCTGCTGCGAGGGTCCCATGGCATCGATCACGGATGAGAAGCAGTGATAGTTATCAAGAGGCAAGGCATCCACGCCGTCCGTGTGGAAAGTGGGGCGGTGTGTGCCCACCCAAGCCTTGCCAGGAATGCCGAGCCAGGGCCACCAGTGCTCCGTGCCTTGACTGGCCTCCAAGTCGGATTCCTGCCTGGCTGGGCTCCTCCCAGCTGCACCACCCCTCCCAGGCCTGGCGGGCACATTCCAGGCGGTCACTCTCCACTCCCATGCCAGGACCAGCTGCTTATTTATAGAAGCAGCTCCCCATTCTTCTACCTGTCACACTGACCTCCTGTACGTGTGGGCACGGAGGCAGAGAGGGGTTCCTGTGTCGTCCTGACGTCCAGGACGCCCTGGCTGGCCTGGGGGCCTTGCCAGGAGCAGAGTGAGTAGGCAGAATACGTCTTCCCTCCCATGGGCGTGCACCTGACGTGGCTTCTTTAACTCGTGGCGGAATGTGCCAGTGTCGGCCCGGAGTGTGGGGCCGTCTGGGGCCCTGGCAATGCCATTTCTGTGAATCATTGTCTAATTTTACTTGTTAGGTAAGCTAAAATTTCCCGTTGGTTTTCCGGCAGGTCTCCTGTTGAGATACGCTGTGTCCGGGGATAGGGTAGTCTGTGGTCGAACATCCATTCCTGGCTTGGCTTAAGCAGAACTGTGACATGAAGTGTTGAAAGGTCGGGTTTCTTTTCATCAGCTTCTGGGAATCCACAGACCCTGGTGCTTGTCCGTCACCACCTGTGAGCTTGAGAACCACCCATGGGCCCACACCCACAGGTTCAGAGTCCCTGGGTTTGGGAGGGGTGCAGAGCATGTGCTGATTTAACAGGCTCCGGAGATTCGGATGCCATGCCCGTCCAGAGCCTCCTCTCGTTGACTTGCAGGGAGCAGGTGCCCTTAGGTTTCTGCACACCTGTTCTTTAAAGTTCTTATGGAATGGAATTAGAAATCTTAAAATCCATTTCTTACAAATTGACGGTCCTTTCTTGTATAAAACAAGAACTAATGTTCTTCTGTAGATGAGACCGCCCGCAACTCTGCTGTTGACCACCCTAAACCAGACACGTCTATCTTGTACCACCAGTTTCACAGGCATGGAATGTTCTGTCGTAAGCAAGACCAGGGGAAGCGTGTGGCTAAAACACACCACTATCGCAGCCAGTTCAAAGTGTACACCCATCTGCTGAGAATGGTCAGTAGTCATTTATTTTTTTAGGTTTTATTTATTTATTCTTCGAGAGCGCAAGCACGAGCAGGAGGAGAGGCAGAGGCAGAGGGAGAAGCAGACTCCTCGCTGAGCAGGGAGCCCGACAGGGGCTCCATCCCAGGACCCTGAGATCAAGACCTGAGCCAAAATCAAGAGTCAGACCTAAACTGATTGAACCACCCAGGAACCCTGGTCATTAGTCATTTGAAATAACTAAGTTTACTTAAGGAATAAATAAGGAAGGATAAGCAAGTGCTTTCAGTAATAAACCAGTGTGTCTCATGTGAACCCTGACCCTTTCTGACCTTGAAGAAAGGACACTTGGCTCTGTGGGACTTGACCGTTCCTTTTCTTTCTCGAAGTTCTGCCTCTGTTCAAAGCAATGAGCAACTACATGTGGATTCTCATCCTTTCTGTGAGGACATGTGGCAGTCGCTCAGCCAGATCATGAGCAAATACGCCCCTGATGTGCGCCCGCCCATTGTGCTCCCCCGTGCAGTCCCCTCGGGGGACGTGGAGAAGTACCAAGTACAGAACACGCTCCAGGTGCCTCTGCTCTTTTGAAATAAAAATTCAAAGAAACCATTTTTCCTCGATGTCCTGCCCCATATTTGACTTCCTCCTGGAGGCTTTAGGTTCTCCCGATCCTTGGGGGACTTCTTCCCAATGTCACATTCTCATTTGAAGATCGAGCTAAGCTCAATGTACTGGATTTAAAAATACCTTTACATATTGAACGTTTTATTTGTGAAAAATAGGTGAATGGGTTTATTCTTGGTGGTCACTGATATGATAGATTCTTAAAACAAAACAAAATAACAACAAAAGCAGCTGTGTCTGGAAAGCCCTGAAATTAAAAGACCCATTTGGACAGGATTTGGACACCAGTTGTGAATGGCCCCAGGGCACACTCCACTGGTGGATCCAAGGGTCTGAAGTCACAGAGATGTTTTTCAACCTCTAGACAAAATACTGATACTAACTCAGCTAATAATTGCTGTGTGGCAGGCCCTGTTCGGGGAGACAGGGTTCAGTCACGGATAAGCAGCAGTTGACCCTGCCCCCACTGGGCTGCTTTTTCTCTTTTTTCTTTTTTTCCTTTTCGTTGAGTAGAAAGCGTAGAATGTTTCATTGCCCAGAGTAAGAGAATGGAAAGGAAGTGTTCAGATTTTCAATTGCTAAATCCAAAAAAGCTTCATGAGGGGAAGTTTTAGGAAGTGTTGGTGAGACGGCTCTTGTATTTTAGGTACGCAGTGCTTCTTTGAGAAAGGCTGTGTGGGACGCAGGCCTGGTTTGCCTGGGTTAGGGAGAGTAGAATGCCTGGAACAGCCTGAGGAATTCTGGCAAAGGGCTTCCAGAAATAGGTGAAACTTAGGGACTTGACATTTGTTGCAGAGAAGAAAAAAAATTGCCAGTCTTGGGGTCTTTTGTCCCCTATATATGGCTGTCAATCAGTTCTGCCCTTAGTTTTATTTAGTTATATTCTTTTTTATTAGGGTTTTTTGTTTGTTTTTTGTTTTTTGTTGTTTTTCTTTTTGATCCTTGTTTCTCTGTTTGGGAAATGTTAGCCACTCTAACAGCTAGGTACCCACAGCTCAACACTAAAAAAAAAAGTCTTAAAAATGGCCAGAAGACCTGAACAGACATTTCTCCAAAGAAGACAAAACAGATGGCCAACATCACTTGTCATCAGGGAAATGCAAATCAAAACCACATTGAGATACCACCTCACACCTTTCAGAATGGCTAAAATCAACAACACAAGAAACCACAGGTGTTGGCAGGGATGCGGAGAAAGGGGAACCCTCATGCACTGTTGGTGGGAATGCAAACTGGTGCAGCCCCTCTGAAGAACAGTATGGAGGTCCCTCAAGAAGTTAGAAATGGCACTACCCTGTGACCCAGCAATGCACTGCTGGGTATTTACCCAAAGAAAACAAAACACGAATTGGGAAGATATATGCACCCTATGCTTCTAGCAGCATTATCTGCAATAGCCAAGATACGGAAGCAGCCCACGTGCTGACCTATTGACTGATGAATGGATAGAGATGCAGTATATATATATATATATACACAATAGAATATTAGCCATAAAAAAGAATGAGATCTTGTCATTTACAACAAGTGGGTGGATCTAGGGAGTACAATGCTGGTGAAGTCAGTCAGAGAAAGACAAATACTGTAGGATTTCACTCATGTGGAATATAAGAAACAAAACAAAGACAAACCAAGAAACAGACTCTTGGCTCTAGAAAACACAGTGCTGTCCAGCAGAGGGGAGGTGGTGGGGGTGCGGGGAGACAGGTGATGGGGATGAAGGAGTGCATCTGTGATAAGCACAGGGTGATGGACGGAAGTGTTGAATCGCTACATTGTATACCGGAAACTAACACTGTATCTTTACTTCAATTAGAAAAGCCAAGGAACATGAGACTATCCTGTTAATTAAATAGTCTTAACTTTAGATTAAACGGAATCATTTGAAAGAAAGGGAAACTGTTTTGGGGAAAAAATTACCCTTTTTTCCCCAAAGATAAAAGGATGACTTACATTGTTTTCTGAGTTAATTATTAGATCGTATGAACTGGTTTTGAAAAGACACCATGGGAGCTGTTGTTAATTCAGGAAATTACTCTTGTTCTTAAAGTATCAGCTTTCATACAATGGACTGCCAATATTTCCAGTCGGCTTCAACATTGCTTCCTGGACTGTTAGTGAATAAAGGACATCAGCTCCTTCCCTTCTCTGATACTTTGCAAGAGAAAAGTTCCTGACAGCTGAGGGAACAACATTCTGCCAATTTCCTCTTGATTCCAGAACCAGAAAACGTTGTCACCTTGTTAATTCTAGCGTTTACTTTTGGAAAGTTTGTACCATGAGGGAAAAGGTCACAGTGCTTAACAGGGACTTGAATTTAGGTGGAGATAGTTAAATATATTCTAATCGTATTTGTCTCTTGATATTTTTAGCAATTTTACATTGAATTTAGAACAGTGAGTCATAGCAGCTAAATGTGTTCCTACCTTTTCCTTTTCTGGTGCAATATTACTTCTGTTTATATGACGACTGTGATAGGAACCATGAGGATTATGCTTGCGATTCAGGGGTTTTCTGCTTTGAACATGTGAGGAATTTCAGGGGAACCAGTTAGTCATACTTTTAATAAATACTGCTGGGCATTGGGGTGAGTAGTGCTTAACTGTATCATGGGAATGATAATCCCATGAAACGGTTATATTTTTATACAAGACTTCTGTGTAGTGAACTCCCTCGTGTCGTAGGATAATATGCAGCAGGTTTGCAGGAGGTTTACCCCCAGAAAGTCTGTTCTGAATGCAAGTGTCAACGTATTTTTGAGATGATCTTTGTGCGTGGCTATGGGAGGGAGAAGGAGGGTCCTATCAGACTTGCTGATGAGCGTTTGTGCGTGTTTCGGGGAGAACCGGCAGCAGCGTCTGCCCGCTGTGAGCCCTGCGTCCTCCTCTGGGGTGCTCACCCCGTGGGATTGTAGTGCGAGCCGAAGCCCTCACTGCAGGTTCGTGCAGCTTAGTGACAGGGCGCAGGTGGCTTTGGAAACCTGTTTTGGCTTTGTCTGAACTGGTAAAATGCTACAATCTTATTGTAGATTCCCACCTTATCCTCCCTGAAGATTATAAATCGTGGTTCCCTGAGTGTCTGTTGATGAGGATGGCAGCTGTAATTTATTCGTGGAAATGGACACCGTCTGATGTGGGCTCATGGACATACATGGTTGTGAGCAGTCCTCTCCAAGTCCGCCTGAAAAGCTGGAAGGGGATTGATGCGTCAGCTACCGTTCGAGGCTTGTGGACTCCCGGACGTGCCCTTGCCATCCTCCCAGCTGTGTTTTCGTCATAGCTCAGCAGGTGGTTAAGTGCTTTCTGAGGGCACAATGGTCACCCAGGTTCGAGGTGCAGTCTTCTCCCGTCTCAGGGTCCCATGCACGCTCGAATTGTCCTCTGGGTCCAGATCGTGTCTGTGTCTTCAAGGCCTTCTGGAATGACGAGGAGGAGGGAAGGCTTTAGAAGCCTTAATAGCAGACCGAACACCCTCTTCCCTTGTGCTGAAGAACCCCATTAGAGTAAATAGGGTGTTGTGGGGTCTGCTCTGCGCTTGGTCCCCGTACGGGGCACCATGAAGGGCTCATAAGATGCAAGTCTGTCCTAGAGGGTTACCCCTCGGCGCAGAGCTCACGCACGCGTGTGTGTGTATGTACGGCAGAGGATCCGGCATGTTGTGAATACTGGAACATATGGTTTTGGGGGTTGTTTTTTTGGTGTATTCTGGTTACCTGTCAAATAATTGCTAGAAACCCCTCTTTAGGCTCTAGTCAGGTTTTACTGCAACATAGTTCTTCCAGCTTGCCGCACCAAGATGGAAGAATAGCATGGTGATCAGATACAGTTGACGAATCAGCAGTCCCACAAACTTGTGTGCCGGTGTTTTCTCTGATTTGGGGATGGGTCTGGTTTCTGAAATGGAAGAAACATGACTCTTTCAGAGGGGTTTTGGCTCTTGTTAATCTTGTGTGGGAGATAGCAAGGAGTCCTTGAGAAGTGGGACGCTTTTGTTGATTCAAGAGAACTCCCAAGTCCCCGCAGAGAAGCTGGGTGGGCGGTGGCTGCATGGGGCCCCTGCAGAGCCTTCTGGAGGCATGGGGGAGCCCGCGGGCATGGGCACGGCAGCGGGAGTGCGGGCCGGGCGAGCTGTAGCCGTCTTTGATGTGTGATGTGCTCCCGCTGGGGGCTGTGAGGGGCGGGTCTCCCGTGGCAGGCCCTTCCTTCCTTACAGAACTCACCTGGAAGACACCACTTAGGATTTGCAGAGCAGAATGAAGAAAACACACTTGGTGGTTCACTTGTATCCTCACTTTCTGAAACTTCCCAGTGGCAGGCATTGCGGCTGGCTCTGGGGACCCATTTTGAAAGACCATGGCGTCCAGGTGATACCGTGGCGTGGTGCCAGGCGTGGACCTGGCCACTGTGGGCCCGGGATGGAGGGATTGATTTTTCACCTTGGGGTGGGGGTGCTTCACAAGCAGGGACCCCTGAGATGGGCTCACAACATTACATGTGCCCAGAAATGGTGTATTCTCAGAGGGTTGTCATAGCCTGGGCTCGAGACCTGAGGGCCATTCTGCTCTGGTCCCCTCTGGTGAGATGAGTCTTGTTTTGGTTGTTGGGGGAATCCCCTCTGTCCTGGCCGTAGGGAGCATTCACACTTCTGTGTTTATTTACGAGTGTGAGAGAAATTCCCAGGAAGGCAGTTTTATGGTATTTTTATGTGATCTTTGTGTCTAGGTGAATGACCTGCAAGTATTGGTGGACCATGGTTCACAGTTTGAGGAGGATCGATACCCCAAACAGAAGGGGCTGTGGTTAAATCACATCCTCCTTTAGAAATGACTCTTCTGTGTCAGAGACCTGGTTCAGCAGCAACCTTCACGTTCAGATCCAAAACGGGGATGATGAAATGTCACGGTTTCTGGTTTCCACTGAGAATTTGCCTCAATAACCGTCTTTTACAAATAACAGTTTATATATTTAGACCAGGGCTCAGGGCAGGGCATCCATGCATCTTGTGATCTGTGGTGACGTTATGTTTTTGGTCAGGGATTGAGACGTCACTGGATTTGGCGAGACAATGCTGAGTGGCAAATGGAAAAGAACATTTCAGGAAACTCTGGAATCTGGTGTGAAGCTAATAGATTTGGATTCCCATAATGTCTGAAGACCCCCTGAATGCCAGTAGTCGGGATGGTGGTAGGCGTCTGACTGTGCCACCCTGATTTCCCATTTTAGGAAGAAAACCTCACTTAGATCTGAAATGTTGTGTGTGTAAGTCCTGGCGTCCAACCATCTCAGAGCCCCCAACACTCTGCACTGGGGGGAGGAGGTTGTGATTCTCAGGTCACATACGGGGAGCAGAGGACCAACCCTCCACCACACACACACGCACGCACGCACGCACGCACGCTGGCCGTGTGCGTTCCATGTACTCTCTGAGCCTCCACAAACAGCCGTCTGCCCCCGATACTTCGATGTTCTGTATTGTCATAAAGCATCGCATTGTCCATGTCTCTTGATTGGCTTGCGCTTAGACTGTTCAGATAGCAAGGGCCCTCTCAGTGTCCTTGAACTATAATTTCTGTGATGGACTAGTATTGAGAATGTGCAGGAAAAGCATCAGCCAACAATTTGATAGGGCGAACCCTGAACATATGGCCTGGGCCTAAGTGAGAATTCATGTTTTCCTTCCCCCCAGATACTGGTTTTACAGCCCCCTAACTGGCCAGGGGTAGGTCATGTGTCGCCAAGTCCTAGGCAGACCCCCAAATTAACTAAATAGTTCTTGTCTCTATTCTTTAATATACTTTCTTAGTGTATGCGGGACCATAGAATTGAGAATTGTGTTTGTGGAGGAAATTCATGTCTGTAATTATGGAGAAATTTGTTTGGGGGGGAGGATAGTTCCTTTAAAAATTCCAAACATAAAGGTTTATATAATCAGGAAGCTGTTTATTGTAGTGAGATAAGATTTAGCTGCAGTCCTAGGGGTGGGTCGGGGAGGGGCCTGAGGTATGTGATGCCGGCTGTCGGCCAAGGAAGCTGGAGAGGAGGAGGGACCAGCCCTGCCCACACCTTGAATTTAGCCTGGTGAGATTCCTGATCTCCAGATCAGGAAACGAATCCAGCATTTCTGTTCTTTACCTCTGAGCGTTTTAGAAATAGCGACATCGTATGAGCCTTTCCTGTCCCTTAAATGATCATGAGAGGTGGTTTCTAGGAAATAATCGGTAACTAAACTTCAGTGGAAAAAGAAAAATTGGACAGAAGTAGTATCTACTTTGGGTCTATTATTTGGGCCTTAAAAAACCCTATATTTTAGTCACATAGTCCCTTCCTGTTGTTGATGCATTGGAAATGCTTGTTCAGGTCTCCTGGGAGACTAGGCTTTCCCGCACTGTGCGTTTACAATACAAAATTAAAGCTAATTAGAGATCCGCAGAAGTCCCGAGTCTGCACTAATCGAGGTTTGGGGACTGGGATGCAGAACTCACCCAAAGAACTGTTGGGAACAGTAAAATGGCAAAA
Source organism: Neomonachus schauinslandi (assembly GCF_002201575.2). Lineage (NCBI taxonomy): Eukaryota > Metazoa > Chordata > Mammalia > Carnivora > Phocidae > Neomonachus > Neomonachus schauinslandi. The sequence goes on from NC_058407.1 coordinate 136,781,466, forward strand.
CTGGCTGGAAGTTGTCATTTTCCTATTTCATGTACTTTGTAATAACTAATGTTCACATAGGTTTCACATGTGAATTGACATGTTGGACCTTAATTGGGAGCATCCAACATCTTTCCAAGCAGATCGGTGGTGACCGGGCATTCCTGGGGCGGGCTTTAGTTTGTGTTAGAGGGTGTAGGGCAAGTTGTTGGCTAATTGCTCCTGAGAGAACTGTCCTTAAAAATCAGCACTGGGAACTCTCCCGGATGTTGTGTGTTTATCAGCTCCCAGTCACTGTAGGGTGGGATGTGAGTCACGTTCAGCCCCCCCCCCCCCGACCTCTGCAGCAGAGGCTCTGGTTCTGGGCGCACCTGTCTCTGCCGAGCCCCGTGCCCTGCTCCAGAGGAGTCCATCTGCATGTGTAGGGTTTCCCTGGGACTCTGGCCCATTGAGGAGCTGTGACTGGGGATAAGACGTTGCCTTGCGTCCCTATGGCAGAACCCTGCCCTTTTGCCTTTGCTTCTGGGGGGGAACAGGAGCGGCATGTATGGGTCCGAGGGTCAGTGCCAGATGCTCCAACAGGAATGCAACATGAGGACTTTGCTCAGATGGCCTATGGGAGGGCTGTCGGTCGGCATGTGTTCCAGACCCTACAGACCTGGATGTCTGACAGCAAGGAGCTCAACTGAGCCCCGTGTGCTGCAGGACAGGTTGGCAAGGAAGTGCCCACACCTGCTGTGCTTCCTGGAAAGATCCCCAAAGACCGAAGGACCTGATGCCCCTGTGCACCCTCCACGCTCCAAAGCTTTGCGTCCTGGGTGATGAGACCAGCTGCTTGCACCGCTGATCAGTGGGAGCAAAGTGCTTGTTACCCAGATGCTGCAGGCTTCTCTCCATCCCAAGGACGCCGCAGCCTCACACCTTCTCTCCCTATTGTGGACTTGCCGTTGCCTGCCCCCGGAACCCCTCTCAACAGAGCGGGGAGTGTGCCCACGTTCCAGACCACATCGGAGTGCATGGGAAACCTGTGTGTCTGGGAAGCGTAGTTTTAGCTTTTAGCTTCATCTGGAATTGAGATCAAGTGAGCCAATCCACAGCATCCGTCTGGATCCATAAACTTATTATAGTTCTAAAAGTAGTCATTTCTTAAAATAAGGTTTTAAAAAGTGGTCATTTCAGTTTTAAGAAAAATCAAGAGCATTTCAACTTTTCTCATGCCTCTTGACATCTAAAATGAGAATGGTGATTTTTGAAGCATGGGTGTATTTTTTATTGTTGGGTGTTGTAAACCTTTATGTAGCTTTATTTTCGGTTTTGCCTGATGATCTAGAAATTTACAGAATACGTGGTGTGGTAATAATGCTAGTTATGTTTGTATGACTTTGTTTTTAGAAGCAATGAGAGTGTTATAATTTAAAACCTCTATAGTTGACCGTTGAACAGCATGGGTTTGAAGTGTGCAGGTCTCCTTATATGCAGATTTTTTCCGATAAATACAGAACAGTACTGTAAATGTGTTTTCTCCTAAGATTTTCCTTACATTTTGTTTAGCTTTCTTTATTGTGAGAATACAGTATATAACAGGTATCACATAGAAAATATCGGTTAATGACTGTTCTCAGTAAGGCTTCCCGTCCACAGTAGGCTATCAGTGAAGTGTTTGGGGGACTCAGTTACCCGTGGATTTTTCAGGGTGCAAAGGTGGACGCCAGCGCCCATGGCATTGGAGGATCAGCCGCAGCACAAAGTAGGATGATTGGCTGGAGAAAAAAGTCAGCTGTTGGTTTTCTTTTTAAGGACACAGGACGTAAGTGTAGACGAGTGAGTGTGGGCGGAGCGGTCCCCCTTTCCGGGCTCGGCGGAACCCGAAGGGGAGCACGGCCTTCCCGCAGCTCCGTCCGTCACGTTCACGTGTAACACGTCACCTGTGGATCGTGGCTGCACTGCAGCCTGATGCGCGCCGTCGTTCAGCAGGTGAACTCACGCTTGGGAGGGGTTTTCATGAGCGTGGAAAACATCGGTTCACGTCATCATCCAGCGCTGCTGTAGGGATGCTTTGAGGAGGCACTCTGGGTGCCAGCCAGTGTCCGCGTGCCCGTGCTGGACCCGCCTGAGCCGCCGTCAGACCCGAGGGATGCGTGTGTGGGGGCGCGGGCCCGCGGGAGCACCAAGGGTGCTGAGAACCTCCTCCCTGCGTCACTTCCCCTCCTGCTCTGCGTCCCCCGCAGGCTTCGCGCCGTTTCCCTCACGGGCAGCTCTTGGCCGGGGCTGGAAGGGAATGGGAAGGGCTCAGATGGTTTCAAAACTCACCGGGGAAGCCCTCTTGATTTCTGTTCTGATGAAAGTGTCTGTCGTCTGGGAAGGTGGGAGGAGGACCAGGAGAAGTCCGTGCTCTGTGGCGGCTGTTGGTGGGGGTGCTGTGGCCAGCAGGTGAGGTGGGGTCTCGGCTCGGGACCCCGGGGTAGCAAAATACCCCCGACTAGGGCTTTACCAGCCGGCATTGTGATTGCTCCCAGCTCCGGAGGCTGGAGGTCCACGTGTGGTCGGTTCTGGGGAGGGGGGTCCTCCTTCTGGTTCTCGCTGTGGCCTCCCATGGCGGGGCGGGATAGAGGAGAGCCCGAGGGTGACCTATGGCAGCCAGCTCCCTGCTGCTTCTTGCAAGGGCACTAACCCCATCACGGGGCCCCCTCACGACGTCCTCACCTCCCAGAGGCCCCGCCTCCTAATAGTGTCCCGCTGGACGCTGGGCTTGAACACCTGAGTTCTGGGGGGATGGACGCGGAGTCCATAGCACAGGGCACCTGCCCGCCTGCTCTGCTCCCTCTGGCCCCTCACGTCACCCAGCGACAAGGCAGACTTTCTGCAACCTGGAGCTTCAGGGGCACCGAATCCCAGCCTTGTCCCGGGCGGTGCCGCAGGACGAGACGCGCAGTCTCCTGACTCCGGCCCAGAGTTCTTCCGTTTGTTCGGGTGCCCATGGGTGTGTCCACCACGTGCTCTGGAAACTGTGGCCTGGGCTTCTCCTCACACCTCCCGACACCTCTGGGGGAGCTGCAGGTCCCCTCACCACTTACTAGAAACCTGGGGCCAGCCTCCATTGCTGCCTTGCCGGACCCCACACATCCCGAGAGGTGGGCCAGGTTCTGTCCGTGCATCACCTCACTGGACCCTCACGACACCTGGCAGAAATGAAGTCCCTGAAAAGCCATCTCATGCAATCTCCACCTAAAATTCCTGTGCATGTTACCAATCTGGAGGGTCCCGGCCGTGATCGTTAGGTGTGCAGCCCACCTCGAGCCTTGGGGGTGTGCAGCCCCTCTGCTTTGTGGAGGTGTGTTTTACTAGGGAACCCGGAATACCAGAATAAAAGTTTTGTGACCAAAGCCCTGCAGTGGGTGTCCGTTACCCGGACCCTCAGCAACACGTCACCCACCCACAGTCCCAGTCCCAGGCTCCCTCCTGGACTTGCTCTGCACAGAGCCCTGTTGGCCCAGTTCAGCCCTTCCTCCTGGCCTGGGGTCAGTGTGAGTCTGAGACCAGCAGGTGTAGGCAAGGCTTTGTACTGACCTCAGGAGTGCGCAGCCCAGCTGCTGGCAGACGGTCAGCTGAGGCCACAGGCCTCTGTGTGGCCGGCACTCTGCCGCTCCCTACACGGCGTGGGCTCAGGTCATCCTGCAGCCTTCCCACCTGGGTCCTGGTGTTCCTGCCGTTGCCGGGGCAAGGAGCGCCAGGCCGCGGAGGTGAGGTGCCTCGAGTGAGGACAGGAGCCCTCCAGCCAAGGGTCGGATCCAGGCTGTGCGTGTCTGAGATTCGTGAGAGAGGCCCCAGCGGAGACCAGCAGAAATGCGTATGGTGGACCCTTGTTGCATCACCAGCAGGTCTAACGACGGGTCCCCTCCTCCTCCGTGTCTGAGCTGATGCACGTGAGCAACGGCAGGGTTGGGAGTGGGGGCAGGCCTGGGAAGGCAAGTCGCCGTATACAGGGTGTTGTTTCTGCGTGTAATCCTTCGCTAAGAAAGCCTGTCCCTTCCCAGACAACTGTACTCCCTCCCGAGTCCTTAAGGAGAGGGCCCATCCCTGGGAGTGGAGGGATTGGGAGTGTGCGTAGTTTGTGGGTATGCACACGTGCGTCTCTGCCCCACCTCTGCATCCCACAGCAGTTAGTGGAAAACTTACAGAAGTTTTATGGATGTATCTCTTCAAGAACATTCTAGAAAAGTTGAGGGTATTCATAATAAAAGGAGTTAACTTCTGTTAGAGTCCCACATTTGGATTCTAAAGATACACAAATCAGTTGTAAGCTCTTCAGTCTAATTTCAGTGGAATTAAAGCGAAATATGTTGAAATTATCTTGCAGATTTTGTTGGGTGGTGGTGATAAGAGGGAGGTGGTTAGAAATAATGCCTTGTGTGAGGAATACTGTTCCTTGTTTTTTTGAGGGACATGGGGCATTTACTTGGCTTTTTTTCCCCTCCAGGTGAAAGCAAAGACAGAATATTTAGGTGACCGACGCTATGGTATTTTTTTCCTTTGTTGTTAAAACGTGTTCTGTGGGTTCTGAAACCTCAGACTGAGCGTTTTTTGACATTCCCATGTCTGTTCACATAAATGCTGTTGAACAGAAACAGTACTGTAGACGCTTGAAGCTGAATAGGCCTCTCATTCTAAAGCGCAGAGAGATGACAAGAATGTGGGGTTTTGTTGAGGGACTTTAAAAATGGTTTTAGCCTTTTTCCTGAGAGGAAAGAACTAATTACTGGTTGGATTATTCTTATATTAGGAGGGATTCTGTATACAAGTGAAACTTGAAATGGCAGAGACAGAGTTCTTCTCCTGTCCTTTGGGAAGGTTGGTATTTGAGTTTGGGGATTCAATAAACGACATTTAGGTGAATTTGCAAAGCTTCTCGCCACTTAATCTCCTTTTAGTTTGTGTTTCTTGCTCGCAATCTAAATGTGTTGTTTTGAAACTCATGATCTTTAGATTTCTTTATTATTCATAAACTCTATGAGCTACAAAGACAGATGGGAGGTGGGTGGTGAGGAGTCAGGGCACCTGGTTTGCCTTGCATTTCCCCCGAAGGGCAGGTGAGTGACCTCCCGTGTGGCGTCTGGATTAGGTGGCCTGGACGCTCGTCCGCCCCTCTCCAGTTTCCGTCCCTGACCTGTCCAGCAGGCGGGCTCCGTCCCAGCAGATTTGTTCCTCAGTATCTTTCTGGCAACAGGAGGAGGAACCCTCGCAGGAGCTGATGTTTCTGTGAATCCTCGTAACGCCTGTTTTCATGGGTGTTGTGTTCCAGTGGGACGGCTCCGTCCTTAGCCTGCTCTGTGTGCATGGTCGACTGGTTCTAACCATTTCAGCGAAGTGTCGCTTCTCTTGACATCCGTCCCCCCACAGCTAGGGGGAAACGGCATTTCTTCTGTCCTTCTGGGGCGAGGGGTCAGGGATTCTGGCTCTGAACTGAGTTCATGACTGGGAAAGGTGTGGTTTGTGGGCTGACTTGTTCCTTCTTATTTCTGGGATGCTGGTTCCCTCTGTGTTTGCAGCAGAGGTGGGGGCCACGTGGGTCCCCGATGCAGGCGTCTCCAGGAGTGAGGTTGTACCCACTGTAGACACAAGGCTGACATCCTTGGGCTTCCGTTTTGCCGGTGGTGGCAGACGTTACCTGTAACCGTTACCTCTTACCTGGCTTCAGGTGTTTTGCTCTGCCTCGTCTGCTGTCACATTCACGCAGCAAGTGAGGGTTCTTACTTTATTCTCACACTTACAAACATCAAAACAGAAGCTAGGCATGGTGTGGGGTTTTTTTTAAGCCCTCAGGCCCTACTTGGCTTTGGATTTGGGGAATGAGCGTGTCCACGGAGATGTGCAGCCATGGTGGCCCCTGGGGGTTTCCAGGGCACTGCGGAGGTTGGTGGGTGGGGACAAGGGTGTCCCTGTGGTGTCTGCATGGGATTTCAATGGTTTCTTTCCCCAGGTAATGCGTATCATAGTTGTATGTATGTTTTTTGGGGGTGGGCATTTGGATTTAGGGAGAGAAAATCCATATTGAGATTCTTCATTGATTTAAAGGCTTGAACCCCAGAGGGTTTGGGCTGAATTTCGGGATCTCTTGGAAAGGCAGGAAAGCGCTACCTTCAGCGGCTTGGAGCAAGAGGGAGGGAAGACACTCGTGTGGCAGTGGCCGGCGCCAATGTGCACCTGCTGAATGATGCTGATGATGTCTCACATCTGTTCCTTTTTTATGTGTGAGCTAAGTACTCTCTTAAGTTGATTGACTGTGGCACCTTTGGCTCCTTGTCTAGGAGGACATACGCGTCTTCCCCATGGATGAGTGGTTACCAGATCAGCTCCTTCAGCCTTGACCTGCCCGTGGGCTCCTGGTGTCTGGAGGGGGACGCCTACTGTGGTCCTCAGCGGTGCTGTGTGCAGAGCGTGACTTGAGCTCCTTGCGTTAATGAGCTCTCTGGAACACGAGGAGGGCAGAGGGAGAGCATCCCGGCTGCAGGGCTGTTTGTGGGGCCACGGCGAGTCCCCCAGGATGACTCCCAAGTCAGGGGCAGGTCCACACTCCGTCCTCACTCCTGCATTCTTGGTGTTTGCGTGTGTGGGAAGGAGAGGAATTGGGGTCAGTCCGTCCCTTATGGGGGCAAGTTCTGCCCTCATGTCATCTCCGCTGCGATCGGTGATATTATTTATGTTCTTCTAACCTTAGGCTTATTTTATATAAAAATAAGAAGGGACAGAAACAGTTCAAGGACATTTAAAGACTTACATAATACAAGCCTAGTTTTATCATGTCTCGTTAGGAGCAAGTCAATGAAACAAATTCATTTAGATAGTTAAAAATATCTTCACTATTTTCATTTTTGTGGCAAGCATTGATTATTAATTGATAGTAAAACGTTTGTCATCTTTGTAACTAATGCTGTTGTGCATCCTGTTTGCTCGGGGTCTCCGAGCATGGCCCAGAAGGGGTAGGGGTGCTGGGTGTCAGGGTGAGGAACAGACCACGGGTCGCCTCTGGGCAGCCTGCCTTCAGGGAGATAAGCTGGGGTGGATGGTGGGGTAGACTTGAAGTGCGGTTTGCGCGTGTCTGTCCTGTGCAGGCGGTGGACCTCGGGATGCCAGGCTCTGGGCAGGCAGCAGGCACAGCTGGAGGGGGAGGACGGACAGGCAGTAAGTTGCTGAGACAGGTTCTCCGGACGCCGCTCACCCCTCCGACCAGCTCCCTCCCGCGGCCCAGACCTTTCAGGGAAACTGTCCTATTGTGGCTCCTAAAGTATGGTTTTCTTGAGAGTTGAGTAAAGATCTGTAGAATAAACAGGTAGATAATTAGCTTCCCGCCGTGCATGTGGGAAGGAGCTCCACACGCCGTACAGAATGGAGCTTCTGCGGGCCCAGGGGCCGGACGAGGACATTACCAGCAGGATGGATTGTCTGTGGCAAGGCCGCCTTCCTTTGGGGACAGCAGAGGCCTGTCAGGCAGCTCCCTGCACCCTTGCTGACCCGGTGATAACACATTGCCTGGTTTAAGATTCCACTCCCGGGAGAGGTTGAATCTGTAATTCGTTTAGGTATGAAGTCTCTGTTCTGTGATGTGGGCTTAGCACGAGGGACTCTATTTGGGGCCTATGTTTAGCATCCTTGATGAAAACACAAAGCAGGAAGTTGTCTGTGTGGGTTCCAAGCGTCGAGACCTGCAATTGTCATTTGTGGGCTCCTGGGTTAAGTCACTGCTTTGGGTCTAAAAACAGTTATTTTATGTAGGGGACTTCTTTTTCTTGTTAAACTTTGTTTTGCTTTTTTGAGCAATAGTGTATCAACTCAGTTATTACCTAATCGCCTTGCCTGTTCACTGTGATACATTGTAATAATTTAAAAGAATAATTCTGGGCTTTGTTCCAGCCGACTAGGGGCAGGGTGATGAAACCGTGAGCGGTTCTGTTCTAGAATAGTGCTGTGTGGGGAGCTGTGACCCCAGCTGCGAGATGTGTCCTCGGCCGGTGGCTCGCCGGGTCAGTCCAGAGTCTGTGAAATGCCACACCACGAGCATGGTGGCAGGACGGCGCTCCGCACGGGTCTCATCCCCTCCATGGATGCGGGGCCAGGAACTGCTCTACCAGCATCACGGTCCTGTTCCCACCAACGGCCCGAGGGATCCTCCAGAAGGAGGTGAGCTCCAGTCTCCTGGTGAGCTCCTTTCCACTCTAGGAACAGGCGCTGAGTGTTGTGTCCCTGTTAACCCTCATCTCATGGATGTGCCTCTGTGTCCCCGAGAGTCCCAGATGCTTGCCGTGAACTCCCCCGATGGCCGATGGCCGGGTGTCTGCAGTCTGGGTCTTCAGCTGGTTTCCCCACGGTCACGTGCCTGGCTGCTTCTTGTAACCTCCTGTAGAGGGCATAGTCCGGCCTCATCCCATTGGCCAGTTACGGCTGCTCTCTCAGAAGCCCTTGCAGGGAGCTGTGGCCCGCCGGGCCTGGAGCCGGAAGGGGCCCCTGTGGGCTCCTTTCCCGGAAGCTCCTGCACAGGGGCTGGGAGCTGGGGGACTGTACCGTGGCTACCCCCAGTCCCACTCATGAAGGCACCCTCCACTGGGTCCTGGACGCCTCTCCACGGCACCCCCAAAGTAGCTGATTCTCGGCACGTACGGTGTGAGATTTAGGGCTGTTTTTCAGGGCAGATAGCCCAGCATCTTCCGGGCCACCAGTATTGAAGCCCAGATGATCCGGGACAGACATCTGTCGTAGCATAAATACAGCTCAAGCCCAGAAAGCTGGGCTTCAGGCCCCTGCCTGGGGGTTCAGTCCTGGTGTGATCTTGAGAAAATACCTAATCTTTCTGCACTCGTTTTCTTCACTCCGTATTGGTCCTTTCCCAGCGGTGGGGATGTCCAGTTAGGAGGCCCTGTCACTCAGGAATGGCGCTCATGCCTCCCTTGTGTGTTACATAGAGAGCCATGCGGGTCAGGGTGGGGTCTAAAAATGGGAAGTTTCACGTCGGGGTGTACAATACCTGTTAGAGGCTTTTCCTCCTGTGAATGCGGGTGCAGGGATTTTGGGAACTTGTGCAGTTAAAAAAGGGCTTTTGTAGGGAAGAGTGTTGCACATAAACAGCTGATGTGACCTTAGGCCTTCACCCTGTCCATGCCTGGCTACTTCCGCACAAAACGCAGCAGGAGTTTTAAAGTTCTGTCACTATGTACTGTACGCTCTTTTAAGTACGGGAACAGATCCTACATGTGTGCATTTAAGGGTTCCTGTGCGGCTACATTGTTAACAGTGAGCTGTGAGGATGAGCTGAGCCAGAAGAACTGGGAGTGGCCGCCATGTGGGCGTGGATCCCCAAGCTGGTGGCTCGGCTGGGTTGTACGTAATAGTGGGGTATTTTCACTGCTGCGGAAAGTGGGCTTGCTGCGCCCTGTCCCCCAGGCAGTCCCTCTCCGCAGACCCTTGGTCATCCCTGGAGGTTCAAGGTGAAAGACAGGACCTTCTCCAGGGAGTGGACCTCCAGCAGGGAAACCGAGGTAGACCCCAAAGTGCAGCACAGAGGTGTGGGATTTATGTGTTCAGCACTTGCTGCCCCTAGGGGCTCCATCTCACGATTTGTGAAGAGCCTCAGGTGTGTGCAGAGGCTCGGGGAGGAATGGCAGGAGCAGCTCCCAGGCTTGCCCAGGCACTCAGCCCACGAGCCGGCCCGGCAGGGACTCCCGCCCCACATGCGGGCCTCCCAGACTCGGCTCTGGAGGCTTGGTTGTGGGCAGAGGGTCAGCTCTGGTTTATTTGGTTTTCGTGCTGTGGAATATTCTGTTGTGGGAACATCCTGCACTCATCCCTTCTCCCACTGACAGACATTTGGACTATTTGGTGTGTGTGTCTGTTCAAGGCAGGACTTCTTTGTACAAGATAAGAATGTCATTATGTGATAACGTTATCTGTGAGGGAACCAACAGGAGCTCTGATTATACAGATGCTGTATTAATACCCAGAACCACTTTCTCATATTCAAACACATATAAAAGTCATTCTGACGTCCAAATGGCTGCTCAGATCTTAAATTTGTTAGTTTTATTATTACTTTGGCTACTTGAGCAAATGTATTACTTATACAGAAGTCTGAGAATGTTGAAGTTACACATATAGAACAGAAAGAAACTGCATTTTAATTCTCCCAAATGGACAGCCTGCATGTTTTTTCTTCTTATGTGACCATGGTGTTTTTCACTTGAGATGTAAAATTGTATTTGAATATACTTTTCTAGCTCTTCTGCAGGACTCCTCGTAGTTCTTCAGTGAATCGTAAAAACTGTACAGGAATATTCAGTATTTGCGGCACATCATTTCCCAGGACTCTGTGTGCCCTGTTCCCGTCAGCACTGGATGACTTAGTGGTCTTCTACTCAAGTGGCCTTGAACCTGTAGGGATTATGAAGCCCTGAATGGGTCTCTGAAAATGTCTGCATTTCACTGTCTTGCAGCCCTTAAATATGGGGGAGTCACAGAAGATGCAAGTTACTGCAGCTTCTTTTCTCTTGATCCCTAGAGTTTGACCTGAAAGTTCTCTTGCCTTGATGTTCCTCAAATTTGTTTCATCGACTTGTGCTTTATCCAACTAGGAGGGAAAGAAACGTAAAGGGATGCTGTATTCAGTCACCAATCGGGCTCCCTGCTCAGGGGAGAGCCTGCTTCTCCCTCTGCCTCCCCACTGCTTGTGTGCATGCACACACACTCTCTCTCTCTGTGTCTGAAATAAATAAAAAGAAAAGATGCAAGTGTGGGTGTGTGGTTGGCTTACCAATTACACTAATAATGCAAAGTGCCTACATTATCTGGGATAAATGGAGATAATTATTTTGATATTAGTGACAAAATGTATGGAATCCATGTTGCAGTGTTGTTGACAAGTGAAAGGTAAGAACACGTAATTGGTTGACATTCCTGCGTGATTTCCGTGGGCTCTTTGAGCACAGCATAGGGATCTGTGACTACGGTGCGTTGACAAGCACAGTGAAGGAAGAAGAGCAGCTGAAGGTCCAGGCAGATACAGCTGGTCCAGACGCCGCTTCCTGCCAGCCCCTCAGGCTCACCGTGTACACCATGATTGTACAGTCGGAGCCTCCTCAGGTGTGTGCAGATGACCATGGGTGGAGGTGGCCTGATGGACGGAGAGCAGGGAGCTCTTTGTGGTCACTGAGTTCCCAGAATAGGAAGGGCAGGGCTGGGGCACCAATGGCAGTGAGCATTCGCTTCCAGGAATGGGGGAGGTTCTAGAAGATACTCCCGTCCAGAGGAGCTTGAACAGGATGAGGAGAAGGATGGCACTGGTTTTCCACCACCTCTGTCCTCCAGATGCGGGGAGGCAGGGAGGACCCTGCCCGCTCAGAGGTTGTCCCTTTGGGCACCAGGTCTGTACTTCCAGATCCAAGGAACAGGAGAGCCTTGACCGGGTCTCCTGCCGTTTCCACGACACTGAACGCTTGTTCCATCTCTAAGTCTGGTTTCCTGAGGGGGTCAGGTTTCAAGATGGTTTCTTTCCTTCCATCATCCGCTTTGCCCAGCTTATCCACCACGCGTGAACAGCCAGGGACACTAGTTTGCTTTCAACCTGGTGTTTAACTCACCAAAAATAGTTCTCTGTCGCTCTTGACTCCTTATAAAACTCTAATCCTTCATGGAACGAGGATGTGCTGTTATTGGACACAAGATACAACATGCCAAACGGCCACTGGTTTGAGAATCCCATTATTTTACCTCAGACCCGAAGAGTGAAGATTTATGGTTAAGGAGATCCCTGACGTCTTTCCCACCTCAAAGAGTTTTATGAATTTTGTTTTAGGCTGTTTGGGACAGAATGAAAAGGTTGCATCAAGAACAGTTCCAGAAGTGTTTGGTGCTGTGCCCTCCATTCATCGGAGCGATTGTGCCTTTTTCCTCTGGTGGCCTTTTCGTGACACCGCCCCCCCCGGCCGGGTGGCTTTTGTGGAGTGTGCAGGGCATCACTGCTGTGTTGTGTGATGGTGGGGTAGAGGGTTTGGCAGAGGAACTTTCTGGTAGCGGTTGGTTGGTGCGCATCAGTGTGTGCGTGTGACTCTTACGGGGGGATGTGTCCCCTCTACATGCTTCATCAAAATGGTGACGACTGCCAGAGCTTTTATTCTTATTGCTTTAGCAGAGTTTCCAGGTTTCTTCTCCTACGTTTAATTTCTAGCACTCTGAAGTCAGAGGAATGGACAAGCACTCCTCTGACTCATAGGGACCGAACACTCTGGTAGCAACAGTCAGGAGCCTCTTCCTGGCTCCGTGTTTCGTTAAAGAGGAACAAACCCCTCTCTGGATCAGTTGGGGCGGGAGGTGCCTGTTTAATCTCCACGTGAATGAATCAGAGCGGTGTTTATGGCAGGCCCGGAGAGGGTGGGCATCCGAGTTCTTTGTTGAACTTCCAGGGTTAGAAGGAGATGTGGAGCCTTGCGTTTGGGGTCGTCATCGAGGGAAGACAATCAGTGTGTGGGTACCGGTAATCCCAGCCTTCCCAGGGCTGAGGAGCAGAGCTGTGTGTCCTAAGAGTCCGTGCCTTCCTCCCGAGGCCGTGTCCCATGCTGCGCTCTTACTTGGCACCACGTGCTAGTATTATGCTTTTCCCGATAATTACTTACCTTTGCTGCTCTTGTCCCAACAATCCAGCCCCTCATTAGGGGGCCGGAGAGGCCATCTGCTCTGAGGCCTTCGGGGGCAGGCCCTCAGCCTCCGCCCCGGTCCCCAGTTTGGTTTATGAAGTCAGTCTCAGGATCCACCATTTAGAGGGAGAGAGTGTCTGCTTTCCTGCTCCATCAGGCTCCTTCTGCTGGGAAGGAAACCGCCCCAGTGTCTTTCCTGCTTCTCCTGCACCTTGCAGGTATTTATTACCTGGTCTGCGTTGGTCCACCAATCTTAATCTGCAAATATGTTCATATCATAATTTTAATTAAAGGATTTTGAGTAGTTGTTGATGAATTTTGGTCTGTTGCTGAGTTGATGGTGTGTCTACATCGAGAAATTGGTTCTACACTGATAGAGCCTTTGGAAACTATTTTGAGATGAATTGCTTTCACCCGGAACGTTGCTGAGTTTTACGTGTGTATTTGCCTGAGAGCTTTTAAGGCATTTTTGTCTTTCAGGGCTTCATCCCTTCCTTACAAGAAGAGGAATGGCATGTAGAGCGTTATTAGTTTGTTTTTGCTTCCAGAAAGTAATGTCATTTTTTTTTTTCCCCACACAGAGACTCTTGCTAAAGTAAGTAGTAAATTATAATATGCTCAGGATGGAACATGGATCAATAGAATATGGAGTTTATAAATAGACCCGCATAAATATGGCCATTGATTTTTGACAAGGTGCAAAAGCAACTTGGTGGTCAATGGATCATCTTTTCAACAAATGGTGCAGGAAGCATTGGGCATCTATATACAACAAAGTGGAAAACCCCATATCCAGAAGTTAACTCTGATGGGATCACAGCTGCAGATGAAAACTCTGAAGCTTCTAGAACGCAACATTAGAGAAACTCTTTTTAACCTGAAGTTAGAGTTTTCAGAGTACGATGGTTCAGAGAGGAAGAACATAAGTGGAGTTCACCAGAATGAAAAACTTCTGCTCTTCAAAGACGTCGTTAAGGAAAACACAGAGGCCACCTACACGCTGGGGGGAAAATACTCACAATCACATCCCCTGCGGAGGACTTGTATCCGGAATTTATAAAGGACCCCCACAGTTCAACGCTGAGGACACAAACCAGATCATTTCAGTGGCTAGAAGACTTGAACGGATGCTTTATTGACAAGGATGTGAGGACAGCAGACAAGCACAGGAAACCTTCGACAGGACTAGTCCCACGGCGTGCACGTTGCCGCCACGGTGAGGTGTGTGTGCACACCTGTGGACTGGCCAGCATGTAGGCACGGACAGTACCACGTGCTAGCGAGGATCAGCAGCTGGAACGCTCGATGCTGCTGGTGGGGAGTCAGGACGCCACAGACACTCGGGAAACAGTTTGGCAGTTTCTTACACAAGTGAACGTGCACTTAGCACGTGACCCAGTGGTCCCACTCCCAGACGTTTACCCTAGAGAAGCAAAAGCTGATGATGTTCAACAAAAACCTGTGCTCCAATCTTTGTAGAAGCTCTGTTCATAGTTGCCCAGAAGAGATGAGCAGATAAACTGGTTCCTCCTTTGATACAGTGGAATACTACGCAGCAGTAAAATCAAACATTATCGATAACAGCAGCTTGGAAGATTCTCAGAGGCAACATGTTGAGTAAAAGAAGACAGTCTCAAACATTTCGTTCTATGAAATTCCATTTATATGACATTCTGGAAAAGGCAAAACCATAGAAATAGAGGAAACATCTATATTTCTATGAGTTTTGCTTTTTTAAGATTGTGCATATAAATGAGAAGATACAGGATTTGCCGTCCTCTGTCTGACTTAGATCACTTAGCGTGATCTCCAAGTTTATATGTTATCGCAAAAGACAGGGTTCCTTTTATGGCTGAATGATATTCTGCCACGTACATACACTGCGTCTTTTTTATCCATTCACCGTTTGTGGACACTTAAGTTGCTTCTGTGTCTTGGCTGCTGTGTGACAAATCCTGCCGTGGACATGGGGGCACAGACGGCTCTTAGACTTCATGCTTTCATTTCCTTCAGATAATACCCAGCAGTGCGATTCCTGGGGCACAGGGTAGCTCTATTTTTAACGTCTTGAGGAACCTCCATACTGGTTTCCAGAGTGGCTGCACCAGTTTGTATTCCCACCGACAGTGCACGATGTTCCCCTTTCTCCGCATCCCCACCAACATCTGTCGTTTCCTGACTTGTTAATTTTAGCCATTCTGACAGGTGTGAGGTGGTATCTCGTTGTGCTTTTGATTTTCATTTCCCTGATGACAAGTGATGTTGAGCACTTTTTCATGTACTTATTGAAGTCTTCTGACCAATTTTTAATTGAATTGTTTTTTGTGGTTTTTTGTTGTTGTTGTTGGGTCCTAAGAGTTCCTTATATATTTTGGATGTTAACCCCTTATTAGATGCATGACTTGCAAATATTTTTCTCCCATTCCGTGGGTTGTCTTTTCAATTTGCTGATTGTTTCTTTTGCTGCACAGAAACTTATCAGTTTGACATCATCCCATTTGTTTTTGCTTTTGTTGCTGTGCTTTGGTGTCAGATCCAAAAAAAACCATTGTCAAGACGGATGTCAAGGAGTTTTTTCCCCTTATGTTTTCTTCTGGGAGTTCTATAGTTTCAGGTCTTACACTTCAGTCTTTGATCCATTTTTGAGTTAATTGTTGTGAGTTGTGTGAGGTAGGGACCCAACTTCATTTTTCTTCATGTGGGTATCCAGTTTTCCCAGCGCCATTGGTTGAAGAGATTGTCCTTCCCCCAACTGCATGTTCTGGGAGCCATGTCGGATGGTTGACTGCCGTATATGCGTGGATTTATTGCTGGGCTCCTGATTGCATTTCATTGTTCTGGGTGTCTGTTTTTGTGACCATAACATACTGTTCTGACTACTCTAGCTTTGTAACGTATAGCTTCAAATCAGGAAGTGGGATGCATCCAGCTTTGTTTTTTTTTTCTCAGTATTGCTTTGGCTGTTTGGAGTCTTTTGTGGTTCCATACACATTTGGGGGTTATTTTTTCTATTTCTGTGAAAAATGCATTGGAATTCCAATATCGTACTGAATGTATAGATGTCTTTGTGTAGCATGAATGTTTTAACAATATTAATTCTTCTGATCCATGAACGCAAGATAGCTAGTTTGTCTTCAGTTGCTTTCATCACTGTTTTATAATTTTTAGGAAACACCTGTATTTCTAATTTGACACAAAATGGAATTGGAATTCATGGTGATTGCATTTTTTTCTTTTTTCTGGAGTCTTAGTTGATAAGGAAGACAGCATAAGAAGACTTGATTTTAAAACACATATTTAAAAAATCACTTTTAACAACAATGGCAACAATAGGGAAAGTTACCCTTACGTTATTTTTGAAAAAACTCGGTTTCCATAATAAAACTTTGTGTTGTCTTATTTTTATGTTTTGATGTGGTGAATTGGTGAATTGAAAGAAAAGTCACAAATGGTGGTGGTGGGGCTGTAGATGGGGGCAGTTCAAGGGGACGCGGATAGCCTGGTGGTCTGGAGTATTAGGTAAACCTAACTTTGCAGCTGGGAGGGGCTCTTGCCGTGCATGCGGGCTGGGAGTGCTAGCCTCTGATGGGGGTGATTGTGTGGTTTTGGAGGGAGCTGCTTGGCGCTGGTCTCTTCATGAGGAGGCTGTCTGTCTCTATCCTCAGCACCTTGGTGTCTTCCCTGAAAGTGGTCAGCAAACGTGTGTCGGATCCCTTCCTGTCTGGAAATGTCAAGCCTTTGCTGAGAGGGGTGTTGTCATCGAGTCCTCGGAGGATAGGGTCTGCAGGCAGCCCTTACCCCCAGCACGGATTTAGCCGACACCGTGTGTTTTAACCCCGTGACCCTGGGAGGGAGCTACTGTCGTCATCCTCATCTTCCTGAAAAGGAAATTAAAGTTTGGGGGGTTCAGATAGTTTGTCTAACCTTCACAGTCTGGCTTTAGAATTCATGCTCTCGACCGTCTCCAAACCCCCGGGTTTCCCCTGCTTCCAGGCAGCACTGGAGGGTTTGTGAGATGGAACCAGGACCTCCTGGGGATGGATATAAGACATTATCATTTTGAGACCCATAGATTCGCTGGGCCCGGCACGGGCTGGAATGTGAACAAAGGTAATGCATATGCTCTGCTGGACATGTGTGCATTTTGTAAGTCATCAGCGCTCCTGAAAATCTGTGTTTCACAGTAGAAATTCTGCTTACTCAATATTACGTAAACAGGAACAGGTTTTTCTGGCTTCTAGGTGGAAAGTTTTTTGAGCAACAGGGGTAGGTGAGCTGCACCATGTCACAGCCTAGCGGGTTCTACTCTCAGTGACCGGTGACCCCTGGTGCTGGAAGTTTGCTCAGACACCAGGCACCCTGGAGTGTTGATTCTCTGCAGAGCTGGCCTGTCTCGAGCCTCGTTCCCTTGGGAGCCGAGGGATGGTGACTGGGAGTGTCTGGTCCAGAGGCAGGCCTGCATCGAGGGCTCTCGGCAGGGATGCAGGACAGTGAACCACCACGGACATGACTCATGTGTTCCAGTCTTGGCTTCCCGGGTCTAACACACACATGCACTGCAATCTTCTGCCAGTTTTTATCAACTTGGAAGGAAATTGGGGTTTTAACAACACAGTACGGTACCAGACCCCTAGGCGCAGCCTCTGTGGAAACTTCCCTGTGTGTTCATTTTCTTTACCTGTTCAGAGAGGCTCACGTGATTGAATTCTCATTCTCTCCTGGAGATGTTTGGAGAGTTAATTGGGTAGAAACTTAGAGTTAAGGAAGTGTGGGAAGAAAGACCCCAGTGAGGAGAGAGCGTGGTGCCACCTTGGATAGCTTTGCTCTTGGAGGGGTGAGCCCTGAGCCCTTGCTCAGGTGCAGGGCTATTCCTGTCGCATCCATGCTTGTGGTCCCCCTGCCCTCTTGGTTTGGAGGGTATAGTCTCTTAGGGGCCTTTTGGGGTCTCTAAAAGAGACTTTGTGTTCTGGCCGAGCAAATTGCTTTCCCCCTCTATATGGCAGTTAGGAATGTTTGATGCAAAGTGAACAAACAAGGTCCCCTTTTCCCCCAATATTTTCATATGATAATTATGTGGATTTAGGTGTGGGCCAGGTTCATTCTTTAAGGGTCATGGGCTTATCATCCTTGGGTCTCATAGTTGCTGTTATTGTCATGAAAATCCCCCGACGAATGCATTATACCACACTCCTCAGTTGTGGATGGTGCTCACAGATGTACCTGGGAGGGGCATTGGCAAGCCTGGGGATGATGGGCGTGGACACCGAGAAGCACCTGCTTCAGGCAGTCTTCGTGCTCCCTGTGAACTGACCGGCCCAGCTCTCTGGCTCCACTGTCCTGAATGGTCTAGGCTTTAGGACGTGTGCCCTCCAAACCAGAGCCATAGTTTGTGGAGCTAATAAGGCTGTGGATTGTTGGTTTTATGGAATTATGTGCTGTAGGGTTTTTTAAAAGTAAAAGTGCCAGAGAGGGATTCGGACACTATTTGCTCAACATAATTCATGTCCAGTTCTTTGGGAACATTTCGACTAGAATGATATGTACCCCACCTTGTACACATACGTGCTGTTTGGTTCCCTTCACATTAGGTTGGAAGTTTCTTTAAGTGAGGGTTTTCTTGTCTGTCTTCTCCTTAATTCTGTTATTGTCCGAATCCTCTCTCTGCTCAGGTTGTCTGTTGTCTCGGCTCAGGCTGCTAGGACCCAGCACCACAGACGGGGCTCAGAAAGAAGCACGGAGTCCCCCCAGCTCTGGGGGCTGGAAGGCCCGCGTCTGGGCGCCAGCAGATTCTGTGTTCCGTGAGGACCCTTCCGGATTCAGTGTCTTCTCCTGTGTCCTCCTGTGGGGAAGGGGCGAGGGGGCTCTTGCGGTGTCCCATCATGGGGGCTCCATTCTCGTGGCCTCATCACCCCCCAAAGACCCCCACCTCATATCATCACCTCGGGGTTCAGTTTCAACATAGGAGTTTGGGGGGAACACAAAGACTCGTCTACAACATTGATACCCTGAGGCCTTTCCTTATCATAAGGACATGATGGGCCTGAAAGTCTGTGGAACATCCTGTTGGAGCCCCCGCCTCTCGTTTGTCCTGTTTCTGGACTCGCCTGGCATGTGCTAGCTGGTAGGGGATTGCTTCACCTGTGTTTCATCACACGATGCTTCCGGAGGAGAGAGTAGGTCCTTTTTTTTTTTTTTTTTAAGATTTTATTTATTTTGAGAGAGAGAGAGAGAGCACGAGCAGGGGGGAGGGGCGGAGGGAGAAGCAGACTTCCCGCTGAGCAAGGAGTGGGATGTGGGGCTCAATTCCAGGACCCCAGGATCATGACCTGAGCCGAAGGCAGACACTTACCCGATTGAGCCCCCCAGGCGCCCAAGAGAGTAGGTCCTTAACACACACCGTGAATCGTCTGTGGCTGCCGTTGGACGCCGGACGCCAGAGGTAAGAGGTGGAGGCTGGAGCCTTACTTAAAGATAACGATGGGAGAGCCCCACCTGGCCCTGGTCTAGATCCTGTGAAGACCAGCTCTCCGGCTCTCCGCAGGGCAGGTTTTGACGTCCATGTCTAGTCTCCCGTAAGCCCGCGTCTGCGTGAGCTTCTGGTTCTCCTGGGGGGCGGTCTGCTGCATGGACACCAACAGGCTCACCTCATCAGCCTCCTGGGAACGGCGTCACCGGCCACCTGAGCAGCGGCCCTTGCCGGCCAGTGTCTGCGGCCTCCATGGTCACTGTCCTCCTGGTGGCTGCTCGCGGGAGCTGTGACAAGGCCAGTGTCTGACCACGTCCTCCTCCCACCCCTCCCTGATGCACTGCAGCCCACGCCACGTGGCCGGTGAGGAGCCCGTGTCCTCAATGGGGTGTCGGCCCGGACCCCACAACTTCTGTCCAAGAAGATGCGTGCGCCCTTGCGGGTGGACTGCGTTTGGGACCCTGCTTCGGCAGGGTCACAGGGAGCGGGATGGAACGGAGCCTCGAACAGAGGGCGCAAAGACTCTTGAGCAAGAGTGAATGGGGTTTCGTGGCTTCTCTCGCGGAGCCGCAGGCGGTGCTCACCACCCTCTTCCTTTCTGGTGAGAGCCGGGCTGTGTCCCGTTTCCTCGTGGTGTGGCTGGGGCGCGTGGGGCCGGGGGGGGTCTCACCGCTGCTGCCCGCGGCCTGCACCTGCCTCTGGCACACGGACAGGTGGCCCAGCCGCACTGGGGCCAGTGGGGTGCCCGGGAGGCCAGGCTCTATGCAGGCCACCTCCGCCCTCGCGGGTGTTCCGCAGCAGTGGGCCCCTGTGTGCTGCCCCTGCCCCCGCCCAGCTCAGGTCGTGCTGCTCTGAGGGGCTTGGAAACATGACTTAACTCCTCTGCAGTTCAGAGAGGATTATTAAATTTTAATGTGTGAATTGGTGGCTGTATTTTATGGCCTTTATTTGATTTCTCTCTTGGTTGATTTTCTTTCCCCGTAAGAGAGGAGGCATTTCAAGGGAGAGAGCTCGATGTGGCCCCCATTCTGAGGGTCTGGAGCAAATTCTGAGGGCTTGTCATAGAGGCAGGAAGGTAATGGGGAGCCGTTGCCGTGGTTGTGCTGTCCACACTCGGGTGTGCGACTCCTGAGCAGGAGACCCCGGCCATGTGGGAATCGGAGGCTCCAGAGCTGTTCCAGCTTCCTCTTCCTGGAGGAGCCGAACGATGGCCAGGGCTATTCTCACTGACCTCGGGGTGCAGGGAGAGTCCTATGCCACCTTCCAAACGGGGGTCAATCCTGCACTGACTCCGGGAAAAATAAACCAGGAGGTGGTTCTTGTCCGACGCTGGAGCCCCCAGAGCCTGTGGCCTGGGCTCCAGGACCCCAGGGGCCATCCCAGTAGACCCCAAAGCTGTCAGGATCACAACCCCGACCCTTCTGGCCAGTCCCACTTTCACCTTCCCGTGACTCTGAATGTATTTAGACGCTGCTTGGTGGAGCCAGTTTCTGGTTGAGATTCTGGGATCCTGAGCCCGGGGGGCGGGGGGGAGGGGCAGGCCCGAGCGGAGGTCGTGGTGAAGTCGCCCTTCCATGAAGGAGTTGGAGGGCCTGCTCCTACAACCCAGGAGCTGACACCTGCTGATGCTGCCTACTATCCTCCACGTTTCTCTTTCTCTGCCTCCTCATGAGCCAACCCGAAGACTTGTGGCCTCAAACAACCATTTTCTTCTCACAGATTCTGCAGGTCAAGAATTCACACGGGGCAGGGGGAGCATGTGTTATTGGCCCATGATGTTTGGGGCCGCAGCTGGGTACGGCTCGAGCTTGGGGTCCTGGAGCGATCCTGCAGCTGGGCTGAGCCATGCCCACGCTGGGAGTCCCTTACACGGCGTCCCTGCGATGCTCTGGCTTCTTGCAGCTTGGTGTCTCAGCCTGGGGCATTCCCCATGGCCGTCCCAGGGCTCCCAGGCCCAGTGTCCTGGGCAGCAAGGACTTCGTGGTCTAGCCACGGGGGGCACGTTGGGTCCCATCCATCTTTCACAAGCCCAGCATGAATCACGAGGTCACAAACGCACCGTCCGAGAATTTGTGGCTGTGTTGAAGCAGTCTTGCTAGGCTGCTTTCATTTATTTTAATTATAAAGTATATTTTTCTCATTTCAGAATTAAATAGGAGGACCCCCAGCCACGCATGGCTAGTTTAGGTATTAAGTGGAGCATAGAGCGCTGAGAAAAACTGGCCGGACCTTGAGATCACAGCAGAGGGAAGGCCACATGCCTTTCGGCGTGGGGCTGGACACTGACAGGCCCACTGTGGCATTTAGTGATCTGAGGGACGTGCATTGTTGGGCTCAGTTTTATTCACTGTTGACTGAGGGCCAAGAGTGATGTTTCTGTGAAGTTACAAGTTCGCCTGCCGGTTTTGTCTGGTAGTGATGCCCCTGGTTTCCTTGGGACATGCGCCTCTTTCCTATCAGGCTAGCATGCAGGCTGCTGTCATTGTCCCAAATGACTATAAATAATTCCTCAAACATTCTTGGAACCGATTTTACCACCTGCTGGCTCCTCATTAATGATTGAATCCATTTTTGAAGGGTGTTCATCCTAATTTGTTTTTCCTGTGTGGGAGTTTTTAGCTTTTTAAAAAATCTTTTATACATAGAGCACGTAAGTATCTGGAAACCAGCTTTTCTAGTCCTGCTTCTCTTGGGCTGGGCTTTGCTCTTGCTGCTATTCAGTAGATGGGAGGGGGGCGTTCACGCATCTGCTGTCCAGTCGAGCCTGGAGGAGGCAGATGAACGTCTCTTCTCATGTCTGTGTTTGGTATTTTTTAGGAAGAGCTGTTTCTCCCTTATCTGGTGGCTCCTGGGTTTACAGCCCTCTTGGTTGATTTAATGGTCTAGTTGCAGGTGAGCAGCTGTGAGCATGGGAAGCCAAGCCTAGCACACAGGTGGGATGCTCTGGGAACCTAGGGTGATGGTCAGACAGAGCTTTAGAAGCAGCAGAATTTTCATAAAAGCATAGCTTAGTGTCGAGTAAACCACACTGTGGTACTATCCATACTAGAAAAAAAAATCCCTTGTGCCTGGTAATAGGTTGTGTTTTAAATAAGCAGCCTTTCAGAGAACCATGTGTTCCAGCTATTTAAACCAGTCACAAACTGTAATGAAGAATTACTGTTTGTCAAGCACAGTTTAGGTGCTCAGGAGACCAGATAAGCAGGAGGTCTTCAGCAAGCAGGCCTGGCTTGGGGGGCGTGTGCCCAGCATGTGCACAGACCTGTATGAAATGCACGTGGAGCCACGGGTGGGCGGGGCTGGCACAGTGGAGGGGCTTGGGATGCCGGAGACAGGGGTGGGGAGGAGGCCCCCTACGAGGCCAGCTGGACCCTGGAGGAAGTGACGTGCCTGTCCCCGTCGACACCGTAAAGCAGTCTATCCTACAGACGAGAAACTGCATTGTCTAGAGGGGTAACCTGGTCTGCACGCAGTTGCCCAAACACGCAGTTCCACATGCGTGCACGTGCTCTCAGTGGGATTGAAAGAACAGTATGAAGCATAGAGAACACTAGGAGGTGAGACTTTATTCTTACTTTGTAGTAAGTGTTGATGCTTTCCGCTGTCAGTCATCACTGAGGGCGTCTGGTCTCCCTGCTCTGATTGATGGGGGGTGGTCTTGCTGGAGGAGGGAGAGCGGATTTGCACAGAGCTGGAGAACCACAAACCACACAGGATCTCCTTCTCCGGAATCTTGGGGGACTCACATCTGCAACATGCTGCAACCTTGTCCCTGCTGTGTGGACGTGTGAGGCTTCACCCCTGTGTTGGAGGAGAGAGCACAAGACCGTCTGTGATGCCCGAGGTGCTGCCCTCCCTGGAGGCGTGGGCCTGGTGTGCAGGCCGTCTTGTCGGTGCCTGGCATCACCTGGGTCACGGTGAGAGTCATCGGCTTCTTAGGTTCATGTACTTTGTTCAGGAAACTGGCGACTAGTGCTCTTTGGTTTAGAATTGCAACGTCTCTAAGACCCACATGAAAGTGGCCGCAGGAATTCCAGCAGATAATCCTTTGCCTGTGGAGACGCTGATTATGCTGGACGGGAAGTGGAGAACATCCGTCTCAGGTTTTCCAGAGGTGCTCCCTTCTGGAGAAGGGCAACCTTCTCCTTGTTTTTGGACCTATTATAACTCAGCTGTTGTCAAGCAAGGCAGTGGCAGGAAGACTTTCCAGTTAAAAAAAATTCCCTTTATAGCCCTTTAGAATCAGGACAAGACACATCCAAGTTTGTGTTATATTAATTCTGTTTGGAATTTGTTAGACTCTTAGAAAATGGAAGAAAACAGTGTTCTCTGCCACTTTTGAATTGGGCCAGTAATGGAGGCCATACCCCTAACCCTAACTTGTAACTTCCTTTTTTTTTTTTTTTAACGCTGTAAAAAAACATAAAAGGCAGAGCAGAGTATCCTTTAAGGTCTAAGATCTGTTGCTCACAATTTATGGGGATGAAGCAGGAGAATAGGGTCTAGAGACCCATTCTGCCCCTAACGTGGAGGGAGCTCAGACGAGGGGGTTTCTCTGAGCCTCCGTGTCCTCCTCGGGAATGGAGTGAGGGTGATGGTTATGTATGTTGTGGGACTGACTGAGATCATGCACCTGCAGCGTGTAGCCCAGTATGGTCGGACGGTGAATACCCAGCACTTTAGCACCACCGCCCCCCCTCCCCCATAGCCCTGGTAGACTTAGGACTAGAAAAAGTACAGCTCCCAGCTTAAAAATACTTAAGGGCTCCCATGTGTATCTCTATGGAAAACAAAAATAATGTTTTACTAAATTCTTATAAATTCTTTCATTCGAAATAGTTCTTACATATATTAATTTCCAGAAGGACTGGGGAAAGATCTCAAGCCCTCCTTAATCTCAGAATTTCGTGTGCATGGTTTAACAGTAAATGTTTCTTTGTATTTTCTCCCTTATCAGAAGAAGGAAATGATGAATTCAGCAAGTTGCTTTTATTAACAGGAAAGGAAAAATAACATGAAACTTAATGTTGTTTTCCTTACATGGTTTGTGTGTTTGTGTTTAGCCCAAAGTGTTACTCACTAAAACAGCCATGTTTCTGAGAAATGACTTACTGTTTAAAGTACCAGGTAAAAACTTGCAGTTTAAACTTGATCCAGTCCATGCCGGCCCCGTGGAATTCCCTTGTCTGTTGCTGAGCCTTTGTGACGTGGGGTTATTCCTGAGCAGGGAATTCAGAAGTCTGTGTGTCTCCTGGTGTGGCTCTGCAGGAAGAGCTCGACCCCTGCTCCTCTAGCCAGATCCCCGTTGTTCTCCCCTGGAAGAAGGGTCAGAACAGGTCTTTTTTGCATTTTATCACCATTGGCTGCAGCGTCCCTTCCCCGACGCAGCCTGGTGCACTTAAGCCACACAAACCCCAGGGACATGTGTCCTCGTGGTTCCTGTGCCCTGCAGAGCAGGTGCATATGCCAGTGCAAATTTGGGAGGATTTCCTCCTAAATCGTGCTGGGGAATCAGTAGTCATGGGCATCCTTGCCAGGCCAGCGACTCGCTCAGGCGCTGGGAGCTCAGGCGCTGGGAAGTCAGCAGCCCCGGCTAGGTCAGGCGCTGGGAGGTCAGGCGCTGGGAGGTCAGCAGCCCCGGCTAGCTCAGGTGCTGGGAGGTCAGCAGCCCCCGCTAGCTCAGGTGCTGGGAGGTCAGCAGCCCCCGCTAGCTCAGGTGCTGGGAGGTCAGCAGCCCCGGCTAGCTCAGGCGCTGGGGGCTCAGGCACTGGGAGCTCAGGTGCTGGGAGGTCAGCAGCCCCGGCTAGCTCAGGCACTGGGAGCTCAGGCACTGGGAGGTCAGCAGCCCTGGCTAGCTCAGGCGCTGGGAGCTCAGGCGCTGGGAGCTCAGCAGCCCCAGCTAGCTCAGGCACTGGGAGCTCAGGCGCTGGGAGGTCAGCAGCCCCGGCTAGCTCAGGCGCTGGGAGGTCAGCAGCCCCGGGCTCGGGCTCCAGGGCGTACATGTGTCTGTTAGTGGCATTCTGACCAGCTTTGTGCTTTGCTCTTTCCTATGTGTGTCTCTTTGTAGAAGACAAGGATGGTTCTCTGTGGGGATGGAAAAGTCTAACTAGAAACTCTCCATTACACAGTTAAAAACAAACCTTGGTGAACAATTTCTTCCTAAACACCGTCCGTGCACAGGGCTCCTGCCCTCACCCCCGGTCATTGCCATGTGCTGGTTCTCGTCATGCTGGGTCTGTGCCCGCAGAGCCGTAGGACTGCACGCAGTGTGACTGTTACTGGTTACATTGCTCATAAATACGATGGACCTTTAACTGTGGGACCACTTTGTGAAACCCCACTTGAGCTAGATCAGCTTCTTTTCACGCTAGGGTAATAATTTAAAGTGGTATAAAGCTAATGGAATAAACATTTTTTTATGTGAATTCCTAGGAAATTTAAAAAATATCTAATCTAATTAATCGTTTTCACATCAACATACTGCCTCATCAGCTTGATTCTTACCAATTATTCTTTCAATTTTTCTGAGTCCTGGCGTAATTGTTAGAGAATTCAGAAGAAAAAACTCCCTCTTTCTCTTTTTCAGCAGTCCCCAAAGAGAAAGGAGTGTTTTCCAGTAATTAAAGAAGGTGTAACTGATGGATTCTTTTACTCTGCTGCATCTTCCTTCGCATGCTGACAGAGCTCTGTGTGTCCTTGTTGCAAAGCAGCGTGAGCTTGGGAACCCTGGAGAACACCCCCCCCGGAAGCTTCTGGCCACCGTCCTGCCGTGCTTAAGTCCCAGTCCTTCAAGTGGTCTCCAGAGACACATTTGTTTTGTCCTTATTATGGCAGAACTCTCACATTGTGCTGAGATGCCTCTTGGCTCGTGGTCTTAACTGTGTGGGGGATTATTCTTTATCACTTATGCTGCAGGACGCGGGACCTGTCGTTTGGGATGATGGCTCTGCTGGCTGACATCCTTTAGAGGATATTAGTTTTCCACTTCTATTCTTCACATCAAAGCTTTGCGATAAATAGGCATTTTGCAATTCATTTCAGGATGAACCTGACTTGATCTCATAGTTCAGGTTTTCATTAAGCCTTTCATAATTTAACATAGAATTAATTCTGAAAGTAGATTGGGCAAAATCTTTTCTGATAAAGTTTATTATTACTTTGAGTACCTGGTATAAAATCCAAGGGAGCAGTCGGTATTCAAGACGATTGCTGATGAATGCGATGTTCTGAAGCCGGTGACCGCAGCAGTACTGAGTTACCTGTTTACTGAAGGGCTCTGTCGTGGGGTGGACGGAAGCACCCTCTCTAACCTCGGTGGGTCCCCAGTGTCTCCGCTCTAGGACTTAGCTACCAGCTCGTGGCGCCTTCCTAGTTGGGTGCCTTCCTGATTCTGGAAAGAGCCTGAATCAGGGCTCCACAGTGGTGATGAGAAACCTCCAGACCTGGGGTTGGCCTTGTCTGTGGTCTGTGGAGAGACGGGCGAAGGACCGGGGCTGTTGGGGGGGGGGCAGCAGGTGTCAGATGAGCAGGCTGTGGTGCCGGCTGCCCCCAGGATGGCCACTGGCATGGGTTCTCCGGAGGCGACCCTCACCACCTGCAACAGTGCATGTCCAGCGGCCCGCCAGTGCATGCTGAGCTCCAGTGGGCTCGCCTCCGGGGCTGCTTTCTGTCCCCTTTCCCTTGTTTGGGAAGGCTCCAAGCAGCAGAGCCTGGGACAAGACTGTCCCCACTTCCTCCTGGCTCAGCCCCAGGTGCAGTGACTGGGTGGCCTAGCCCAGCCTTGTCAGCAGCTCCTCAGGAGCAGGGGGTCTGGCCTGCCCGGCGGGTGCTGGCAAGGGGTGGCTTTGGGAAGCGCCCGCGTCTGAACCAGGCACAGAATGCATTCTCCCCAGACCTGCTGTTTTTCTAAAAGTACTTCTAATAATTAGAAACTGAGTTTCTCTTCAGGGAAACATCTTGTACGACTTGTTGCTGAGTATCCTCCAGACGTTCCTGATGCACAGAGTTGGGGTCTTTGAGGCGTGGCCCTTGTCTAAAAGGAATTTGAAGAAGATCAGGAGGCATCTCTGAGCTCCCATGCTCAGCTAGCTGGCTCCTCACAGGAGGGATGATAACGTGTTAGTAGCATTTGTTTAACAAGGGCAGTGGGAGACTTTAAAAACATGAACTTGGGGGGCGCCTGGCTGGCTCAGTCGGTTAAGCGTCCGACTCTTGGTTTCAGCTCCAGTCGTGATCTCAGGGTCGTGGGATCGAGCCCTGTGGTGAGCTCCACACTCAGCATCGAGTCTGCTTGAGATTCTCTCTCCCTCTGCCCCTCCCCCTGCTCGCCTGCTCATTCTCTCTCTCTCTTTTTTTTTAAGATGCTCTTTTAAAAAACAAAAAACCAAAACATGAACTTAGTTATTCTTTGAGCTTGGAAGGGTCACATTTTTTGTATTGTGAAGAGGGAAATCCTCACTTGTCCTCTGTCCCTGAATAGATTCCAGGGATTTTCCACCAACAAAAGGTGATCTGTCTGAGCGAGGGTCAGTGTGCAGGCTCTGAAATCATGGGACCTGTCAACTGACTTCCTAAAAAAAACATGCTCGGTGAAGATGTTCCCGTCTAGCTAAAACATTTCAAAAGCACAGGTTAAGTGGTTGTTGCTGTTGTTTTAGTGATTATTATAGCTTTCCTGTTGCTTTAGGAGCAAAATGCCCCTTGAACAGGGCAGGGCTCATGCCTGTTCTTCCTTTCCTGTCTGAATATTTGATTTTGTCATTGTTGATAGTTAATGGGTGTGTAGTTAAGAGGATTTCAACCCAGGATTTGGCCCCAGGGGAATCTAGTGTATGGAGTAGTTCTGTGTCGAAAAGGCAGCGTCGGTGCTGGGGGGACAGAGGGCTGTCTGCATGGCCTGCTCGTCAGGATGGACACAAAGGCCAGAGGTCAGCGATTTTGCACAAGGTCACGAATAAAGGTGGCCGCAAGCCCAGGGCCAGTGTCCCGGTGATCACACACAGCTTGCATCCATGCTCTTCCGGAAGAGTCTCTGTGGTCATTGATGATGGCCCTCTGGATTTTCCATGTTTTGGTTCACAACAAGTTTTTCAGTGAACTTTTTATTTGGGTGATGAATAGGATGGAATTTGGCTCTTGTAACATTTGGTTGTACATTTAATATGTTTCTGCATCAGGTGCTTTTCTCTTCAATATGATCTTAATGATAACAGTCATAGAGATTACTTGCATTTAGGGCTTAATATGACCTAAGCATTTGCACATTTAAACTCAATCTTAGGAGAAACCAATGAATTAGGCAATGTTATCTTCATCTTACTTACATAGAAAATGAGACTTAGAGATGAATAAATGTACCCAAGAGCACGTTGACTAAGCAGTGGCGGGGCGGGGCTGGTTTCCAGCCTGCGTCTCTGCTCCATAGCAGGTGCCTTACCTCCCAGCCATTTTCTTTCTGGACTTCTTACATCGCTGTCTTTACAGATTTTCCTCAACTTCCTGTGGGGTTACGTCCCCCCAAAACCCTTCTTAAGTTGAAAATATTGCAAGCGGTGCATTTAATACCCCTAACCTTGACCATCCCAGCGTAGGCTCGCCAACCTGAAACGTGCTCAGAACACTTACATCAGCCCACAGTTGGGACAAATCCTCTCCCACGAAGCCTACTTGATAACCCGGTGTTGACGGTCTCACGCAGTGTATCGAATACGGCACTCACCGTGAAGAGCAGACGGTGGGTATGGGTGTGGGACTGTTGTCCGTGGATCCGCTGTTACTTCCGTGATCGCGGGGCTGACGGGGAGCCACTCACGAGGCAGGATCATCCCACTGGCCGCTAGCCTGGGACAAGACCCAAACTCAAAAGTCAAAGAATGGCTTCTACTGAATGAGTATCGCTTTTACACCATCGTAAAGCTTGGACATTGGAAAATTCCTAAGTGGAACCATCCTAAGTCATCATCGGAGTACTTAAAATCCACAAGGGGAAGTAGCTACTTGTAAGAGCTCTTACCGTAAGACACAGGTAAAGGGTACTTCTGTAGAATAATGCATTGCCTTTTATCTTCCATGCGGGCCCTAAATAACGTCTTCCATGGCAGCATTTCCTCAGTCTTATTCCCAAGCTGATAGCCTGTGAGGACGACCAGTAGCAGCCTCCCCATGTGCGCTCAGAGCCCTACGGTGGGAGCGACTGTGCCGTTTCGGAGTTTGTTCGAAGCCAAGTGGTGCTACTTGGTACTGAAGTTTGTGCAGGTGATTACACTTCAGAGGAGTGATTTGATCACTTCTAATAAAAATATGAAATCATTCATACTTAATATAAAGGTAACACTTCCTCTGAAGTTCTTTTCCTTCCTCTGAAGTTAAAAAAGATTACATAGTTCTTTGTCCTAAGGTCTTAGATGTTTAGGCACAACTTTATTGCGCTTTGCAGATTGTACATTTTTCACAAATGAAAGGTCTGTGGTGACCACAAGTCTGCTGGCCCCACTTTTCCAATAGTATTGGCTCACTTTCTCTGCCACATTTTAGGAATTATTGCAATATTTCAAACTTTATCATTATCATAGTTGTTACAGTGATCTGTGATCCGTGGTTATGACGAACAGCTCAAGTGATAGCTGATTAGTGTTTTTTAAGCAAACTATTTTTGAATTAAGTATATTTTTAAGACATAATGCTATTCCGCACTTGATAGACTATAGCATAGTGTAAAGGTAACTTTCATATGGACTGGGAAACCAGAAACTGCATTTGACTTGTGTTATTGTGGTCTGGGAGCTGTGCCTGTAGTTTCTTGGCATGGCTGGTCTCCATCGCTAAGGGATACCTATGGGTTCTCCCCCCTCCTGTCTGCTATTGGAAAAGTAACAACATTTCTTAATACTGCAGTGAGCATTTTGCTTATATTAACATGTAATAAAATAGGCTTTTTTCCCCCTACATTATAAAAGATTTCTTGATGATAAAAATGAGAATAGAATTATTGGCCTGGAAAGTGTGCAGATTTTCAAGGGTCTTGGTACAAATACTGAATTCCTCCCCAGAGGATACTGTGTGCTCTTTATTCACTGCTTTGTGTTCCACGGGTTCCTAAGAAATCCCGTGGTGTTCCTTGCGTCATCCGAGGAAGCTGGATGTGTAGAGCTGCCTCTAGAAAAGTGGGAAAGGTTTCTGGAGAGAGTGTTTGTTTTGCATGTACCACCTGGCTTTTCAGAAGGAAATGAATAGAGTGCTTCCCATTTAATACAACTGTGCTGTTTTCTCATTAGTGCGCTTAAATGGTGGAATGTTCCTTTGGAGGTGTTGTCATCATGCCTGTGTATGTTACATTTTGTGGGGGATAAAAGTGGTCACTCACACAATTTTGAAGATCTATAAGATTTTATAAACCTCCAAGATGCCCAAATGTCTGTGATGTCTGTGAAAATATCAGTGACTCACAAAATGTCCTAAATGCCTTTTATTATATGTGGTGAATGGTTTAATGGACATACTTTTTGTTTACAAAGCAAAATCACACTTTCCCCCAAAGATACGATAGTTGTCATGGACATGAGAAGTTTTCTTACCTGAGAGTGGAAACACCATGTTGCTTTGCAACTAAATCATAGAAACATACATGCCCTTACTTCTCCTTGATCAGCAGGCATTCTGAGAGCCTGGAAGAGTTCCCTTTCTTCATAGCCGATGTTGGGGCAGCGCGTGGCCCCGTTCTATAAAAAACAAGAACAGGTAGAAACACGCAGCCTCGTCAGTGATTCCTAGGGACAGGACAGGGTCTCGTGGCCCGGTGGGTGTGCATGCTCAGTAGGAAGCCTCTTGTTCTTGATATTCCCTCCACCCCAAAGTCACTAGGTTTCCTTAGGTTTTTGTCGTGAACGCACTGTGGGTTTTCCAAAGGAGAATTTTCTGTATCTATTTGAATTGGATCAGGTCCAAAGAGAATTCCCATGACAGGGAGCTCTCCCCCGATTTCCCTCCGACCAGCGAGGGTAGCAGGAAGTATCTTGTGTGGGTCGTGGTGTTCACAGGCCAGGGTCTGTCTTGTCAGAGTCAGGTCTAGACTCTTCCCTTGAGGTTCTCAGATAACTGTGGACACTTTAATAAGTGAACGTGTGCTCAGATGTTAGTAGATGTTTGCACTCAGGCTGCTCTTGGAGAAGCTAAATTGGAGAGAGTTGGGAGCTTGGGAGATTGACGGCGTCTAAATATGGGTTCTTCTCTCTAGCAGCATGGCAGCACCTGGGAATAGGATTCACCCAGAACATAACGACCACAGGTTCAGCTGCTGGCTTACTGCTCACATCCTGCAGACATGACCTTACTGTATATTCACTTACTCCCTCTTGGTTATTAATCCTATTCATAGCTTCCAATAAGGAATAATCAAGTCCTTTACTTAAAGGGTACAGTTTTATTTGTATCAAAAAGACATAAAGACAATATTGTATGAATTTTCCAGATTCTGGTATGTTCATTTCTGATTTCCCCTCTAGGTGTCTAAGTATTGCAATTAAAAAATCTTCAAAAAAATCTCTAAGTGCATATTGGATTAGCAGCTTTGATGAATAATTTGATGGACAGTTTTCCTTGGGTAGATTTCCTTGGTTTTTGTTTTGCCAGAAACTCATTTATGGCAAAACAATGTATCATTTATGTTTGGAAAAGACTTTGTGCCCTTATTTCTTCTATAGGGGCCACATTTGTAGTGAAAATTGATGATATACTGGTAATAGATACCAGTCTGTCATGTAGAAAGTTTTAATTTTTTAAAAATATGAACACATGGGCTCTGCTTTTTTTTTTTCTAGCTTAATTCAAGAAGCAAGGACTTGTAAAAAGAATAACACAAATAGGTCAGAAAGGTTATACATACTGAGTGGCTGGCAGCAGGTGCCCTTGGGGTGCAGAGCCCTGCCTGGCTCAGGGCTGTGCTCTGGGCGTGGCAAGTGGCTTTGTTCTGGGACAGTGGTCTGTTTCTCCAGAAAATTAAGAATAATCTGACACACAGAATCTGCAGCTCAAGAAGCAGAGTCGGACCTCTGTCAAGGATGAAGATTTGTCCCAAAGGCCAAAACATGAGGACATTTCTTTGCTAATTTTATAGAAAACTTACTGGACAGCTATCTGGCCTCACGTGTCTACTGCGTCAGGAAACATCTGAACTTCGTCGTCAAGCCAGACCTCCAAAGGAAGTGTTTTTACATTTTTCACGGTTTTGGTCACTAGTTGTAGTCATTAAAATTATTGTTTAAAACACTGAATTCTGGTTTAAAAAAAATTGCTTCCATAGAACTGGCAGCACTTCTATGGAGTGTAAAAGGGTAACATTAAGCAAGGGCCTTGCAGGGGCTTGGTGTGTCTGCTGTGCATGAACACGTGTGTGTATGTATGCCACATGTGCATGATACCTGTGTGCACACTATATATATGTGTGTGCGTTGTATTCCCACACTGGGCATGTGTACCGTGTGTACATTGTGCACACACATGTTATATGCATACATGGATACTATATGTATATGCACCACATGGATCTAAGCTCTATATACGCATATACCCTACATATGTATGTACATTGTACATAGACTGTGTATACTGTAGGTATATATGCATACACACTGGGTCAGTGCATGTAATACACTATGCATATACATTTTCCACTGTGTCAATACTGTATACTGTATGTACATATACTGTGCACACTGTGTATGCACCATATGGATATATGCATATGCACTGTACAGACACATGTATGTACTCTGTGGATATTTGTATGGACACTATAAACTGTTATGCACTGTATGGATATATGTGTGTAATATATACACATACACTGTGTCTATATGCATAGGGTATACACTGTGCATATATTTTACATACATAGTATATATATCATGTATTGGTATATACTATATACATATATCCTCTATGTGCATACACTATGTGCATAGGGCGTATATGTGCGTGCACTGTATACCCACCATGTGTGTATATATTTGTGGACACTGTATATGCACTACATGTGTATATATACTGTATATGGTCCTGCGTTGTATGTATATACACTGTATATGGTTATACACTGTATGTACATGCACTGTGTGGGTGCGTATGTCTGCATACTGCATATTACCAGGAACACGGCTCCTGGAGGCTCCAGTGAAGCACCATCTGGCTAGTGCGGGCATAGTGTAGGGTGAAAACAGTTGTTCTTTGCTACACAGGATATGAAATTTGGCGAGATATTGGACCTTTGCCGTAATGCGGGAGCCAGTCATATTGCAAAATTGATGTGTGTGTGTGTGTGTGTGTTCACATAATCATCGTAATGGCTCTACAAAGTGGGTTTTATTCCCAGAAGGGAAGACTGAGATTTCCCAGGGACCAGGTGACCTGTGGAACCAAAGAACTATCAATTCTCGCGTGTCCCTTTATTGTCTTACCACAGCCTTTGTTGGTGCCGCTTAACCAAGTTGCCACCCACTCTGAAATGTGTTTGTCTTCCTCCTGCTGAGCTTTGTTCCCAGAGAAGCCAGGATAGTGTGTTCTTCGTCTTCGTCGCTAAGTAGCAGAGTCTCTCTTAATGCTGCTCCTATAAGCAGTTAAAAGTCAACACAGTATCTCTGTGTTAAAATTGAACACAGTGCATAAGCTTATTTTTAGGAATTGTTTGGAAAGATAAGTAAGAAAACCTTCAGGGTGAGAGAAGGCTGGAGAGTATTTAAGTAAACGGAAAATAAATTTGTGCAAAAAAACATGTCCAAGATTGGGATTTGAAAGTAGGATGTCTCAAATGTTACATTATTTGTCTGCTGTTTTGGATTTTTAAAGAAGTTATTTCAGTTTGCCATTTCTTGGGGGATTTTACTTTTGACGGACTATCGCTAGGATATTCTGCTTTCTCGGAACAAAAGAACAGGCAGTCTCAAAGGTAAACTTCAGGTTCTACTTCTGGAGAAACAGAAGTTGCAACTTTTTAAAAAGACACCGTCTCAGCTCTTTTCTCCAACAGTTAAAAAATAATGTTTCGTCACAGCCAAGTTCACCTTACTGAACTACCACAAATTTCTCAAAAGTGTTCCCAGCCTCTTTATTTTGTCATTCATAATTATTTAATGTTTCACAGAAAGAAAATCTCACACAGGTTAAATTTAAGTACCTTTGAGGCAGGAGTTCCATAAACCACAGGGCCAATGATAGCATGGCAAACCCTTCATCTGACCTCTCATTTCTTTGACGAACGTTCACGAGTCCCTACTTTGTGCCACGCATGGTGTTAGCTGCTGGGGCACAATGCTGAGCCTGAGGTTCTGTATGTGGGGAGGGTCTCATCCCACTCAGTACATCAACAGCTATATGATAAAGTGTAAGAAACCAGTATACAGATATTTTATGGGCACATTGAACATGGCATTGACCTGAATGTGACAGATTTTTCAGGTTTACATTTGCCTTTTTTAATTTCTAATTATAATTCTGACGATTTTCTTTTTCTACCTTTAAAAACAAATCATTGCTAATCACCAACAGATTTGTGATAAAGTATATTTATGTGTTCTAAATCTAGTGATTTATTCATTTAATTGGAGGCTATTCTCCTTGATAGGTACCAGTAATATGTCAAAAGACGGTTCAGTTTTGCACTGTCAAAGGATCATTAAATACTACAGGGTGTATCCGTACTGGAATTTGCTCATTTATTAAATGTAAGCATTTTAGCTTTTGCTGATAGGCACACTGGAGGTGCAGGCGTGATTATTACAAAGTTAGACATTTTGATCCATGCCAGGGAATGCCCACATGCCATTTACTCAAATTCCTTAACAAGTACTTGATCTTTAAATATTTTCATCTGTTGTGATGTTGTGCATTCTCCTGGAGGTCTGTCTCTATTTGTGACATTCCATTGTGACATTTTTTATTATTTAGTCTCAATGAGAATATCTGGTTTTATTTAACTGGGGTGAAAGAAAGTAAACTGAGGTGAGCATTTACCCAGCCGCATACCACAGGCAGGTGCCGTGTGACAGACACGGGGCTCACCTGCATCCCAGCAGCTTACGAGGTGGGTTTGTTATTGGAGAACCTACAGGTAAGGCTTAGGGTGGGGGCTTGTGGGCAGGCCTGGAGCTGCTTCCTTCCTGCTGCCTCTTAGCACCCAGATAAGAACAGTTGTCAGAAGTCAGCGATGGTTAAATGCAGTGAAAACCACAATGTGCCGGTAGCCTGTAGTGCACCAGCATTTACCACACTGCCCTAGCTCATGGTCATGCCTGAGTAGAAGCTACTCTCCCTGCTTAGCATATGGGAGTGCCAGGAAGGGAGCCCAGTTCGTAAACAGCTGCTGGTTTTAACAGGCATGGAACTTGCTCCGTGTTCGCATATTTGGAGTAGAATAGTGTAGTTAGATAGAATACTGACCAACGAATGTGTATGGCAACTTTAAATCTCTACTCCTTTTGTACTAGATGTGAATTCTTGCTTCATGGCTGATGGCTGTGCCCATCCTGCTTCTGGAAACAGCCTCTCTGTTGGGGAGGGTGATGCTCCATACAATGAAAATTCAAAATCATTGAAGGTCTAACGTGTGGCTGATAAGGCTAATCAAGTCTTGCTGCAGTGTGGGAATGGGTACAAGATTGGATTTCACAGACATTTTTCCAAAGAAGACATCCAAATGGCCAACAGACACATGAAAAAGTGCTCAATATCGCTCGGCATCAGGGAAATCCAAATCAAAACCTCAATGAGATACCACCTCACACCAGTCAGAATGGCTAAAATTAACAAGTCAGGAAACGACAGACGTTGGCGGGGATG
This sequence comes from Neomonachus schauinslandi, assembly GCF_002201575.2. NCBI lineage: Eukaryota > Metazoa > Chordata > Mammalia > Carnivora > Phocidae > Neomonachus > Neomonachus schauinslandi. The sequence continues at coordinate 136,817,412 of NC_058407.1, forward strand.
CGGAGAAAGGGGAACCCTCCTACCCTGTTGGTGGGAATGCAAGCTGGTGCAGCCACTCTGGAAAACAGTATGGAGGTTCCTCAAAAAGTTGAAAATAGAGCTACCATATGATCCAGCAATTGCACTACTGGGTATTTACCCCAAAGATACAAAAGTAGGGATCCGAAGGGGTACGTGCACCCTGATGTTTATAGCAGCAATGTCCACAATAGCCAAACTATGGAAAGAGCCAAGATGTCCATCGACAGATGAATGGATAAAGAAGATGTGGTGTATATATATATATATATATATATATATATACACACACACACACACACACACACACACACACACAATGGAATATTATGCAGCCATCAAAAGGAATGAGATCTTACCATTTGCAACGACGTGGATGGAACTGGAGGGTATTATGCTGAGTGAAATAAGTCAAACAGAGGAAGACATGTATCATATGACCTCACTGATATGAGGAATTCTTAATCTCAGGAAACAAACTGAGGGTTGCTGGAGTGGGGGGTGGGGTGGGAAGGATGGTGGGGGTCCACCAAAGAGATCATTGCCGTGACATTGGTCATTCGTGACGGCCACTTGCAGAGACGCCTCTCCTCCGTCTGGACCGTGTTTATGCTGTGATGTTCGTCGCGGTCCGCTGCATGGCTTCTCCTTGGGAACGGGAGGGTTTAGTGGCATCTCCATAGCGCCTACGGACTGGTTGGCCAGTTCAGATTCTTGAGTTCTTGGAGAAAACCCGATGTGAATTTTGCTGGGCTCAGGTAGGTCCACTGTGGCAACACTGAGGTGATGTGCACTGCCTTCGTCATACAGGAATCTTGGTAAATGTTTTCTACTGAAAAAAATAGCCTCTTACCAAATAAAGCTGAATAAGGAATAGTAGGTTTTCATTACAGTGCAGTGATCCTAATTTTCAGTGACCATAATGGAACTTTTTGTTATTACTAAAGTCCTTCACGATCTTTCCATTCTTTGAAAGGAGGTATTTTGCTCATGTTAATTCAAGAATTAACTGGAGTGGGATAGCAATTTTTTAAGACAGGCCCCTCTCAGACTCTAACCGGTCAGACGGTGCCTCACAGGAGCGTCTGAGAATCCCTTGTAAGGTAGGGATAGCTGTGAACTCGGGCTGACGAGTGAGGGGTCTAGACGGCCTCCTGCATGAGGGGTGCTGGATCTGCGTGGAAACATGGTGAGGTGTGGGCGTGTGGCTTGTGTGAAACCGCAAGGGGGGGCATGGGAGCTGCAGGTTGTGTTTTGGGAATGGCTGGCACCCGGCCTGGCTGGGGGATGGGCTCATGTGAGGGCAGTGGATGTGGAGACTGGGGGGCTCGGGCAGAGGTCACCGTCCTGGCCCCAGAGTCGGGAGGGCCTGTGCTGGGCTCACGTGTGTGTCATCCTGGACCGTGCACTCAGGTGGCCTCCACAAGGCGATTTCCTTTTCTACAAAGTGGACGTGGTAGAACACACCGAGGGAGCTGAGCTGCTGATTTTCCCTCGCGGGCACATGCCCGCTCACCGATGGTGCCGGCAACAGGCTGGGCTGAGAGTGTGCTGCACAGAGCAGGGGAAGCGGCGTGGACTCAGGGGTACAGAGCTGGGTCTTTGCTCGTGGGAGGACAGCCTCAGGGTGGCACCGAGTTCACTCTGGTCCGTGGTGTGCACGGAAATGCTCAGCTGCGTAAATAGTCCAGGGATGAGCTGTTCGGGGCCGTGACGTAGGTCCAGGCAGAGGAAATGCGGCGAAGGTCTGGAGGCCGGGAAGAGCGGGGCTTGTGACTGCCAGGGTTTGTCGGCTTACAGAGCCGGGACGTGCAGGAGTTAGAGACTCGGTATGGGTGGCCGGGGGTGGCTGGGGGGGTGGCCAGGGGGGCAGGTGCCCGCACGTTGGAGGTGCGCCATCACACGGATGGGCGCCTCTTAGAGCCTTCCATTACAAGTCTCGTCACCTGTTTCACTGTGGCCCCCGAGTCCGCTTGAGCAGGGTGCACACTCGTGTGCACCGTCTAGCTGCTTGGTGTGGTCCAGCTGGGCTTCGGGTCGTGCTGTGCTCGACTTTGAGCTGGTTCATCCGCACAGACGAGCACCTGTTGGCTATTCTGCCAGTACCTGTCGTTCCATATCTCAAACTCTACCTCTTCTCAGCTGAATCGCCTTTCTTCTGAAAGCTCCGACAAAAATCTGTGTTAAGGACAGGACCTTACGTCTCCACTTAACGTGTTCAGGAGTGTCTGCCACAGCCCTAAATGTTCCAGCGTGTTGGTTTCAGAGAATCTGTGGCATTATTTTGTAGAAACGCTGTGGCTGGAGCCGGGCGGGCAAACTTTCTGTCAGGAGCCAGGGGGCACACGTCTTATGGTGTGCTGGCCACATCCGTCTCTGCCATATTCTTCTTTGTTTGCTTTTAAAAAATCTGTTAAAAATGTAAAATTCACCTTGAGCTTGTTGGATTTCTTTCATCCTTTGAAGACCTTGAATCGCAGTTTACTCAAGTTTGATGTTTGCATTTGTTACTTTGTTGCTTGGCTACTCAGTCACGTGGCAGCTTGGCAACTTCCCCTAAGAACCCTGCCGTTGATTCCAGAAATGGAGCTTGCAGCCGGCTTCCCTTTCTCGAGGCCGGTGTAGCTCCGGAGCCCAGGCTGCGGCTGACTTCTGTGCTGTGTCAGGCCCAGGAACGTGCGTGGGGGGCCTGGGTCTCCCAGCTTGATTGTCGCTTCTCTAGGGAGTAGCTCTTGGGAACGTTTGCAGAAACACTCTGGTAGATCCACAGCCATTCTCTAGATGGGAAAGGAAGTTCATTTCTCCCTAAACACATGTTGCTGCCACATAATTTCTAGTGCTTCCCATCTACCAATCCTGCTTTATCTCCAGGTTTAGCTTCTTGCTCCCATTTGGAGCTGTGATACTTGTTGAAAAAAATAACGCTTTTTCTTCCTAAGTTAGAACTTGAGCTCTGATTTCACAAGTGGATTATTATTTTTTTGAAGATTATATTTATTTATTTGACAGAGCGCGCGCGTGCACACGAGTGGGACGGGTAGCAGAGGGAGAGGGAGAAGCAGGAAGACGTGGGGCTCGATCCCAGGACCCCGAGATCACTACCCGAGCCAAAGGCAGATGCTTAACTGACTGAGCCACCCAGGCGCCCCTCAAGTGGATTATTATTTACTTGTTTTTAGAGCCATAAAAACAAAGACCATTCCAGCAGGCACTCTGTTTTCCTTCCTCCACGCCTGAATGTGGGAAAGTGACTGTGTTTCTTGTTGACTGTTTCCACGCTGAGATTGGGTCTCCCTCCTGGGACCAGGCAGCATTGCTTTGCTTCCTCTTCCCTCACCTGAAAGGGCACATGGTAGGTCTGGGGTGCGACCACTCACCCTATTATAACAGGCATAATGTCAGCTTATAGAGCACCGTCCTCATCCTCATGTCTCCAGTAACCCGGAAGCTCAGGATGGTGACTGATGGCCCCAGGGCACCCTTTCGGTGCCGTGAAGCTGGCCCCGGAACCCTGCTCTGAGCCTTGATCAGAAACTCTTCATCATGCTGATGCTCAAGGCGTGTAAGCCAAGCTGAGAACAGTTTCCCCAGAAACATTCAGATAACGTAAGAAGCACTTTTGACTAAGAGAAACCTCAACCAGGTTAATTTTCTGCTGTGTTTCTCCCCTTTGTGTGAGTGTTAGCCACAGCATCGCAGTGAGCCAAAACCAAGAATCAGGCGCTTAACAGACTGTGCCACCCAGGTGCCCCCAAATATGTGCATTTCTAACAAGTTCCCAGGTTGTGCCGAGAACCACTGGTCTAGGCTCTGGGCAGCCCCCTTTATGTTGGAGTTTCGCATCTTAATTCCATTTATTTGAATTACTTTTCCTGAATAGGGTCAGTTATCACAAATATATTTAAACCCTGGAACATCAGGGGAGGTTGTATGCTCATTTCCTGGTTTAGGGAGGACTCTGGGCTGCTAGATAGACGGGCTCATGTTTTCCACCTGCCCTGGCCTTCGAACCTCTGCTCTGGGCACCGGCAGCTAGAGAAGGGCAGGAGTGGCGGCCATCCCATCCCCTCCACACTGGCTGTCACTCCTGCCTCCTGAAAGTGTGAGCACTGAAATCGAAACGAACTGCAAAGGTAGCAATTGTACCAGACTGTGAGCACTATTTTTTTTTTGGAATGCTTTTTAACAGAAAAGAAGAAAGGCAAGTGTAGAAGTAAAGGGTTCGGTCGTGTCTCCTGTTGGCTAATGTTCGTGTCACGTGAACAAATAAATAGTAGTACCATCTTCTAAAGAAAAGCACACGTTTACACTACAGATAAATTAAAGGAAAAAGCATAGGATTCCTTTTTATTTATAAAGATTTATTTGAGACTGAGAGTGAGTGAGTGCAAGCAGGGAGAGAATCTTAAGCAGGCTCCCTGCTGAGCAGGGAGCCTGACACGGTGCTCAATCCCAAGGCCCTGAGACCATGACCTGAGCCGAAATCAAGCGTCAGACACTTAACTGACTGAGCCACCCAGGCGCCCTGTAGGATTCGTTTTTTAAAAGCCCATTAAAAGTAGGCTTTTAATAAATGGCAAAAATTACACGATAGCTCTTTAGAAAGTGAAAATGTAAGCTATTGCGTTTTTTTGGACAGAAGATTTTAATATAAAATGCTCTAAAAGAATCATTGTTTTTTAAAACTTTACATATCTTTTAAAAAACTTCTTATTCCTTAAAATGTGTTCAAATTTTGAAATAGACCTCTTTTTTTTTTTTTTTCCTGATGTGGTTTACAAATCTTGTTTTCCATCATAAAGTGGCAAAGGCGCCAGGACGCAGGTCTTTATATGTGGTCGTGAGACGCCATCCAGCAAAGTAAGAGACCAGATGAAAATGCAGTGATGTGGATTTAATATATAACATCAGCAACAATGATTTAAGGATGTGGCTTTTGTACGAAGAGTTCCATTTTCCCAGATATATTCTAAGTACTAATCATTAATTTTTAGTTTATTTGGATTCAGCAATATTTCTGTTACGTTATTAAACTATCAGATACTTGGTAACAGAACACTGCATTGGAGAGTGTCTAATTCATGTGTTTCTCTTTGCAATTGTCAGTTTATATAACTTTGCTTCTCCCTTAGGTTTTGAACGACTCCATGAGTTTGAAATTTAAGTGCATTTGGTGATAGGGTGTTAGAAACTAAATGTGCACGTGGCAAGTGGAAAAAGCATCGTTCTGTATCTTACTCCTTGAATACATGTGAATTCTAGGAGAAACTGGCACAGGAGGCTGTGGAAAATGCCTTCTTTTAAAATTGGAAAAACTGATTACTCCTCCTATACGTTGTTTAAAAAGCAGAACCAAAATGGAAAAGAAAGTTTCTGCCCTGATGCTGGTTGAAGACCGTTTCACTCATGTGGAAGGAGTATTTTTCAAAGTGTGATTGGTGACTTTGCATTAGCATATGTGTGTTCTTGTTTGAGTCTGTTACCCTCTTTTGGAACTCAGGTACCGTTCTGTATTTTTAGGAGTGGCACGTTTCCTTAAGTGAATTAAACATTTTGGAGGACGATACTTGTTTTATACTTAACGATGTGTGTACTGTAGTGTAATTCTTGGCATAGAGGAGACGTACGTGACTGTCTACGCTTGGTCTGTGGACAGAAAGATGTGCTCTTCCCCCGACTTGCAGGCAGCTGGGGCCGTGATGCCGAGCCGGGTGGCCCACAGAGGGGGTGTCCTTCCAGCTCCCCCCACTGCTGCTCCTGTCGGCAGTGATGATGCGGTCCCATGCCTGCAGCCACACAGCAGCTCACTGCTTTTCCCCTTCAACAGAAGTAGGGACATTTGTGGCTGGTAAGGGGACCAAAAAAGTTTTTTCTGCTTCTGTTAATCTTTGAGAGGGCTTTGTGTGGCCTTGCCAGGTTTTGTAGTGGAAAACTGAACTCGCTCAGTTGTAATGCAGTTTTGTTTGAATATGATAAAAGGAGGTCAAAAAAAGAGACGAGAATGACTTTTATTATGGTTGTTTGAGTTTTCCAGCAAGTCAGGTTGGAAAAATGTTTGTTTTCTTGTTTCTATCCGTATGTTTGTGAAATAGCAAAAGCAAATGGGTGTTTGTAGCCAAAGTGGCCCAAATAATAGCTGTTTTTTATGTAATACCTGCTCTCTGTGAGGCACTGCTTGGAGTGCTTTAGGAGTCCTTGATTCGTTTAATCCTTCTCAAAACCTTGATAGTCAAATACTATTACTTGTATTTGCACATGTGAATTCTAGGTGTAAGTGGGATAGTAGGCTGCAGAAAAGGCCTTCTTTTATTTTATTTTATTTTTTTTTTTTAAAGATTTTACTTATTTATTCGAGTGAGAGAGAATGAGAGATAGAACGAGAGGGAAGAGTGTCAGAGGGTCAGGGAGAAGCAGACTCCCTGCTCAGCAGGGAGCCCGACGTGGGACTCGATCCCAGGAATCCAGGATCATGACCTGAGCCGAAGGCAGTCGCCCAACCAACTGAGCCACCCAGGCGCCCCAAAAGGCCTTCTTTTAAAATTGGAACTCACTTTACAGGGAGAGACGGTGATGTTAAAAGGGTACAAGCATGCTTTGGAGATATTGTGGAGTTGGTTCCAGACCCTGCAACAAAGGGCATATTGCAGTAAGTTGAATATTACAACAAAGTGAGTCAAATGAATTTTTTGGTTTCCCAGGGGGTGTAAAAGTAACATTTACACTGTAGCATTATGCATAATGCAGTAGCATTATGTCTAAAAAAAATGTAAATTCCTAAGTTAAAAAATACTTGATTGCTAAAAAGTGCTTTCAGTGGGTCATCATCACTGATCACAGATCACCATAACAAATATAATGATAATGAAGTATGAAATACTATGAAATTACCAAGATAGGACACAGAGACATGAAGTGAGCAAATGCTTCTGGAAAAATGGTGTCGATGGACTTGCTCTACGCAGGGTTGCCGCAAACCTTCAGTTTGTAAAAAAAAGAAAGAAAAGGAAAAAGAACGTCTGTGAAGCTCAGTAAAAGGAGGTATGCCTGTACTTGCAAAGGATGACTAGAGCTTCTGTCCAAGATGGAGTGACCGCTAGGAGAGTCTCCTTGGTGCCTCAAACAAAACCCTGGGCAAAGTATGTGGACAGTTTCCCAAGAACTGTAACCTAACAGATGGGAAGCGAGGGGTGAGTCCTGAGGGGACCTCTTACTGCCTTGAGGAGGTCCCTGGGCCTCAGGGCTGGGAGGGGACCCCAGCAGAGCCCCACAGAATTTCAGTGAGAGGCTGATCTGTCCTAGAGACGAAGGAGCTGAGTTTGGCTCAGTGCATGAGAGCCAGTGAGGTTCCCATGACCCCCCTCCATTAATGAAACAGGAGGGATTGAAATTCTTCCCACTGAAGACCTGCTAGTAAGCCGTATGGAGAATACCACGTCCCTCGAACTCCTTGTACCTCCTTGTACCCAACATCTTGTCTGCATTTTCCCCGGGATCACTCACAGCACATCTCAGCGGATTCTACATCGGTTTGTACTGAATTAGTGTTTTCCCAGCTTTGGAAATACTCTCCTTTATAGTTGGTGCATCCACACTCTTAACTGTTCCTGAGTTATTGCAGGCTCCGCCTAGACTCCTTGAGTCAACAGCTGAGCAGTGTTGGAATGATTGACTCATCAAGAGCCAAGGAAAGCTTGAAATAATTTGCCTCCTTCGTTAATAGTTGATATTGCTCAGTGTTCTCCAGCGCTATGCAGCCGCTCCTGCTGCAAGGTTGCTGCTCATTAGGAAGTTTATTTTCCTCTGGACACACTGGGTTCTCGAGTTCCTGCAATCAGATACAATCTAATTATCTCACCATCACCCAGCGCCTTTCCCTGCTTGGCTAACAAATGCACCTCAGAGACTTGGCCTGCAGGTTTATTTTTTTATTTTTTAATTTTTTTGGTCAGGTTCTGCTGTGATGTAGTGTTAGATTTTGAATTTCCTAATTTTTCTGTCTTTCCTGTGAGTTGGAAGTAGCGTGATGCGTGCTGACTTTGATTATGTTGGCCCCTATTGTATTCCTTGTCGCTGGGCTGTCCAGGCGTTAGAGAGCCCCCTGCTTTGCTCTTCATTTCCGTAACTAAGTACTTCACACTCTTCTGTGCTTAAAGGGGGTGCATTTGAAATCCACTCTTTTTCTGTTTAGCTTTGATGTGATAGAGTAAAATATTGCACCTAGGGGTTTACCTGGCACTCAAAACGCTCCTGAGAGCCAGAGAGAGAGAGAACGAGAACCGCCTGCCTGGCTTCCTGGTGAACTGGCAGCCCGGGGCCGCGAGGCACACCCAGCCATGGCAGAGAGACGCACACAGTCACACGCCAGACACAAGTGGCGAGGCTGGGTCCCCGTGAGACTGCACTTATGGACACTTAAATTTGAATTTTGTAAAATTTTAAGATGTCACAAAATATTATTCTTGTGATTTCACCGTTTAGCAGTGTAGGCACTGTGTTTATTAGCTCATGAGCTGTAGGAAAGCAGGGTGTTGACTGGGCCCCCAGGCTGTGGTTTCCTGACCCCCTGGCTTAAATTAGTTTTGAGAAGGTCACTTTTAACCTGCTTGTATTCTCCTTTTCTCTTGAAGATGGATCTGACCCAGTTTGGTAAATTCTGTTATTAATTTTAGTTTTTTTGGGGGGAGGGGTGCTTTTTGGGACCCTCTCCTGGGGTCTGGAATGAGGCGTCTTGCTTTCCCAGCAGACAAGTTGTCCACGGGACCAAAAGGGAGGGTCCGTGGTCGCGTGACTGAAGAGCTTCCCTGGCTGGGAAGGGCAGGTGAGTGCACGGACATTCTTGGGAACTGGGTCCCAGCTCCCGAAGCGAGAGCCAGTGTTATCACAGGGGCTGACCACGCGTGTGGTTGTCAAAGGGGTGAGTTCCAGGGGAAGCAAAAGGAAAAATACAAAATAGGGCACTCCAAATATTTTGTGATGTGGTCAAGTTTGGGAGCTTTTGACCTGAGAGGCCCTAGCAGGTGCCACTCGGCCAGTCCACCACCGAGTGTGTGTGAGTGAGTGTGTGTGTACACGCATGTGTGAGATCACACGTGTGTGAGATCATCTCCTTCAGGCCGTTTGGAAGCCCCTCGCTGATCGTCAGTCCTGCTTTGTGGGGCTTTTGTCCATCAGGGTACCTGCCGCCATCTGTTAATCATGAGCTTTCTTCACCTTCAAGAAAAAGAAAACACGCATGTGAGAAAGTCCCAGAAAGTGATTCGTTGTGGAGGATACCGTGTGCTAATTGATACTTTTTGAAATTAGCTGATCATTTTGGCAGTCAGTGGGTTGTCCAGCACGTTCCCGAGTTACAGCGAAAGGAGAAGGTTTCCTTTGAATCCAGCGGCCTAGCAAAGAAAACGATAGGCCCTCTTCCCTGAGATTGATTCAAGGGCTGCTTGCCAGTGAGCAGGAGGACACTTGAGAAGCCTGCATGCCGACATGCTGGCAGGTCGAGGACATAAATCCTGATTGACTCTTAATTAACAGCCGGGTGTCCTCTACAGGTGAGCGTTCGAAGGACTCCTGTGTCGCTGGGTTTCATCTCTCTTTGTTCCTCGTGCCAGCCACTGAACGCAGGCTAGCCCCGTCCACTGGCATCTCCATCTGCCCTGAATCCTTGGCCGTCCTGCAGCCTTCCCGCCAAGGCTTGCCTGCATCTACGCACGCATGTCCTTCCCTCCGTGGGTTTCCGTCTCAAGCCCGACGCCATCGCCACGTGTGCGGTGGGCGCTCAAGACCCACTCGCGTGGTGTGCCTCCTGCCGTGCGTACCTGCTGGTCCCTGCCACTGAATGGTCTTGGCTTCCCAGCGGCAGCCTCCCTCAGGCCTTCGTCAGGCACAGCGGCAGAGGGGGTGCCAGACGGGGCACAGACGGGGTGCCGGTGGGACCGAGCCGGAGAACGGGAAGGGGATCTGGTCAAGGGCAGCAATCAGTCTTGATGTCTGTGTGTCTCAGGCTAACAGGCTAATCGGCGGATTGAGCAGCTCTCTCTCCTGATGTGACCCTGACCCCCAGCAGGTTGGGAGGGAAGCCCACAGGTGTGAGCTGAGCACAGCGCCCAGGCATGGTCAGGAAGGCCAGCAGGAGTCTCTGCAGGTGGGGTGTGCAGCCACTCTTGGTTGGAGGTTCTCCCCAGACTGCAGAAGGAAGTGGGGTCTTGGCTTGCACCTGTGGCGGGAAGACCGTCGGGAACTATCGTGAAGAATGCTAGCTAACCAGGCGCCTGGGTGGCTCAGTTGGTTAAGCAACTGCCTTCGGCTCGGGTCATGATCCTGGAGTCCCAGGATCGAGTCCCGCATCGGGCTCCCTGCTCGGCAGGGAGTCTGCTTCTCCCTCTGACCCTCCCCCCTCTCATGTGCTCTCTCTCATTCTCTCTCTCTCAAATAAATAAATAAAATCTTAAAAAAAAAAAAAAAAAAGAATGCTAGCTAACCTGCAGGTCACACAGGCTTTGGGGATGTGGCGCCCTGAGGCAGGAATACTTGTCTGGGGCTAATAGGGTTCCTTCCTGAATAGAAAACAAAATCCTGGGGCTGATGCTGTAGGGGAGAAAAAGCCATTTTCCCCTCTACCCTTTGAGTTCTTAGCTGAGACCACCGTAACAAAAAAGACTAACAAGAGGAAAAGTTGAACGTGTGTTATGTCACGTACACACAGGAGACGTCCAGGGAAGATGGGGAGGTAGCTGAGACCCAGGCTCCCATCCTGTCCTGAGACGGCAAGAGAGGGGGCCGAGGCCTCGGAGGAGAGCGGAAGGGTTAGGGAAGAGGGCTGGGTCCTTCAAAGAACAGGTGTGGGTGTGACTCCAACAGTCCATCTGAGTGTGGGGTTGACCTCTTGTCTCTCTGGGACAAGAGTCAGTCTTCCTGGCTGGTGAAGCTCCCGGGGAGGGGGCTGAGTAAACTGAGGTCCTTTTGGAGGATCTGTCTTCAGGCAGATGAGGGGAATTCAGAGAAAGCCTCTCCCTGCACCTGCTGTGTTTCTAGTGCCTTCCGTTCAAATAACCAGTATGCCACAGCCATGCATTTTGGGGTGGCACATCCTGGACCTCTGTTATACTCTGGGGTGATGAGCCCTGAGCTCCTGCGGTCCTACTGTGGGGTGATGTGCCCTGAGCTC